>NC_045440.1:109161150-109306026 GCF_002776525.5 Piliocolobus tephrosceles | reverse complement strand
GTGTGTGTGTGTGTGTGTGTGTGTGTGTGTGTGTGTGTGTGTGTGTGGTGTTTGCATATGTGAGCAGCTGGATCCCAGGACAGATGGGAGCTGGAGACAGCAGGGAGAGGTTTGATTGAAAGAATGCTTTCTTCTGGCCTTGCCTTGGGAGAACAGTTGCCTGCTCTTTTACTGATAACATCAGTAGCCTTGATGGTCTTGATCACTGAAGCCTGCATCCACTGGTAACATCTGAGCAGCACAAAGGTCCTACTGGGCTGAAAAATAACAAAAACAGATGAAGCCTGAGAAGAAATTCTTGGGAATTCACATTAGACTTCGCCAAATTCTTAGGACCAAAGGATTCTACATTTTTATATATAAAGTAGAGAACTTTTACAAATGTGAGTTATTATTAGGCCATAACAGAAACCTCTGTGTGTTACAAAGGAACAATATCACACTATGTTCTGTGACAATAGGCAACAAAAATATAAAATAAAAGCACAAAGCTTAAAAAAAAAACTCATATATTTGCAAATTAAATAACACATTACGAAATAACACTTAAAAGGAAATTGTAAGGAAAATTAGGAAATATTTACAACGGAATTATAATAAAAGTGGTAAGTCAAAATGTGTAGTATGTAGCTAAAACAGAACTTAGAAGTAAATGTGTAGTTTAAATAAATTTATCAGGTTATAAAAATGATTTTTTAAAAAAACTGTCCATTAATAACATCTAGAGACAATGACCAATTCTGTAGTGTTCAGCTTGAAGGTTTCCAAATGCCATTTTCCTTTAAATGGGAACACAGTTCCTAGAGGAAATGCCTGATTCCAGATATGAGGATGATATATACAAGATAAATCTAGGATATTTTCTCATGACATAATTGTCTTGATAGCTTCTTTGCAGAAAACAGAAATAAATTAAAAAATGAACAAAAATGCTATCAGAGACTAGTAAGATCATATAGAATAAACTCAAAAACTAACTTGAAAGGCTCCCACTGACCACAAATGGGATAATTTGAACATCAATAAGAATAATAATAGAAATATAAGTTTAAATGCATCCCATGTTTAAATCTATGAGTTCATAAGGACACAAAATCTTGATTACTCATCTTTGAGGAACAGTGGGGGGATCAACTTATTATTTTGAAAGCTATAATGTAAATAAAAAGAAAAAACGAAACCAAGCACCCATCCTCTCTTTCCAAACTGAATTATGTTCAATCTAACCAAACAGCTAGTAGTGGAAGTTTCTTTTTGTAAAAGCCTTCGAGCTAGCAAAAGAAGAAAAAATTAAGAATTTAGAATCTCATCCCTTTAAAAACTCCAAGGCATTAGTGAATCTAGGCAGTGATTATTGGTGGCTTGCCAGTATCACAAAAAAGAAAGACAGCTAGACATTATGAGCCCCTCAATGGAAACATGCAGTATTACCTATGAAATATCTTGCCAGAAAAAGAACTCAAAGTCTGATTTGACTTTAGACCAACTGCAAAAAGCAAGAAGCACAGGTGATGAAAGAACATGTTAGCTGACAGCACAGGAATACAGGTAGCAAATTCTAGGCTGTGGGACATGCTACAAGACAAATAAACTGATTTCCTCAACAAATAAATTACAAGAAACAAAAAATAAGAGAGGGAAGAATTTATAGATTGAAGGAGATTTAAAAGACATATTAGCCAAGTACAGTGTATGGATTCAGACTAATGGGAGATAATCATTGAAATTTGAATATGGACTGACTAATAATCTTAAGGTGTTACTTTTTTATTTTAAAAGATATAGTAATGGTATTTTGATTAAGTGCTTAAAATCTTATCTTTCACATCTGACACTAAAATATTTATGAATGATATACTGTTTAGGATTTCCCTCCATATAGTAAAGGGAAATATATGGAGATATAGAAGCAATAAGATAGGCCATGACTTGAGCATAGTTGAACTTGGTTGATGAGCACATTAAGGCACATTGTACTATTCTCTCCATTTATATGTGTGATGGTTTATACTGAGTGTCAACTTGATTGGATTGAATTATACAAAGTGTTGATCCTGGGTGTGTCTGTGAGAGCATTGCCAAAAAAGATTAACATTTGAATCAGTGGACTGGGAAGGCAGATGCACTCTTAATCTGGTGGACACAATCTAATCAGCTGCCAGCGAATATAAAGCAGGCAGAAAAACATGAAAAGGAGGGAGACTGACCTACCCTCCCAGACTACATCTTTCCCCCATGCTAGATGATTCCTGCCCTTGAACATCAGACTCCAAGTTCTTCAGTTTTGAGACTTGGACTGGCTCTCCTTGCTCCTCAAGCTTGCAGACCGCCTATTGTAGAATCTTGTGAATGTGTAAGTTAATACTTATTGAACTCCCCTATACATATACACAGATAGCTATCTATAGCTATCTATAGCTATCTGTAGCTATCTGTGTATATGTATAGGGGAGTTCAATAAGTATTAACTTACACAATCATAAGATCTCTATATATAGATACAGAGAGAGATAAACAGATACAGATATAGATATAGATATATTTATCCTATTAGTTCTGTCCCTTTAGGGAACTCTGACTAATACAATGTATTTTACATTTAAATGTGTTTAAATATTTTCATAATTTCAATGTATTTTAAATTTAAATGTGTTTAATTTTTTCATAAATTAAATTTAATATGTGCTAAATATTCAACACAAGAGGTTGGAAAGCAGTCACAAAACAAACCCAAAGAAACAAGAAAAGGAAATAATTAGTAAGTGCAGAAATCAAAGAAACAAATAAGCAAAAATTAATAGAGAAAATTAACTGGTGCTTTGAATTAGCAAGATAGGCTTCTGGTAAGACTAAGAAAAAACAAAGAAAATACAATGAAACAATATAAAACATTAAAAAGAAATAACTATAGATGAAATTAATATCTTTAAACATATATTTTGTGTTTTTGTTTTATTTTGTTTTACCACATTGTCCCAACAAGCCAATTGCTAATTTATCTTTCTGTTTTGCTTCAGCACTAGTAAAGTATGCAATCTGGATGGCAGAGAGCAGACTGAAAAGTCACTGTAAAGGAGATCCTTCAGTCTAGGAAATTGTTATGCATGCTCACAGATTAGTGTCTTACAACTTTGCTAACTGGACAGTCAATCTCTCTGAGTTCAATTAAGATTATATTTCTTATATACAAAACAGACCCTAGATTTGAGTAAATTCATCAAATACGAATGTGCTACCATCAAATTTTTGTGCTACCTCTGGGAAGCCAACTAATCACCTTTCTTTGTAGTTATATGTAACTTTTGTGTAGTAATATGTCTGCCTCTCAATCTCTCAATGATTAGCTCTTTGAGGTCAGGAACTGGGTTTTATCTATCTGTGTTTTCCAATATTTCAAAACAAAGGCTTAAAAGCACACCAATAAGTTAAAACATTAGGCGAAATGGACAAATAAGTAAAACAAATAAATAAACAAACAGAAAAACAGATTCTCTCACACACACACACACACACACACACACCCAAGAAGTTTAAAAAGGTCAATAAGCATTAAAGAAATTGGAATGGTAGTCTGCTATCTTGTCCCTCGAATATCAGCATCTTGATAGTTTTAAGGATGAGCTCTAACAAACTTTCAAGGAACGAGTTTCTATTGCTTTCCGTGTTGTTGCAGAAAATGTAAAACGAGCCTAGTATGATCGTGATTCCAAAACCAGATAGGAAAAGGAGCCTATGGACCCATATTAATTGTGAATCCCAAGTAAAGCCCTTCTACTTCAGCTTAAAATTGAGAAAATTGCAAGAATATGCCACTCTCATCCTAATAATAAGAACAATCTGAGAAATCATGTTGTTTTTAAACCCAACTGATAGCTGAAGAAGAAAAAACAACAAACAAAAACTAATGAACAGAAATCCAGAAAGTGATGAGCCCTTCGTAGGAAAGAAGAGATCCACAACTGCTGTCTTCCTTGGCATGTAGCAGGAGGAGGAAGAATCTGCCTGAGACACAGGGAAAAAGAATAAAGCCCAAGTGTGAGCTGGTATTGTATGATGATATAGTATCTCTAGGATCCTCAGACACAGAGAGGCTGACTGCGCCCCTCTGTTTTCACAGGCCTTTGTGGAATCTCAGGAGAAAGATTGAGGTGTTGGTGGGCAGGTGAATTGAGAGAGACCTCAGGCCTCCTGCAGGCACAAGCATGAGAGATCTTGCTAGTCAACTACTGTCTATGTGGACTCAGACCCCATAATAGTAGCCTAACAGAAGGAGCATTTCTCTTTTTTTGCATATAAATGTGATTTACTTCATTCTCTACTCTTCTTTTACACACAGTGCCTAGTAGTCAATCTAAAATTATGGAGCATGAAAAGAAATAAGAAAATTTGACCTATTTCTTAATAAAATGTGAAAGAAGAGAACAGGATAAAGAAAAGAGAAGCTATCCTACCAGATATTAAGACATAATAAGTCTTAATGCTATGATAGATCCTAGAGCTGTAAGAATGAAAACAGTGTCATGTTGAACTAAGAATAGATATATTGATCAGTGAGCAGAACAGATCTAACCCAGAATGATAGTGTTTTTCTGCCCAGCTGATGATTGTTACATGACACGTGGAGACACCACCAATGTATAAACAGTAATATGACATAAGAGCAGTTCACAGAGAAATTTAATGCCTTTCATTGTTCCTAAACCACACTCTGTGACCCATTTTCTGACCTAGAATATGTTGTGTCTCAAAGGGCAGGGAGACCAAAGTCACTGTTAACTAGTCTTTGAATAATTAACAGGGCTGACAGTTTAGATCTCAGTAAATAGTCTCCAGTACTTTTATGTGAAATGTTAATTACAGCATTTCAGGCCTCACTAGTTAATTGAATTGTTAGCCAGAGAATTTAACATTTACTTTCTATTGACCACCTGCTGTGTTAGAGGAAGGAGAATCTGCTCTCTGGGGATGGTTGTACTAAAGCAGCTTTCTTTTTTCTTAGTAGCAATGCGCAGGAAGCACCATAAAAACGTAACAGTAGCCTGATAGAGCTTGAGAACTGGGCAATTAACCATGGCCTCTTCATGGTAGTTATTCTGCTCTAACTTAAAGCTCTGCCAGATATTTGCCACTATCGTCTTTGGATCAAATGATGGAAAATGCATATGTCAATGTTTTCTGCAGTGGGAAGGGAGGCTTCTCAAGTACTTTGTGTAGTAACTGTGCTGACCTAGTTATTTTTCTAAAATTGGCAGATGCTCATATGCCTTCTTGAGAAACTCAGTATCTTCTTAGGCTATAGAAGGATAACACAGATTTCTGCATAGACTACGAGAGAACTTTTGATTTTGCAATAACTACCCATTTTTCAAATACCTTCTTTGTGCACATATACCTGCCATTGTGCTCATAGTAATATCTAATATTACCAAATCTTTACTAAGTTGTAAGGGTTTTACATGCAATCCCCCTAACAATCTGTTAAGATAGGATCTGTTATTATTCTCATTTTTAAGATGAAGAAACAGTGGCATTAAAAGGCAAATAAATGGTAGATCTATTAGAATCCAGGCTAATTAGAATCCTAAACTACATGCAAAAAGAAGGAGAATGGCACTTCAGAAATGGAATAGCAGGTGAAAAAAAAAAAAAACCCAATCTGGGAAAAAATTAGTTCTAGAACATACATAGAGAAAAATGTGTCTAGAGTGCAAGACACATTGGTCTCCATGTAATTCCTAGAACAAGGGGAAAGTGCATATGCCGATCAGATTGGAAAGGAAACTGGGATCAAATAAGTCTGGACTTTAAAGATTATGGTAAGGAGTTTAGATGTTGCTCTCAGAAAAATAGGAAACCACCATTTCTCAATTTTAAAAGATCACTCATGCAGTTATGTGGAAAATGGGCTGTCTGCTTCTTTTTGTAAATAGGTTTTATAGAAATACAGGCACATCTGTTTGTTTACATATTGTCCATGACTGCTTTCATGCTATCATGGCAGAGGTGAGTAGCAGAAACAGAGACAGGATGACCCAGAAAGCCTAAACTATTGGCTATCTGGCCCTTTGGAGAAAAATTTCTGGACCCCAGAGGGTAGAGGATAAAGTTGAGAGAGACCATTTAAGAAGCTATTTAATGCACACAGTGAAGAGATAATAGGAGGATGGCTGCGGATGTGAAGAGAGGACTTATTTAAGATATGTTTTTTTTTTTTTAGTTGTTGTTTTTTTTTTTTTTTTTTGATGGAGTCTTGCTCTTGTCACCCTTGTCACCAAGGCTGGAGTACAATGGCAATGATCTTGGCACACTGCAAATCCCGCCTCCCAGATTCAAGCGATTCTCCTGCCTCAGCCTCCCGAGTAACTGGGATTACAGGTGCCCACCACCACGCCCGGCTAATTTTTGTATTTTTAGTAGAGATGGGGTTTCACCATATTGGCCAGACTGGTCTCGAACTCCTGACTTCATGATCTGCCCACCTCAGCCTCCTAAAGTGTTGGGATTACAGGCGTGAGCCACCACGCCCAGCCAAGATATGTTTTTAAGCTATGATTGTCATCAGTGGTTCTTAAACTTGATGTGAGTCAACAGGGAATGTGCTACAAAAGGAGATGCTTGACCACTACAAATAGAGATTTTGTTAAGTAGTTTGAGGGGAGGTACGTTGGACAGGAAGGGGGAAGACCTTGGCTTTTTTTTTTTTTTTTTTTTTTTTTGAGACGGATTCTGTTTCTGTCACCCAGACTGGAGTGCAGTGGCACCATCTCGGCTCACTGCAACCTCTGCCTCTGGAGTTCAAGCGATTCTCCTACCTCAGCCTCCTGCCACCACCCCCGGCTAATTTTTTGTATTTTTTCGTAGAGACGGGTTTTGCCATGTTGGCCAGGCTAGTCTCAAACTCCTGACCTCAGGTGATTCACCCGCTCGGCCTCCCAAAGGTCTGGGATTACAAACATGAGCCACTGCGCCCGGCCAGCATCTTCATTTTTAAAGAGCTGCCCAGCACAGGAGTTCTCAGACTCCACTTTGAAAATCAATTGTCTAGATGGGGGTTGGAAGTGGGTAGCAAGAGTTGGAGAGAAGAGTAGGGTCAGGAGCAACCTTGAGGTATTAGACACATGGTAATGCCATTTCATGCAACAGGGAAGACACAGGAAGAAAGAGATTCAAAGAGAAAATAAATCAAGACTTCAATTTGGGACACATTGAGCTTCTTGAAACACATTTAATTGAAGATAAATTGGTAATCGGATAAATGAGATTGGAGCATAGGGAGGAGGTTGGAGTCAGTGACATAAATACCACTAGATGGTATTTAAATTAGGAGAATGAAAGAGACTATCTGGGAGTAAGTGTAGAGAAAGAATGTAAGGTTATCTCATATGCCTTCTTCAGGAATCCCAGCCTTTACAAGGTGGGATGTGTAAGCCAGCTGCAGTAGTGTGCATCTGTAGTCCAGTTACTTAGGAGGTGGGAGGATCATTTAGCCCCAGGAGTTTGAGTTTGGCCTGGACATCATAGAGGGATTGCATCTCTGAAAAAAATATTTAAATTACGTTTAAAACAAGTGGGATTGGCTGTGAGAAGATGACCAGGCAAATAGAAACAGAAGTTAGCAACCAGAGAAATGGGAGGGAAAAATGCCCTGATGTAGATATCTACTGTCATTCCTTTGGAAAAGATTATTGTATATCCTCCTCTCAGATGGTCTCAAAGCCTCCAAACTATTCCTCACATTGTAACTAGAAAGATATTTTAAAAATAAAATGTGATTTGGTCATGCCTTTGCATAAAATAATATTACAGTCAATGCCCTTCATAATTTGACTCCTTGAGCTACGTAATGATATAATTGAGTTGGAAAATCTTTTCCGGGAATTTCAGCAGGCATATTACAGAAGGTAGACAGCTTGGTTAGAAGAACACAAAGAGAATTACTATTTACTGCATTGCAGGTCAGTGGCCTTTTTACAGGATACAACCATATGTGGTTGTCCTGGCATAGGACTTGCTATTTATTCCTATCACTTGCTAAGCCCACTGCAATGCACAGTTTTAGGAGGTACTAATCTCATAGTACACAATAAATGGCTCTCCAGTTGTTGCAAAACTGACAATATTTTATGCTATAGTTTAATTGCCTATTTACTTGTTTGATGCTCATCAATAAGCTATTCTCTTATTGAGGACAGGATCTTTCTTATCCATCACTGTATTCCTAGCAAAAGGCATACCTGCATATATATGACCAAAAATATTGTTGAATATACAAGTGCTACTACTAATAACTTTACTTTTTGTTTATTCCTCAAGAATGTATTGAGTGTGTGTAGTGTACTAAAAATATGCTAGATCCTTGGAATAAAAGAATGAACCAAAGATGCAAGGTCCCTCATCATATGAACCAGGGCATATCTTTTTTAATCTAGCCAATTTCATTCAATTCATTTCAATGCAACCCAACTCAGTTCAACTCATTCACTGCAACCCAAGTCAACTCAACTAATTCCCAATTCAACTCAACTTAGTCCAAACCAGTTAAGTGCAAAATAAATGCAATCCAATTCAGTGCATATAATTATATTCAATTAGACAGACTTTAATTGAGCATGTCATATATATCAAAGACTGGCCTAAGAGAGAAAACATGCAATGTCTCTCAATATTTTAATAAAACCACTTGGAAAGTATGCATCTTTATTGAAACAATCTTAAAAGAATCTTAAACAAGATTCTTAAAACAAGAACCTTAAAAGTCATCTCACATTTTGGTGATTAGGAAAAAAATGCTGTTATTATTGACATAGAAATACCACATTAAAAATAACAATGCCTTAAATTATATATTAATTTTTCTACATATACAAAAAAGTTTGATTTTTTTCAGAATTAAAAATTTTTAAATGAATTTAAAAAATCAAAGTTAAAAAATTGTGGTCCAAGTACTAAGTTCCAGGCATATGTGGTTCAATCATTAGTTGATCTTTGGGATGTTGATTATTTATTTGCTCTTTATGTTTTGAATCTAGTGAGGATAGAAGATGTTAAAGTTAGTCCTTTAACTGCTAAGCTTTGATACGTCATAGTTTTGTGTCCAAAAACCTGATCAGTTTTGCCAGGCTCTGACATGGCTATGTTGCTCTGTAGCATTTTTACCAGAGCATACTGCACTGTCAGGAGCAGTTTCACAGTGTACTACTTGTCCAGTTTGGATCATCACCTAACGATGGGCTTCCAAGTTTCTGAAAAACTGGGACAGTGGTTGTTATACTCGGGTTCTCTACATCTCTGCCCAGTCCCGCCACCTCCTCTCCCCAGCAAAGTTTATCCTACTCAGTTATAATGAATGGAAAGTTACAGCTAATTTAACATCCCCTTGAAATGTAAAATTTGAGCTTTGTCAGTCCAGTGATGCAAATAAACTTAATTTTATTTTTACCATAACGCCAAAGGAGGATTTTATTTCTGGCTTGTTTTTCTTCTGCTCTTCAGTATCCAAAGCAACCTTGGAATTCATTGAAAAGTCATATTTAATATTTTTTTATAAAATAAAGTAAACATACACAACTCCTCTCATTCTTCAAGTTTCAGATTTTTTTTCCTCCATCCTTCCAGACTAAAGTAGGGATCCCTACAGTGTGTTCCTTCAGGCCTAGGTATGCTCCTATCACTGTATAATATAAAGTGTTTCTCTAAGTGTTTACTTAGTACCTGGACTAAGAGGCTGATGGCAGAGGGCAGGGGTGCATTTATGTCATCTTCATCCTCAAGCACTTTTAGAGCTTGGCACATATTGGGCACCCAACAAACGTCCTTTGCATAACTGTCAATGAAGCCTGCATCATGTTTATTAGCATAGCTTTCATTTTTTAGGAGGAGCTGTTTGGGAAGAATCTCTTGGAATAGTAATTGAGAACTCTGTTGAGTTTTCTTGCATTGGATCCCACAGTTTGGCAGCACTTCAGAACCACATTCTGTAATCTAAATTTGAAGCTAAATGTGTATCTGTTTTAGGGGAAAAATGTACAGTAGACTATATGCTGAAAAAGTATTAAGCATTGTGAGTAACTGAAGGGATTCTACCATTGGTTATGCCAATCAGCTGGTATCCTCTTCTCTGATTTTTGCACATGAGACTTATCAAAACTTACCATCAACACTCCAAATCTTTTAAACAGTGTCCATGCACAGGGAATTTGAAAGATTGAACACATGCTTTAAGGCTTAAATAGACATCGTACTAAGTAAAATAGAAAACTTTTCCTAAAACTGGGTTACATTTGCTACTTACACATTAAATCAGAGTTTTGAGGTGACTCCTAAGATGTTTTTTGTATGCAGAAAAGTCAGTTCATGGTTTTACTTTGTTTTAAAATTCTTATTCCATTATAGTCACAAATATAAGAAAGAACTTGTCTTCTCTTTCAAGAAGGTTTTGTTTGAGTTACATTTCATATGATTCTATTTAAAATTCTAGCAAATTTTACCAACCACCTAATTGCCTTTGGAAAATATTTGATTTCATTTACAATTTCATTAAATTTATACTTTCTTTCCAAGTACTTGGGTTGTCTGAATTAATAAACAAACTATTTCCAAGCACTTAAATAGCTTATATATATCTGATAATTTGCACATATATGGTGAAACTTGAGTTCTCTTAAGCACTTCAAAACTCCATGTAAATCACAAGTGTAATTCAATATGAAACATATAGCTAATCTATTATTCTAATATGCCAAAACTACTATAATACTACTGGCATTTAAGATCACAAACATACACAGACTGCTTAACCAACCTATGTAAATGCTAAGAATGTTATTATCTTAAATACTTACACATTTAATCCTAAATATTCCCAGATTTAAAAGATGCTCACCCACCGGGAAACTATTATATAATTTCATACAGTTAGAAAGATATTGTTCTGTGCAATTTCAAGGTTATTTTATTATAATGTTTAAAGCAATCATTTTAAGGACAAAACATTTTGTTTTCAAAAGGCTGATAGGGTCCTGGGGGATTCACTGAACACTATGTCATGGATGACATAACATCAAGATGGAAGTATTCTAAGGGGACCCATACATTTCTTCATCCCCATATCACTCTGTTGGATTGTGCATTTCTCGGTTTTTCAGTATATGGAAATGCCTTACCATCTAATTCTAAAGATTGTTAAGCTTGATGGAATCCTTTTCTCTTTCACATTCTTAGATCCCCACAACATGGAAACATAATTTTTAAATATCCAATTGAATTCTTAGTTATGGAGCCATAACCCAATGTCATTGTTTCAGAGGTACTTTTCCAGTGGACATTTTTCATTGGTTTAAAGGAAATGTGACATTCTCTGCTCAGATACTCACATGTATATATAAAAAGAAGTTGTGTAACTTATATTATTTTATGACCTCAACAACCTTGAGCAAGTGTGAAAAGAGATTCTGTGGGTAGCCCCAAAATGGCTCTGCCCACCTTCTCAGTTTGTGGTTAAGTATCCCTACTACGAACTTCTAACATGTAACTATTTCTCAGTAAGATCTGGAGGAGTTGGGGCATTGAACGGAAGTAGATAAGTTCTCTGTGAGTGAATTCTTTTTTAGGCATCACACGTGATTTTCAGTGGGATGAACATACAAGACACATGTCTTCCCCATGCATCCTGAGAAGCTGTCCTGCTATAGTTCTTTGAAACCCAGTCAAATTTCTCATGCTTACTCAATGATGTATTTGCACATTCAGCCCTTACCATTTTGGAGGTCATTTCTCATCAATTTAAATCATTTTTGTTATTGAATAGAAAGCTCAAAGCAAGCCTCCTAATGCAGATGACTAAAATGGTATACTCCTCTTTGATACTGTCTCAAAAAAATTCTCAGAAACATTAGAGACAAAGCAAGAACTGGGTTTCAAATAGCCTGAAAATATTAGATTATAAACAAGGAGATTTTTATTCTGAGGTTTGCTAACGTCAGAATGCTTCTGAGGGGTGATAACCTCTTTGATTTTTCTGAGATTCTTTAAAAAATGGAGTTTTTAAAATTATGTTATTGCAATTACTCTCAAATTATTGCCAGACAAAATAGCTGAATATGACTTTGGGCTTAAACTAGCTTTTGGCCTAACAGCCAGATAAAGCCATTTCCTACTTGTAAACAAAAGCACTTGTGGCAATACAGAAAAAGAAAAGGCTAAAAATCACAACTGAAAATGAAATCTTCTAGATAGCTCATATCACACATCTGGAAGAGAAACTCAGGGCAAATGAAGATAAATTAAGGGAAGCAAAACCAGGAAATGACAGTGGTACCCTAGGATCCTCATTTTTAGTACTGTTGTAGCCAGGATCTGAAACAGAAAGAACTGTGGAAGAAATACATTCTAGGATTATAATTATAATAGATTCCATCAGAGGAGAAAAAGCAGGGAGTTTGAGGTAAAGATACTGATATGGTTTGGCTGTATCCCCACCCAAATCTCATCTTGAATTATAGTTCCCAAAATCCCCATGTGTCATGGGAGGGACCCAGTGGGAAGTGATTGGATCATGAGGGTTGTTTCCCTGATGCTGTTCTTATAATAGTGAGTGAGCTGTCATGATGGCTTTATAAGTGTCTGGCATTTCCCCTGCTGACACTTCTCTCTCCTGCTGCCATGTGAAGAAGAACATGTTTGTGACCCCCTTCTGCCATGATTTTAAGTTTGCTGAGGCCTCCCAAGCCATGCAGAAGTGTGAGTCAATTAAACCTCTTTCCTTTACAAATTACCCAGTCTCAGGCAGTTCTTTATAGCAGCATGAGAACAAACTAATTCAGATACCTCCTGGTTAGTGAAAAACTGAGTTACAGAAATATAGGCCAAAACCAGGAAACTAGAGTAAAAAGTTACAACTGTAAATGCATATTATTGTACAAATGCCACTTAGGCTATACCTACTGAAAAGCAATTCTCAGTCTTCCAGGGCACATAACAGGAAAAGAAAAAATGTACACACATGAAACAAGAAAATCTCTAAGGATAGCGTGTCTTTATGATTCTGATAATTGAACAGGTAGGACTTATTTTTAAAAAATTAATAACAATAGCAGAACTCATACACGAGGAGGATCAATGCTTCTTTTCTTATTTAAAGATATTAATCTCAGATGGGGTAACAAAATAAATTGTTAAGATTTGTTTCATTACCCAACCTGTCATCTATTCCCAAGAATGTCCCATGTGCACTAGAGAAGAATGTATACTCTCCTGCTGTAGGGTAGAAATTTCTGTATATGTCTATTAGGGCCATTTGCACTATAGTTTCGTACAAGTCTCCATTTTCTTATTAATTTTCTGTCTAGATAGTCTATCCATTATTGAAGGTTAACTATTGAAGCCTCCTACTATTACTGTATTTCTATCAATTTCCCCATTCAATTTTCTCAATTTAAAATAATATTATTAGGTGCTTGGACATTGGGTGCATACATATTTATTGTTGTTATATCTTCCTGCTGAAATGAGCCTTTCATCACTATGTAATAACATATTTTGTCTCTAGAGACAATTTTTGACTTAAATTTTACTGTGACTGATGTAAGTAAAGCCACTCTGGCTTCCTTTTAGTTGTCATTTGCACGAAATATCTTTTTTCATCCCTTCACTTTCCGCCTATGTGTGTCCTTGTCTAAAAAGTGAGTTTCTTATAGCCGGTATACAGTTGCATCTTGTTTTTCTAAAATTCACTCATCTATTCTGTATCTTTATATTGGGTAGTTTAGTCCGTTTACATTTAAAGTAATGTTTGATGGGGAAGGATTTACTATCGCCATTTTGTTAACTGTTTTCTGTTTGTCTTATAGTTCTTTTGTCCCTCTTTTTTTCCCTCCCTGTTTTATTCTGTTGGCTAGGCTGGAGTACAGTGGGACAATCAACAGTAGACTGCAGCCTTGACCTCCCCAGGCTCAAGCAGTCTTCCCACCTCAGCCTCCAAGTACCAAGAAGCTAGGACTACAGGCACCACACCTGGCTAAGGTTTGGGTTTTTGTTTATTTGTTTGTTTTGTTTTTAAGTACAGATGAGGTCTCACTATATTGCCCAGGGTGGTCTCAAACTCCTGAGCCCACGCCATTTTCCTGCCTTGACCTCTCAAAGTGCTGGGATTAGAGGTGTCAGCCACTACACCCAACTGTTTCTCTACTGATAAGCTTTGATTTTTTTTTTTCTATTATGTAACTTCTAGAGGTATTTTTTGTGTGTGGTTACCCAGAGGCTTACAGAAAGTATCTTATAGTTATAACATTTTATTTTAAGCTGATAGCAACTTCATTTGTAATAAAAAAAACTCTCAGGTTTTACCTTTATTCTCCTCATATTATATGCTACTGGTGTCCCAATTTACATCTATTTATACTAGGTATCCATTAACAGAATTCAATTATAGCTGTTTCAACACTTTTGTCTCTTAACTCTTATAGTAGAATAAAAAGCAATTACCCATCACTTTTATAGTAATACTGTATTGTTTTCATCTTTATATTTACCTTTACCAAAGAGTTTCCTACTTTTATGCTCTCTCTTTTTTATTTTTATTTTATTATAAAATAAAATAGTTCTAGGGTACATATGCACAACGTGCAGGTTTGTTACATATGTATACATGTGCCATGTTGGTGTGCTGCACTCATTAACTCGTCATTTACATTGAGTATATCTCCTAATGCTATCCCTACCCCCTACCCCCACCCCATGACAGGCCCCAGTGTGTGATGTTCCCCTTCCTGTGTCCAAGTGTTCTCATTGTTCAATTCCCACCTATGAGTGAGAAAATGCAGTGTCTGGCTTTCTGTTCTTGCGATAGTTTGCTGAGAATGATGGTTTATAGCTGCATCCATGTCCCTACAAAGGACATGAACTCATCCTTTTTATAGCTGCATAGTATTCCATGGTGTATATGTGCCACATTTTCTTAATCTAGTCTGACATTGATGGACATTTGGGATGGTTACAAGTCTTTGTTATTGTGAATAGTGCCACAGTAAACATACGTGTGCTTGTGCCTTTATAGCAGCATGATTTATAATCCTTTGGGTATATACCCAGTAATGGGATGGCTGGGTCAAATGGTATTTCTAGTTCTAGATCCTAGAGGAATCACCACACTGTCTTCCACAATGGTTGAACTAGTTTACTGTCCCACCAACAGTGTAAAAGTGTTCCTATTTCTCCACATCCTGTCCAGCACCTGTTGTTTCCTGACTTTTTAATGATCACCATTCTAACTGGCGTGAGATGGTATCTCATTGTGGTTTTGATTTGCATTTCTCTGATGGCCAGTGATGATGAGCATTTTTTCATGTGTCTGTTGGCTGTTATGCTCTCTCTTTTGTTGTTTAGCTTTCTTTCAGCTTGAAGCACTCCTGTTAGCATTTCTTGTAAGGCATAGTGGTGCTACTTCTAGTGATGATAAATTCCCTCAGCTTTTGTTTATCTGAGAAAGATTTTATCTCCCCTTCATTTTTGAAGGACAAATTTTGCTGAGTGTAGTATTCTTGATTGTTTTTTTTTTTTCTTTCAGCATTTTAAATATATCATTCCACTTCCTTCTGGCCTGTTAGGTTTCTGCTGAAAAATCCAGTAATAATCTTTAGGAGGTTCTCTTTCATTTAATAAGTCACTTGTCTCTTGCTACTTTCAAAATTATCTTTTTGTCTTTAACTTCTAACTATTTGATTATAATTTGTCTTGGTGTTAATCTTTGTGAATTTATCTTATTTTTGTCCTTTGGGCTTACTGAATTTGGAATTTTATCCCCTTCCACAGGTTTGAGAAGCTTGCACCCATTATTTTTATGAATGAGATTTCTATTTCTTTCTCTCCATCTTCTCTTTCTGAGAGTCCCATAATCTATAATTTGCCTTTTTGCTGGTGTTTCATGAATCCTTTAATCTACCTTCACTTTTAATTTTTTAATTTATTAATTTAATTTTTTTCCGTGAGTTATTGGGGTACAGGTAGTATTTGGTTACAGGAGTAAGTTCTTTAGTGGTGATCTGTGAGATGTTGATGCACTCGTCACCCAAGCAGTATACACTGAACCATATTTGTAGTCTTTCATCTCTTACCCCCTTCCCACTCTTCTCCCCAAGTCCCCAAAGTCCATTGTATCATTCTTACGCTTTTGCATCCTCGCAGCTTAGCTCCCATATATCAGTGAGAATATACGATGTTGGATTTTCCATTCCTGAGTTACTTCACTTAGAATGACAGTCTCCAATCTCATCCAGGTCACTGCAAACACTGTTAATTTATTCCTTTTTATGGCTGCATAGTATTACATCATCTATATATACCACAGTTTCTTTATCCATTTATTGATTGATTGGCATTTGGGTTGATTCCACGATTTTGCAATTGTGAATTGTGCTGCTATAAACACATGTGTGCAAGCATCTTTTTCAAACAACGACTTCTTTTCCTCTGGGTAGATACCCAGTAGTGGAATTGCTGGATCAAATGGTAGTTGTACTTTTAATTCTTTAAGGAATCTCCACACTGTTTTCCATAGTGATTGTACTAGTTTACATTCCCACCAGCACTGTAGAAGTGTTCCCTGTTGACTGCATCCATGCCATCTACTGTTTTTTAATTTTTTTATTATGACCATTCTTGTAGGAGTGAGCTGGTATTGCATGGTGGTTTTGATTTGTATTTCCTTGATTATTAGTGATGTTGAGCATATATTCATATGTGTGTTGGCCTTTTGTATATCTTCTTTCGAGAATTGTCTATTCATGTCCTTAGCCCACATTTTGATGGGGATTTTTTTTTTTCTTGATTTGAGTTCGCTGTAGATTCTGGATATTAGTCCTTTGTCAGAAGTATACATTGTGAAGATTTTCTCTTACTCTGTGGGTTGTCTGTTTGCTCTGCTGACTGTTCCTTTCGCTGTGCAAAATCTCTTTAGTTTGGCCTGGTATGGTGGCTCACGCCTGTAATTCTAGCACTTTGGGAGGCCAAGGCAGGTGGACCACTTGAGGTCAGGAGTTTGAGACCAGCCTGGCCAACATCGTGAAACCCCATCTCTACTAAAAATAAAAATTAGCCAGGCATAGTGGTGTATGCCTGTAATCCCAGCTACTAGGGAGGCTGAGGCAGGAGAATCGCTTGAACCTGGGAGATGAGGTTGCAGTGAACCGAGATTACGTCATAGCAAACCCCCAAACCAGCCTGGGTGACAGAGCAAGACTCCATCCCCCCCCCCCCAAAAAAAAACTCTTTAGTTTAATTAGGTCCCAGCTATTTATCTTTGTTTTTATTGCATTTGCTCTTGGGTTCTTGGTCATGAAATCCTTACCTAAGCCAATGTCTAGAAGGGTTTTTCCAATGTTATCTTCTAGAATTTTTATAGTTTCAGGTCTCAGCTTTTTAGTCCTTAATCCATCATGAGCTCATTTTTGTATAAGGTGAGAGATGAGAATCCAGTTTCATTCTCCTACACCTGGCTGGTCAATTATCCCAAAACCATTTGTTGAAGAGGGTGTCGTTTCCCTACTTTAGGTTTTTGTTTGTTTTGTTGTAGATCAGTTAGCTGTAAGTATTTGGATTTATTTCTGACTTGTCTATTCTGTTCCATTGGTCTATGTACTTATTTCTATACCAGAACCATGCTGTTTTGGTGACTATGGCCTTATAATTTGAAATCAGTTGGTGTGATGCCTCCAGATTTGTTCTTTTTGTTTAGTTTTGCTTTGGCTATGTGGGCTCTTTTTTGGTTCCATATGAATTTTATAATTGTTTTTTCTAATTATGTGAAGAATAATGGTGGTATTTTGATGGTGACTGTGTGAATTTGTAGGTTGCTTTTGGCAGTACAGTGATTTTCACAATATTGATTCTACCCATCCATGAGCATGGGATGTGTTTTCATTTGTTTGTGTCATCTATGATTTCTTTCAGTAGTGTTTTGCAGTTTTCCTTGTGGAGGTCTTTCGACTACTTGGTTAGGTATATTCCTAAGTTTTGCTTTGTTTGTTTTTTGTTTTTGTTTTTGTTTTTTGCAGCTATTGTAAAAGGGATTGAGTTCTTGATTTGACTCTTTGCTTGGTCGCTATTGGTATGTAGAAGAGCTACTGACTTGTGAACTTTTTTTTTTTTTTTTTTTTTTTTTTGAGACAGTGTCTTACTCTGTCACCCAGGCTGGAGTGCAGTGATATGATCTCAGTTCACTGCAACCTCTGCCTCCTGGATTCAAGGAATTCTCCCTGCCTCAGTCTCCTGAATAGCTGGTATTACAGGTGCCTGCCACTATGCCCAGCTAATTTTTGTATTATTTTGTAGAGACAGGGTTTCACCATGTTGGCCAGACTGGCATTGAATTCCTGACCTCAGGTGATCCACCCTCCTTGGCCTCCCAAAGTGCTGGGGTTCCAGGCATGAGCCACCACGCTTGGCCCTGTGTACATTAATCTTGTATCTGAAAACTTTTCTGAATTCTTTTTATCAGTTCTAGGAGCTTTCTAGAGGAATTCGTAGGGTTTTCAAGGTAAACAATCACTGTGAGCAAACAGTGACAATTTGACTTCCTCTTTACCGATTTGGATGCTCTTTATTTCTTTCTCTTGCCTGATTGCTCTGACTAGGACTTCCAGTACTACGTTGAAGAGGAGTGGTGAGAGTGGGCATCCTTGTCTTGTTCCCATTCTCAGAGGGAATGCTTTCAACTTTTCCCCATTCAGTATTATGTTGGCTGTGGGTTAGTCGTAGATGGCTTTTATTACATTAAGGTATGTCCCTCGTATGCCGATTTCGCTGAGAGTTTTAACCATAAAGCGATGCTACATGTTGTCAGATGCTTGTTCTGCATCTATTGAGATGATCATGTGATTTTTGTTTTTAATTCTGTTTATGTGGTGTATCACATTTATTGACTTTTGTATGTTGAACCATCTCTGCATCCCTGATATGAAACCCACTTGATCATGGTGGATTATCTTTGTGATATGTTCTTGGCTTCAGTTAGCTAGTATTTTAAGGATTTTAGCATCTATGTTTATCAAGAAAATTGGTCTGTAGTTTTCTTTTTTGGTTATGTCCTTTCCTGGTTTTGGTATTAGGGTGATGCTGGCTTCATAGAATGAATTAGAGAGGGTTCCTTCTTTGCCTATCTTGTGGAATAGTGTCAAAAGGATTGATACCAATTCTTCTTTGAATGTCTGGTAGAATTCTGTTAATCTGTCTTGTCTTGGAATTTTTGTTGGTGATTTTTAAATTACCATTTCAATCTCGCTGCTTGCTATTGGCCTGTTCAGGGTATCTAATTCTTCCTGATTTAAGCTAAGAAGGTTGCATTTATCTAGAAGAGGAATTTATCTATCTCTTCTAGGTTTTCTAATTCAGGTGTGTAAAGGTGTTCATAGTAGACTAGAATAATCTTTTGTATTTCAGTGGTGTCAGTTGTAATATCTCCTGTTTCATTTCTTAGTGAGGTTCTTTGGATTTTCTCTCTTCTTTTCTTGGTTATTCTTGCTAATGATCTATCAATTTTATTTATCTTTTCAAAGAACCAACATTTTGTTTCATTTACCTTTTGTATTTGTTAATTTTTTTTGTTTTAATTTCATGTAGTTCTGCTCTAATCTTGGTTATTTCTTTTCTTCTGTTGGGTTTGAGTTTGGTTCACTCTTGTTTCTCCAGTTCCTTGAGGTGTGACCTTGGAATGTCATTTTGTGCTTTTTCAGTCTTTTTGATGTAGGCATTTAGGGCTATGAACTTTCCTTTTAGCATCACCTTTTATGTATTATTTATTAAGGAGGTTTTGATAGGTTGTGTCATTATTGTCATTCAGTTCAAATAATTTTTTAATTTCCATCTTGATTTTGTTTTTGACCCATGCTCATTCAGGAGCAGGTTATTTAATTTCCACGTATTTGCATGGTTTTGAAGGTTCCTTTTGGAGTTGATTTCCAGTTTTATGCAGCTGTGGTCTGAGAAAGTGCTTGACATAATTTCAATTTTCTTAAATTTATTGAGGCTTGTTTTATGGCCTATCATATGATCTGTCTTGGAGACAGTTCCATGTGCTGTTGAGTAGAATGTGTATTCTGTGGTTGTTGGATGAAATGTTCTGTATATATCTGTTAAGTCCATTTGTTTCAAGGTATAGTTTAAATCCATTGTTTCTTTGCTGACTTTCTATCTTGATGACCTGTCTAGTGCTGTCATTGGAGTATTGAAGTCCACAACTATTATGGTGTTACTGTCTATCTCACTTCTTAGGTCTATTAGTAATTGTTTTATAAATTTGGGAACTCCAGTGTTAGGTGCATATATGTTTAGAATTGTGTTATTTTCCTGTTGGACAAAGCCTTTTACCATTATATAATGTCCCTCTTCGTCTCTTTTAACTGCTGTTGCTTTAAAGTTTGTTATGTCTGATATAGGAATATATACCCCTGCCCACTTTTAGTGTTCATTTCCATGAAATGCTTTTTTCCACCTCTTTACTTTAAGTTTATGTGAGTTCTTATGTGTTAGGTGAGTCTCCTGAAGGCAGCAGATGGTTGGTTGGTGAGTTTTTATCCATTCTGCAGTACTTTATCTTCTAAGTGGAGCATCTAGGTCATTTACATTGAATGCTAGTATTGAATTGTGAGGTATTTTCACATTCATTGTGCTCTTTGTTGCTTGTGTACTTTTTTGTTTGTTTTTTTGTTTTTACTTTTTAACTCATATTTTTGTTGTGTGGGTCCTGTGTGATTTGTGCTTCAAAGTTCCGTTTTGATGTGTTTGCAGGATTTGTTCCAAGATTTAGAGCTCCTTTTAGCAGCTTTTGTAGTGGTGGCTTGGTAATGGTGAATTATCTCAGTATTTGTCTGAAAATGACTGTATCTTTCCTTCATATATGATGTTGATTTCACTGCATACAAAATTCTTGGCTGATAATTGTTTTGTTTGAGGAAACTGAAGATAGGGCCCCAATCCCTTCTAGCTTATAGGGTTTCTGCTGAGAAATCTGCTGTTAATCTGATAGGTTTTTCTTTATAGGTTACCTGGTGCGTCTGTCTCACAGCTTTTAAGATTCTTTCCTTCATCTTAACTTTGAGTAACCTGATGGCAATGTGCCTAGGTGAAGATCTTTTTATGATGAATTTCTCAGATGTTGTTTGTGCTTCTTGTATTTGGACGTCTAAGTCTCTAGCAAGGGTGGAAAAGTTTTCCTCAATTCTTCCCCCAAATGTGTTTTTCAAGCTTTTAGAATTCTCTTCTTCCTCAGGAACACTGATTATTCTTAGGTTTGGTCATTTAACATAAACCCAGAACTCTTGGAGGCTTTGTTCATATTTTCTTATTCTTTTTTCTTTGTCTTTGTTGGATTGGGTTAATTCAAAAACTTTGTCTTTGAGCTCTGAATTTCTTTCTTCTACCTGTTCAATTCTATTGCTGAGACTTTCCAGAGCATTGAACATTTCTAAAAGTGTGTCCAAAGTTTCCTGAATTTTTAATTGTTTTTTCTTTAAGTTATCTATTTCCCTGAATATTTCTCCCTTTGTTTCTTGTATAATTGCTTTTTTGTTTTGTTTTGTTTTGTTTTTTTGTTTCCTTGCATTGGGCTTTGCCTTTCTCTGGTCCCTCCCTAATTAGTAACTAATCTCCTGAATTCTTTTTCAGGTAAATCAGGGATTTCTTCTCAATTTGGATCTTCTCAATTGCTGGTGAACTAGTGTGATTTTGGGGGATGTTGAAGGGCATTGTTTTGTCATATTACCAGGGTTGGTTTTCTGGTTCTTTTTCATTTTGGTAAACTCTGTCAGAGGGAAGGTCTAGGGCTCAAGGCTGTTGTTCAGATTATTTTGTCCCACAGGGTGTTCCCTTGATACAGTACTCTCCCCCTTTTCCTATGGATATGGCTTCCTATGAGCTGAATTACAGTGATTGTTGCCTCTCCTCTGGGTCTAGCCACACAGCAAGTCTACCTGGCTCCATGTTGGTACTGGGGGTTGTCTGCAGTCCTGTGATGTGAACCATCTATGGGTCTCTCAGCCATGGACACCAGTGCCTGTTCCAGTGAAGGTGGTGGAGGATGCAATGGACTCCCTGAAACTTCTTAGCTTTGGTGGTTTAATGTTCTATTTTTGTGCCGGTTGGCCTCCTGCCGGGAGGTGGTGCTTTCCAGAAAGCATCAACTGTAGTAGTAGTATGGAGGGGGACTGGTGGTGGGTGGGGCCCTAGAACTCCCAAGATTATATGCCCTTTGTCTTCCACTACCAGTGTGGATAGGGAAGGACCATCAGGTGTGGGGCGGGGGCTAGGCATGTCTGAGCTCAGACTGTCTTTCGTCATGTCTTGCTGCTGCTGCTATGGGGGATGGGGGTGACATTCCCAGGTCACTGGAGTTGAATACCTAGGAGGCTTATGGCTGCCTCTGCTGAGTCATGTAGGTTGTCAGGGAAGTGGGGAAAGCCAGCAGTTACGGACATCACCCAGTTCCCACACAACCAAAGGGTCGATCTCACTCCCACTGTGCTTCCCCCAAACAGCCCCAAGTCTGTTTCTAGGCATAGGGAGAGAGAGGTTTGAAAACTTGCCCCAGGCTACCCACCTCCCAGCTGTGAAAGAAAAGGACTTGGTTCTTCCCCTGTCAGTGGAGTCTGCACACCAGATTTGCACCTTCCCCCAAGTTGTAACCAGGAAGTCTTCTTGCCCATTCAAATTGTTACACAGTTCAGCTAAAGATTTCCTTCTCCCTGCGAAGTTTTACCTCTGCTCCTCTGGTGCTCCCAATGGATCCCTGTGGTTGCTGCCAGGCGGGAATGGCCTGCTAGGGGACCCAGTGAGCTCTCAGGGCCTTTCTGCTGCTTTCTCTACCCCTGCATGTTGCTGACCTCTCCAAAATGATTCAGCTCCACGTAAAGTCAGAAACTTCTCCTGCAAACAGAACTTAAGCTTCTCCAGTGGGGGTGTGTGTTTGGGAGAGGAGGGTCCCTTTTCTCACTTCCACAGTTGGGGCACTCACAGTATTTGGGGTGTCTCCTGGGTTCTGGAGGAGCAGTCTGTTTCCTTCAAAGGGTCGGTGGGTCCTCTCAGGATTGCTGGTTTGTTCTTGCAGTTGATCTGGAGCTAAAATTCACAGTGCAAACCTCCACATGCTGCTCTCTCCAGAGCTGCAATCTAGTCCTGCCTCCTGTCCACCATGATGATCTGAATCAAGAGTACTATCCTCACTTTTTAAATTTCTTTTTCTTTTTGCTTGTCTTATTGGATGATTTCCAATGTCCTTTCTTTGAATTTTCTGGTCCCTTCTTCCTCTTTATTTATTGTTGAGTTTTCTAGTTCAATTATTATATTCTTTAGCTTAATAATTTCTGTTTGGTACTTTTAAATACTTTTTATCTTTTTGTTAAAATTATCTTTGTCCATGCATCACTTTCCTGACCTCAGTGAATGTGTTTAAGACTGATAATTTGAACTTTCTATGGGATAAATTACTTACTTACATTTCATTAGGGTCAGTTATTAAAGGTTTATCTGGTTCTTTTTTTTTTTTTTTTTTTTTTGGAGCAAATTTCTCTGTTTCTTTGTTTTTCTTGATTCTCTGTGCATTAGAGAAAACAGCCACCTTTTTCAGCCTTGTCAGAATGGCCCTATATGAGAGCTGAACGTCACAATCAAGCCCAGCCATGCACCCTGAGTGCTGCTTAAGCCTTTGTGCTTGTCCAAACCACTGGCTTTGTTTTTGGTAGCTCCCCAGGAGAGTAGGCTGTGCCAAGTCCCATCAGTGCCCTAAGGCAAGTAAGATAGAAGCCAGTACCACAAGAAGCTATAGAAGTTGAGGTGTTAGGTGTGTGGTCCAGTTCTTTCTCTCTTTGGGAATAATCTGGGAGCTGGAGTTTATCTACCACTTAGTCTGCACTAAGCTGGACAAATAATCTGTGGCTAATGTTCCCTGAACCCATTGCTTTGCTCTTTGTTATCCCAAGGGACCTAGTGAAGGCTGAGTCCCAGCAGCTCTTAGAGACAAGGAAATTAGCTAAAGGCTAGATTCTATATCTGGGGTGAGCCAGGGGGAGGAGCTGCAGAAAGCACACACCTGACCATTTGGGTTCCCAAAGGACTACTAAGGGCCTGCTCTATTAACATCTGGTTGCAGCCTGATTAAAAGTCTGAGCCATGGGCATCTTGCAAATGCTGAAGTCTGTCTGGACCCAGAGCTAGGTGGTTTAGGAGACAGTCCCTCAAGTGGAAGCTGTAAAAGTTGGGACACTCAGTGTGTGGACCAACTCTTCCAGGGAGAGGCTAGACACTTTGTTTTATTGCTGAATCCAGCTAGGGGTGGGCCATAAGAAGTGCCTGCATATTCCTTCATTCAGACTCCTGGAGGTCTCCATAATTCTTTGCCCTGGTGGCTGCCAGATGCAAGCTAGTTACAGGCCCAACTCTCAGACAGCAGCTAGGAAGGTGTGCGGTCAACCCTATTTCAGGGAGAAACTAGGAGATTCTTTGTCTGTTCATTCTGCTCTGAGCCTTGAGGCATTGCAGCAAGGAGCGTTCCCATAGCCATTTAAAACCACCTCTTTGCTCTCTTTGGTCCTGAGGGACCTTGGAATGCTGAGCACTATCCTCTCTCAGAGATAGATGATTTATGAGCCAGTTTCTTAAGTAATAGCTGGAAAAGTTGGGGCACTATATGTCTGATACAAACCCTCCACTTCTCAGTGAAAAGCAGGGAGTAGGGGTTCCCTCCAAAATGTAAGATACTGTGCCTGGGGTGGGGTTTATGGTACAAGTGTGTCTTAGCTTTCCCTACTTGTTTTGATGCAGATATTTTCTTAGTTACTTAGCGTCTATAAAATTGACTTAGATAACTTTTTTTCCCTTTAGATTGCAGCATTGCTTATTCTCTGTTATGACGTTTTTTCAATGAATGGATACAACTTCTACAAATACATGCGAGTGGTAGGCTTTTATAAAGCACACTTCCATCTTCAAACAATAATACAGTTATGCTGCCCCCTCAGGCAGCATTCCCACCTGGCTTTTTCTGCCTCCACAAAACACAAACACACACATACACACACTACACACACACACGCACACACACGAGGTATTCAGATAGTTTTCCAACCTGTATTCTCTCTTTAAATGCCTGTCTCCTTTTCTTACCTTGGCAAAATGTTGCACATCTTTCAAGATTTAGCTAACATATTACATTTTATAAAAATCTTTGAATTTCTTCAAAGATTGAAGTTGAGTTTTTCAGGATTTGGTATCAGTTGGTATAGGTTAGGTTATACTATAGTAACAAATGATGTTGAAATCTCAGTGGCCAATCACAAGCAAGCCTTACTTATTGCTCATGCCACATGTTCATGAGCCCCTGAGATTTCTCTTCCATTCCATCATTCTTCACACTCGCTATCTAGGACAGAGTTTGTCAAACTTTGTGGCCAAATGTAGCCTGCCACATATTTTTGTATGGCCTATGAGTTAAGGATTGCTCTTTAATGGTTAGGGTTAAAAAAGACAAATAACCAGTGGAAACTATATGTTACTTACAAAGTCTAAAATATCTACTATTTGCTTATTTACAGACAGAGGGTAAAAAAGCATGGCAAGATTTGGGCAGATCTCTTAAAGCTTTTAACTGAAAGTAATGTCCCTTATTGCTCAAACTTTATCATCTAATTGAAGTCACATGACCCAATCTGACATAAAGGGTTGAGGAGAGTCTAATCCCTTCTTGTAGAGAGACCAGAAATGATTGAATAAAAGTACAGTCTGCTCAACTTCTGCAGACTTAAATGTCCCTGACAGCTCTGAAGAGAGCAGTGGTTCTCCCAGCACAGTGTTCGAGCTCTGAGAACAGACAGACTGCCTCCTCAAGTGGGTCCCTGACCCCTGTGTAGCCCGATTAGGAGATAACTCCCAGTAGGGGCTGACAGACACCTCATACAGGCGGGTGCCACTCTGGGACAAAGCTTTGAGAAGAATGATCAGACAGCAATATTTGCTGTTCTGCAGCCTCCCTGGTGATACCCAGGCAAACAGGTCTGGAGTAGACCTCCACCAAACTCCAACTGACCTGCAGCTGAGGGGCCTGACTGTTAGAAGGAAAACTAACAAACAAAAAGGAATAGCATCAACATCAACAAAAAGGACATCCACACCAAAATCTCATCTGTAGGTCACCAACATCAAAGACCAAAGGTAGATAAAACCACAAAGATAGGGAGAAACCAGAGCAGAAAAACTGAAAATTCCAAAAACCAGAGTGCCTCTTCTTCTCCAAAGGGTCGCAGCTTCTCGCCAGCAATAGAATAAAACTGGACGGAGAATGAGTTTGATGACTTGACAAGAGTAGGTTTCAGAAGGTCGGTGATAACAAACTTCTGTGAGCTAAAGGAGCATGTTCTATCCCATTGCAAGGAAGCTAAAAACCTTGAAAAATGGTTAGGCGAATGGCTAACTGGAATAAACAAAGTAGAGAAAATCTTAAATTACCTGATGGAGCTGAAAACCACAACATGAGAACTTTGTGACACATGCACAAGCTTCAATAGCTGATTCGACCAAGTGGAAGAAAGGATATCAGTGATTGAAGATCAAATTAATGAAATGAAGCCGGAAGACAAGATTAGAGAAAAAGAAGTAAAAAGAAATGAACAAAGCTTCCAAGAAATATGGGACTATGTGAAAAGACCAAATCTACGTTTGATTGGTGTACCTGAAAGTGACAGGGAGAATGAAGCCAAGTTAGAAAACATTCTTCAGGATATTATCCAGGAGAACCTCCCCAACCTAGCAAGGCAGGCCAACATTCAAATTCAGGAAATGTAGAGAACACCACAGAGATACTCCTTGAGAAGAGCAACACCAAGACACGTAATTATCAGATTCACCAAGGTTGAAATGAAGGAAAAAATGTTAAGGGTAGCCAGAAAAGTTGGGTTACCCACAAAGGGAAGCCCATCAGACTAACAGCGGATCTCTCGGCAGAAATTCTACAAGCCAGAAGAGAGTGGGGGCCAATATTTAACATTCTTAAAGAAAATAATTTTCAACCCAGAATTTCATATACAACCAAACTAAGCTTCATAAGTGAAGGGGAAATAAAATCCTTTACAGACAAGCAAATGCTGAGAGATTTTGTCACCACCAGGCCTACCTTACAAGAGCTCCTGAAGGAAGCTCTAAACATGGAAAGGAACAACTGCTACCAGCCACTGCAAAAACATTCCAAATTGTAAAGACCATCAATGCTATGAAGAAACTGCATCAATTAATGGGCAAAATAACCAGCTAACATAATAATGATGGGATCCAATTCACACATAACAATACTAAGGCAGGGGTTGCAATCCTAGTCTCTGATAAAACAGACTTCAAACCAATAAAGATCAAAAGAGACAAAGACGGTCATTATATAATGGTAAAGGTATCAATTCAACAAGAAGAGCTAACTATCCTAAATATATATATGCACCCAATACAGGAGCACCAGATTCATAAGCAAGTCCTTAGAGACCTACAAAGAGACTTAGACTCCCACACAATAATAATGGGAGACTAACACCCCCACTGTCAATATTAGACAGATCAATGAGACAGAAGATTAACAAAGATATCCAGGATTTGTACTCAGCTCTGCACCAAGCAGACCTAATAGACATCTACAGAACTCTCCGCCCCAAATCAACAGAATATACATTCTTCTCAGCACCACATAACCCTTATTCTAAAATTTACCACATAATTGGAAGTAAAGCACTCCTCAGCAAATGTAAAAGAACAGAAATCACAACAAACTGTCTCTCAGACCACAGTGCAATCAAATCAGAATTCAGGGTTAAGAAACTCACTCAAAACCACACAACTACATGGAAACTGAACAACCTGCTCCTGAATGACTACTGGGTAAATAACAAAATGAAGGCAGAAATAAAGATGCTCTTTGAAACCAATGAGAACAAAGACACAGTGTACCAGAATCTCTGGTGTGTGTCAAGGGAAATTGATAGCACTAAATGCCCACAAGAGAAAGCAAGAAAGATCTAAAATCAACACCCTAACATCACAATTAAAGAACTACAGAAGCAAGAGCAAACAAATTGGAAAGCTAGCAGAAGGCAAGAAATAACTAAGATCAGGGCAGAACTGAAGAAGATGGAGACAGAGACACAAAAATCCCTTCAAAAAATCAATGAATCCAGGGGCTGGTTTTTTGAAAAGATCAACAAAATAGATAGACCACTAGCAAGACTAATAAAAATGAAAAAGAGAGAAGAATCAAATAGATGCAATAAAAAATGATAAAGGGGATATCACCACCGATCCCACAATAAAAAATGATAAAGGGGATATCACTACTGATCCCACAAAAAATACAAACTACTATTAGAGAATACTGTAAACACCTCTATGCAAATAAGCTAGAAAATCTAGAAGAAATGGATAAATTCCTGGACACATACACCCTCCCAAGACTAAAGCAGGAAGAAATTGAATCTCTGAATAAACCAAAAACAGGTTCTGAAATTGAGGCAATAATTAATAGCCCACCAACCAAAAAAAGTCCAGGACCAGAGAGTTTAACTGTCGAATTCTACCAGAGGTACAAAGAGGAGCTGGTACCATTCCTTCTGAAGCATTCCAATCAACAGAAAAAGAGGGAATCCTCCTTAACTCATTTTATGAGGCCAGGATCATCTTGATACAAAAACCTGGCAGAGATACAAAAAAAAAAAAAAAGAGAGAGAGAGAGAATTTTAGACCAATATCCCTGATGAACATTGATGTGAAAATCCTCAATAAAATACTGGCAAACCGAATCTAGCAGCACATCAAAAAGCTTACCCACCATGATCAAGTTTGCTTCATCCCTGGGATGCAAGGCTGGTTCAACATACACAAATCAATAAATGTAATCCATCACATAAACAGAACCAATGACAAAAAACACATGATTATCTCAATAGATGCAGAAAAGGAATTCGACAAAATTCAACAGCCCTTCATGCCAAAAACTCTCAATAAACTAGGTATTGATGGAATGTATCTCAAAATAATAACAGCTATTTATGACAAACCCGCAGCCAATATCATAATGAATGGGCAAAAACTGGAAGCATTCCCTTTGAAAACTGGCACAGGACAAGGATGCCCTCTCTCACCACTCCTATTCAACAAAACATTGGACGTGCTGGCCAGGGCAATCAGGCAAAATAAAGAAATAAAGGCTATTCAATTAGGAAAAGAGGAAGTCAAATTGTCCCTGTTTGCAGAAGACATGATTGTATATTTAGAAAACCCCATCATCTCAGCCCAAAATCTCCTTAACCTGATAAGCAACTTGAGCAAAATCTCAGGATACAAAATCAATGTGCAAAAATCAAGCATTTCTATACACCAATAACAGACAAACAGAGAGCGAAGTCATGAGTAAACTTCCATTCACAATTGTTACCAAGGCAATAAAATACGTAGGAATCCAACTTACAAGGGATGTGAAGGACCTCTTCAAGGAGAACTACAAACCATTGCTCAATGAAATAAGAGAGGACATAAACAAATGGAAGAACATTCCATGCTCATGGATAGGAAGAATCAATATCGTGAAAATGGCCGTACTGCCCGAGGAAATTTATAGATTTGAATGCCATCACCATCAAGCTACCAATGACTTTCTTCACAGAATTGGAAAAAAGTACTCTAAAGTTCATATGGAACCAAAAAAGAGCCCATATTGGAAATACAATCCTAAGTAAAAAGAACAAATCTGGAGGCATCATGTTACCTGACTTCCAACTATACTACAAGGCTACATTAACTACCAAAACAGATATATAGACCAATGGAACAGAACAGAGGCCTCAGAAATAACACCACACACCTACAACCATCTGATCTTTGACAAACCTGACAAAAACAAGCAATTGGGAAAGGATTGCCTATTTAATAAATGGTCCTGGGAAAACTGGCTAGCCAAATGTAGAAAACTGAAACTGGATCCCTTCCTTACACCTTACAAAAATTAACTAAAGATGGATTAAAGACTTAAATGTAATACCTAAAACCATAAAAACCTTAGAAGAAAACCTAGGAAATACCATTCAGGACATAGGCATGGGCAAAAACTTCATGACTAAAACACCAAAAGCAATGGCACCAAAATTCAAAATTGACAAATGGGATCCAATTAAAATAAAGAGCTTCTGCACAGCAAAAGAAACCATCATCAGAGTGAACAGGCAACCTACAGAATGGGAGAAAATTTTTGCACTCTACCCATCTGACAAAGGGCTAATATCCAGAATCTACAAAGAGCTTAAACAAATTTACAAGAGAAAAACAACTCCATTAAAAACTGGGAAAAGGATATGAACAGACACTTCTCAAAAGAAGACATTTATGCAGCCAACAGACACATGAAAAAATGCTCATCATCACTGGCTATCAGAGAAATGCAAATCAAAACCACAATGAGATACCATCTCACACCAGTTACAGTGGCAATCACTAAAAAGTCAGGAAAGAACAGATGCTGGAGAGGATGTGGAGAAATAGGAACACTTTTACACTGTTGGTGGGACAGTAAATTAGTTCAACCATTGTGGAAGACAGTGTGGCGATTCCTCAAGGATCTAGAACTGGAAATACCATTTAACCCAGCCATCCCATTACTGGGTGTATACCCAAAGGATTATAAATTATGCTACTACAAAGACACATGCACATGTATGTTTATTGTGGCACTATTCACAATAACAAAGACTTGGAACTAACCCAAATGTCCATCAATGACAGACTGGATTAAGAAATGTGGCACATATACCCCATGGAATACTATGCAGCCTTTAAAAAGGGTAAGTTCATGTCCTTTGCGGGGACATGGATGAAGCTGGAAACCATCATTCTCAGCAAACTAACACAGGAACAGAAAACCAAACACTGCATGTTCTCACTTATAGGTGGGAATTGAACTAATTCTCATTAGAACACAGGGACACAGGGCGGGGAACATCACACACTGGGACATATCAGGGGGTCAGGGACTGGGGCAGGGATAGCATTAGGAGAAATACCTAATGTAAATGATGAGTTGATGGGTGCAGCAAGCCAACGTGGCACATGTATACCTATGTAACAAGCCAGCACGTTGTACACATGTACCCTAGAACCATTTTTTTTTTTTTTTTTTGAGATGAAGTCTTGCTTTGTCACCCAGGTTGGAGTGCAGTGGCCAGATCTCAGCTCACTGCAAGCTCTGCCTCCCGGTGTACCCTAGAACTTAAAGTATAATGATAATAATAAAGTACAGTCTGGCTCAGTTTCCAATCACTTTATTTTTTCTATATTTTTTTATTCTGAACATTTTTTTCTTTATCTCATCTTCTGAAGTTTGATTTAGCTGTTCAATAGACTCTACATAGTTCCCATAAAATTGTTTATAGTGATGTTTAAAACTGTTCGTAGTGATTTTGAAAAATTGTGTTAGCCATGTTGCTTGACATTTGCCAGTGTTACGTCTGTGTCTCCTAAATTCCAGGCTCCTCTTGGTAACCTTTAGTCTACTGTTTAGCATTTAGTCTACTGTTCACCACATAATAGATATTCAATATGTGTTTATCAATGAATGAATAACTTTCATCATACTATTTCTCATTGAATAGAGATGAGAAAGAACAATATTTATGCTGACAGTGTCAAGTTTTATAAGATGTATTGGACAGGAAGCTTTAGGTTTCTGGTTGAAAATAAATCTGAATGCAGCACCACGCTATAAACAAAAATGAAGAGAGATTTGTATTCAGTCATTTAGAATAGGATTTAGAAACTGAGAAGACTAGGTTAAAATTGTATCCTGCTATCCATTAGTTTTGTAACAATGGCTAGTATTTAGGATACATTGCCTCATTCAACACATGCAGAGTGATATAAAGGACTTTGGGGACTTGGAGGGAAGGTTGGGATAGGGCTGACAGATAAAAGACTACACACTTGTTACAGTATGCACTGCTTGGGACACAGGTGTACTAACATCTCAGAAGTCACCACTAAATAACTCATACATGTAACAAAAAGCCACCTGTACTCCCAAAATATTGACATTTAAATTCTTTTTAAAATTAAAATAAAAATAAAATGAACTAAACATTTACATCAAAAAGTTGAAGACAATACAACAGAAAAAAATGATACATTTCCTCCTTTAAATCATGAAATAATCCCCTGAGATGTAATTCCTGAAACTCCAAGAAATAAAAATATTGCCCCAAATCTCATGTGTCCCACCTGTCACTTGGACTCCAGAGCCCAACTGCTTGGTTATACCAATGTTGGAAAAGTCATTTAATCTTTTTAAAAGCTCAAATTACGTCTCCCTAAAATGAGGAAAATAAGATATCTACTTTTTGTGGCTCTCAGGAGGATTTCATGAGAAATTGCATGTAAACTGCTAACATTTATGAAGAGGTGATTAGTAACTATTCTAAAGGTACTAATGAATAGGGATTACCTTATTTCATCTAGCAGGCAGCATGGCCTTTATTTGAGCTGTGGAATAAAGCCACATTTTCCAGCTATTTAGGGTTTTCTATATTGATACTAGTTGGAGCTTGGCTGTCCTTCACACCCTTTTCCAATGTCTAAATTTCAAAAGAACCATAGGCTATATGGTGCATGCTATGGTTTGAAAATGTCCCTTTCTTTAAAATTCTGATCTTCCCAATGTGCTAGTATTAAGAGGTGAAGTTTTTAAGAAGTGAGTAGGCTGTGAGGGCTCCTCCCTCCGGAATGAGCTTAAGTGCCCTTATAGAAGGGCTCCAAGAATTAACCCTTTTTGTCCTTCTGCCTTCTGCCATGTGAGGAGACAGCATTTCTCCCTCTTGAGAACACAATGCTTGAGGCATCATCTTGGAAGTAGAGACAGAACCCTCACTAGACAATGCAGCTGCTGGCATTTTGAAGTTAGTCTTCCCAGCCTCCAGAACTGTGAGAAATGAATTTCTGTTCTTCTTAAATTACCCAGTCTATGGTATTTTGTTATAGCAGCATAAAATGGACTACGGCAGTGTCATAGTTAAACTTTATTCCAGAGGAAAGCATTTAAAGAAAATGTCAAGGAGCATATGAAAAGTCTATGTATAATAAATATCTCTGTCACAATGACTATGTTTAAGTGTTTTGGGAGTCAAATCTATGGCACTCTGTTAAAGGAGAGAGTCAAGACCAAAGCTGTTTTATAGTATGTATATATATATAGATATATATAGATAGATACACTATATACAAAATAATTCTAAGAATATTAATATGAGCTTAGTCTCTTAGTCTCAGTAGTATAGCAGTAATAACTAAGATTTAATAAAATCTTACCCTATTTTGGGTAACAATATTTATACAAAGTATCTCATAAATCTTTTTACAAAGGTATGGTAAATGTCCTCAACATCATAGAATTACAGATAATGAACTTGAGACTTAGAGAGGCATGTATGTGAAACTGAATTAGTGCAAAATAAATTATAGCATTAGGAACAGAAAATTTGAAAAGACTCACAATCAATAGATGAAAATGAAGAATAAATATTAATGACAATCGTACCAAGATATAAGGGGGAAAAGTCTCATAGAAAAATCTAGAAAATGTATAAATTCCATACTTTTAGTATTACGAAAAAAAGTTTCAAAATCAAATTTTCCCTAACTTGTAAACGTTTCGTTTTGCCTGCTTTAAATGTAATGACTTACGCTATCACAGTACATGGTGACTTTTTATGACAATCTTTCTCAACATCAACGAAATTCGAGTCAAACGTGCTCAAGTCTTTTTCTATATAGACCACCTGGCAGAGCTAAAGTCTAAAGTCTAAATTTACTTTGATTCCTTGGGATACAAAAGTCATTGTTGCCAATCCCTTTAATTAGAGTATAAACAATCTTTTAAGATCAAATTGTATTCAGCAAGATAGAATTTGTTCCCTCTTCCTTTCTGTCTTGTATTTTCAGAGCTATGTAGGATTTTTTTAAAAATATATATTAGAAAGGCTTGCTTTTTCTGTCACCACCCAAAAAAGAGTACAGTTGCGTGTACCTTTGTTAGGCCATTTGTATTGTTATGAAGAAATGACTGAAGCTGAGTAATTTATAAAGAAAATAGGTTTGTTTTGGCTCACAGTTCTGCAGGCTGTACAGGAAGTGTGGTACTGGCATTTGTTCCTGGTAAGGGCCTCAGGAAGCTTACAGCCATGGCATAAGGCAAAGGAGGAGTAGGTGTATTACATGGTGAGTAGGCAAGAGAGAGAATGGGGAGGTGCCACACTTTTTTAAACAACCAGATCCTGCTTGAACTCAGAGTGAGAACTCACTCAGCATCAAGGGGATGGTGCTAAGCTGTTCACGAGGGATCCACTCCCATGATCCAACATCTTCCACTAGGTCCCACCTTCAACACTGAGGGTCACATTTCAACATGAGATTTTCAGGCGGACACATCCAAACCATATCGCACAATAAAATGTACCTTATGCTTTACTTTAACTTTTTATTACTAGTTTTGGTTTTCATTAATCATATAACTTTGGATAGAATTTTAGAATGAGATAAGATAACTCATCTGTTGCCAAATGCCCTTATTTTGGGGAAAAAAGTCATTAAATGTATACAGTTATTAAGATTTACTAAATAAGTAACTGAATTAGCCCTGTGTAAATAGAATATTGGAGTTACCTGCTAATATGGTTCCACTCAATCTATATTCCCACTCAAATCTCATCTGAAATTATAATCCCCATCATTGCCACATTTCAAGAGAGGGACCTGGTGAGAGGTGACTGGATTGTGGGGGTGGTTTCTCTCATGCTGTTCTAGTGATAGCAAGTGAGATCTCATGAGATCTGATGGTTTTATAAGTGTTTGACAGTTTCTCCTTTACATGTACTCTCTCTCACCAGCCACCATGTAGGCTTGTCTGCATACCCTTCCGCCATGACGATAAGTTTACTGAGGCCTCCCCGGCAAGGCAGAACTGTAAATCAATTAAACCCCTTCCTTTATAAATTGCCCAGTATTGAGGATTTCTTTAGAGCAGTGTGAAAGTGGACTAATACACCTCCCTATGTGTACATACACACATTTTATTATTTAAACACTTGATCATAGAGAAAATTTACATTCAAGCAGTTAAACCATAAAATCAATACATAGTGTATTGGAACAAAAAAAAAAGTGCAGCACAATATTAAATTAAAAAAAAACAGTATTTATGGTACAACCTGATTCAGTATAAGATTTCTAAAGAGAGATATGCCAATCATAAATGCAGGTTGATTAGCAATAAAAGAGACATAGACAAAGAAAAATTGCTTGGGCAATCAATGGCAATGTTCCAAGTAGAATCTAGAAAGAAGGTACCCAGCAAAATCAATGGTTTTCTAGACTTGTGCTAATCAAATGTAGCATATTTCTAAGTTGTCTGTTACTGGTACGGATGTGAGAAGAAGTTTGCACCTGAATATAAATGCTCCCTTCATTGAGAAAATCTTTCTTTTAAAAAAAGACTTTGCTCAGGTAAGGAATGTGCTTATTGATGTTGTTGATTTACATCTGGCACAAGTCCCTTATGTTATCCTGAACCAGTAACAAACCATGGATGGGCAGCTGTCCACAGACTACACTTGACACAGTTCTAGAGCTTGAGTGAAAAGGCTAAGTCTTTTCATCAACAGTGGCAGTGTGGCCACTATTTACCCAGGTTATACAAAATTTGTTTCCTTAATTGTTCTATTCTGTTCTATACTTTGTCCAGAAGTAAGGTTCTTCCTTCAGATTCTCATCCACACAAAGCATTCTGTCTCCACTTCTCTACTTCCACCTTTAAATCCTGTAGGTTGTACAGGTTCCAGAGTTTAGACTTGGCACTAAATCCTTTCCAGTTTTTTCATGATCTTTCAGAGAGACGGTCCTTTATCCTCTTTCCACTTTCAGGTCTCCACTGCCTTCATTCCTTTTTCCCAAGCAAAGAAACAACTTTTTTCTTCATCTTTTATCCAGCTCCAGTTCTATTCAGCCTTTGGAAGAAAAATCTACCTCTGAAAATTTACGTTTAATCTATTACTCATTTATGCTAATGACACTTTTTAAATTTTTGTTTCTATTGCTATGTGGGCTTAGCTAGGGGGAAATGGCTTTAGGGAGACCAGCAAGTTAACAAAGAGAAGCAGGGAAAAAACTCACAGAAAACACATGATGCAGTAGTTCATGATGTAACCTGTATTTTTTTTTTTTTGAAACGGAGTCTCTCTCTGTTGTCCAGGTTGGAGTGCAGTGGCCAGATCTCAGCTCACTGCAAGCTCCACCTCCCGGGTTTACACCATTCTCCTGCCTCAGCCTCCCGAGTAGCTGGGACTACAGGTGCCTGCCACCTCGCCAGGCTAGTTTTTTGTATTTTTTAGTAGGGCGGGGTTTCACCATGTTAGCCAGGATGGTCTCGATCTCCTGACCTCATGATCCGCCCATCTCGGCCTCCCAAAGTGCTAGGATTACAGGCTTGAGCCACCGCGCCCGGCCGTAACCTGTATTTTTAAGATTTGAAATATGGTTAATAGCATAAACTTGTTAATCAATGACTAAATCAATTAATGCTACAAGATGTTGTATTTCCAAAGGAAACAAAGTAGTTGAAAGATGAGTAGCTCAGTTTGTTGTCTATTCAACCAATATACACGATTATTAAGTGCCTGTTATGTTTTAGGCAGTGTGTTAAAAGCTGTACATAAAATGACAAGCAGAATCAGTTATGCAATTTGCAGGACCCAGTGAAAAATAGAAATGTGGCGCTCTTTGCTCAAAATGTGTCAATAATTTTAATGCAGGGACAGCAGATAATTAAAACAAAGGCAGGAGTCTTCTGAGTGTAGAGTTCTGTGTTACTGCACAGTTTGCATGCCCAAGAAGCCAGCCCTAATGGCAAACAAGAAAGAGACTGCTCCTTTCCTGGGGAAGCTTATTAAACAATGTAGAATTTGACACATGCAATGATATAGGATGGCAGGAACACTTACCTTGGTAGAGTGGATCAGAGATTTCTCAGAAGCGACACTTAAACTGAAATCTAAAGAATGCTTTTTTGGCAAAGGGATTATCAATGGGTTTGAAGAACCAAAAGATGTTTCCTATTATTGGAGGGCATAGTGCAAAGGAGAAGGGGAATGAGGGAGGATATTTTGGAAGATTTTATCTTTATTCTAAAAACAAGGTGAAGCAATCAAAAAGGTTTAAGTAGGGATGTTTTAATCAGATTTCCATCTTTAAAAGTGATTTAGATTACAGAGTAGAGGAGAATGGATTGGCGGGTTCAGGGGTGACACTGAATAAATGGAATGTTATTGCAAAAAGCCCAGGGAAGTTTGCTCTAGTATCATGGCCATTGAGAGGCAGAGAAAGTACTTGTGAGATATTTAAGAACTAAAGTTAAAAGAACAATAGGGGTAAGAAATAAAGGATGTATCAAGTCTGCATTACTGAACTTATTGTGCTACATCGAATTTTGGGATTACAGTTTTATCTTCTTGTAACCCTACTGCTGCTGAACTTTCACTCTTCCAGGAGACACACACACAACATAAATTTTGTATTTTCCATGCTAGTGTAGTGCTTAGCATATAGGTTCTCAATAAATAGTTTTATTAAAATATTTAATAGCTTAAATTTATTATCTTTCCCTTGCCCTCCATTCCCAAATAATTTGAAAACAAAATATTTGTTGAAGAAAATATTACTTATTGGCATGTGTAAACTCTGATATTTGAAACTGCCAACCACAAATAGCCAGAAGCAAATAATTATTCACATTAGCTAAGAAGAGACATTGTCAAATGCTAGTAATGTAAGGACTATGACAATAGTCATTAAAATATCTTGTATTTCTAGAATGCTTTGCAGCTTCCACAATAGTTTTTAATCTGTGATCTCATTTGAAGAATACATGACACCTTTCCTCAAAGGCATCACAATCTAGGAGAGCGATTAAGTCTTGTACACTGATAACTATGGGGCAAGGGAGATCAACCACGTTCTATAGTAAGTACAACTTTGTGTCAAGGTGCAGAGAGTGGCTTCTTTTGATGTTAACACCTAGTCAATCGTTTCTTGGGTTTGGATAGTCTTGGTGTGGGGGGAAGTTGTGGTAGATGGAAAGAATAAGGCCACACAGTATTTTGTAGCTCCTTCCATAAAGTGATAGAGTCTGTTTTTCCATGCCTAAAATCTGGGCTGGCCTTGTGACTTTAACAGAAATGATGTTAGTTTTATACTTTATGCCTCAAGTGACCTTGCAGCATTCCTTCCTCTTCTTGGAAGATGACTTTGAAACTGCTGTTGATGGTCCAGCCTAATGAAGGATGAGAGGCTTCATGGAGGAGAACTAGGATGCTTTTGAATTTGTAAAACAGGCTCTAAGACGAGCCTGCCCAGCCAACCCTCTAGCCGAATGCTGCAGCATGACCAAGCCCAGGCAACATCAGTACAGAAACCACCCAGACAACCCACAGAGTAGTAAGAAGTAATAAATTGTTGCAGCTTTAAGGAAGGGGGTTTGAAAACTATGGATTATGGTCAAATCTGGCTTGCAGACTGTTTTTGTACAGCCAGCAAGCTAAGCATGGTTTTATTTCTTTAAATGGTCGGGGAAACAAATCAAAGAAAAACATTTATATCAAGTGATTTATAATATGTTCCACACTGTTCTAAAACTTTGCATTTATTAACACATTTAATCTTTATAACAACTCTATGATACCATTTTATGGTGGGAAAAATGATGTTACTAAATAAGGTTCAGTAAGTAGTCAAAGATCACACATTTAATGTGTAGTGCAGCTAGGATTCGAACCCAAGCAGCCTTACCCCAGTCTGTTCTTTTAACCTACTTATCCATTTGATAAATTGTCCAGCAGATTGAGAGGAGTGCATAGGTACCAAATGCAGAGATTCAGGCAACACATTCTGGTAATTTCCAAAAAGGACACTATGTTTCAGAGAAGCAAGCAAAGGCTTTGCTGAAGAATGAGGCCATGTTTCTACTATAATGATAGGCAATATCAACCTTGATCCCCATTAATCAAAAAAGACAAAACGGTTTCATTCTTCTCATTCATAGAACTATATTCCAAAAAAATATATTATCTTAGTCTAGCATAATATATAGTCTTAGGCTGCTATAACAAAATACTATAAACAACAGAAATGTATTTGTCACAGTTCTGGAGGCTGAGAAGTCCAAGGTCAAGGTACTAGCAGATTCAGTGTCTGGCATGAAGGCCTCTTCCTTCCTACACAGACGTCTTCTCATTGTAACCTGACTTAGTGGAAAGGTCAAGACAGCTCTCTGGGGCTCTTTTATAAGGGCACTAATCTCAACCATGAGGGCTATGCCCTTATGACCTAATCACCTCCCAAATGGTCCCATTTCCTAATATCATCACTGTGGAAGTTAGGATTTTGACATGTGAATTTTGGGAACACACAAACATTCAGACCACAGCAGATGTATTCAGCTATTATTGTTATTGTCAGGCCTCTAAGCCCAAGCTAAGCCATCATATCCCCTGTGACATGCACCTATATGTCCAGATGGCCCGAAGCAAGTGAAGAATCACAAAAGAAGTGAAAACGGCCGGTTTCTGCCTTAACTGATGACATTACCTTGTGAAATTGCTTTTCCTGGCTCATCCTGGCTCATAAGCTCCTCCACTGAACACCTTGTGACCCCCACCCCTGCCAGCCAAAGAACAACCTCCTTTGACTGTAATTTTCCACTACCTACCCAAATCTTTCTTTTTATTTTTTTTATTTTTTTTATTTTTATTTATTTATTTATTTTTATTTTATGTCTGAGTATTTTTTTTTTTTATTATACTTTAAGTTCTAGGGTACATGTGCATAACGTGCAGGTTACATATGTATACATGTGCCATGTTGGTGTGCTGCACCCATCAACTCGTCAGCACCCATCAATTCATCATTTATATCAGGTATAACTCCCCAATGCAATCCCTCCCCCCTCCCCCCTCCCCATGATAGGCCCCAGTGTGTGATGTTCCCCTTCCCGAGTCCAAGTGAGCTCATTGTTCAGTTCCCACCTATGAGTGAGAACATGCGGTGTTTGGTTTTCTCTTCTTGTGATAACGGCCCCATCCCTATATCCCTTCGCTGACTCTGTTTTCAGACTCAGCCCACCTGCAGCCGGGTGATTAAAAAACTTTATTGCTCACACAAAGCCTGTTTGGCAGTCTCTTCACATGGACGCAAATGAAAGTTATATTTCCTAATTTTGTTAATAAAATTTTGTGGAAATATGTTTTTTTCTCTTGTTATATAAGTATGTACATATTTAATTTTAATTTTGCCTCTCTTGTGGTTCCCAAAGTCTAACAATATTTATTATCTGACCCTTTATAGAAGTTTGCTGGCCCCAGCTTTATGCTATTAAGTTTTGGAATCATTTATTATGTAACAGTAAATCACTAATATAAAAGTATAAAAGGAAAATTATGCAAACAAAATAAGGTTGATTACCCATTTATATTGAAATATATATAGATAAAATTTTCCTAACCTTTCAGTGTCTGTGCTGACTGCAAAATTTTCATTGCACACCATTCAGCTGAAAAGTGAACCCAGAGCACAGCAGTAGATAGAAATATGTTACAGAAAATTAATCTGCTCCATTGCAAAGTGATCACTGGTTGACTTTGTGATTGTTAATTACATGAGTGTTAATGGGGTCCAGAAAATGAAGAAATAAAAGATATTGAATACAATCTTAGTTTGCCTTAGGTTTCAGAAACTTTGTAGGCCATTTATTTAAAGTGACTTCTGAAAGTAAAGCATAGATTCTGTGGAATTTAGGACATATTAACTTGAAATTTAGAACTCATGAGTATCTGCTTCAACATCTTTCTCTTTTCTTATCATTGTGAAAGCTGATTTACTAAGTAAATTTACAGTAACAGCAAGATTTCTAAGAATCTTTCAATTTGAAAGAAGACAAAAACTTATTTTTATCCCTTTAGAAGCAGGCAATTTACACATAAAACTATTTGTTTGCTAATGTGTGTAACTTTTGCTAGGGTAAGTGACTTGTGATTGACTTACAATTCAATCACATTCAGGAATGTAGAGTTTCCTGCAAACTCTGGTGTGTTAATTTATTAAAAGCTAGAAGAAACCCAGCTCATCCAAATAATAGAGACATATTCCTCAAGCACTTTTACCAGTTGTCTTTTCGATTCACTGTTATCTTATGCCTGAAACTACTACCTTAAAATGCAAATTGAGCTTAATGAGTTTAATCAAAAAGCTATTATTTTAATGTGCATAAATTCATTAAATGAGTGGGATAAAATTGTAGTCACTGTGTCAGAAATAGTACCTAAGCAGAATCATTCCCATTACTACGTGGGTATATAAAGTCTGAGCTAGAACTTTCAATTTGCTATTTTTGGATTTTAGCAGACAACTTTTGAAATTCTCTATCTATTTCTGTATAGGAAACTATCTTACAATCTTATCACACTGAATTTTGAAGAGGGTATTTCTAGGAATGCATTGCATATTTTAAGTGGTGACTTGAAGACTATTTATCAAATAAGCAAAAACCTATGTGGCAATTCATCCAGGACAGAAAAGGACTGAAACTCTGAAAGGTCACCATGTTATTTTCTTTCTCTCATTCATGGAAGTTACTGCAGAAGAGAGTGATTCCATGATTCATTTCAATGGGTGTTTGTTGATATTAGTTGCATCTCTTGGAAGCCTGACCTGAATTTTTATGGTTGATTTAAAAACTAGGTAATCCCCTAGAAGATGGCTTTTATGTTTGATCATTTTTAGTACCCGTGGGTAATAGGTATTCACACCACCAACCGCCCCTCTTGCCAATGTTAAAGGAAGTTGAAATTTTCCCTGTTGCTTTGAGGATGCTCCATCTCACAACAGAATGTTTTCAGTAGGTAATGAGCCAAATCCATTATCCTTATCAGACTGCATCACATCTCTCCTGAAGCTGACAGTTGGGAGCATCTTCAAAATGGGCTTGAACTCTACAGTTTCCTGTCACCTCCAAGCTTGGCAGTTTGTCTTTTGAAGGATACCCAGTGTCCCCAGACAAATTTTTGTTTTCCTACCTTCATAAAATGCTGAAAAAAGGAAAATATTTCCTTGTGTCTTTTTGCCTAGTTACTCTGTCAGAAGTAGTAATTTACCAGCGTTATGCCCATTATTTTCCTTTAAGTGAACTTAAAGGACCTGGTATAATGGAAATGCTTCTGACTCAGCTCTGCATCTCACTTTGAGAAAGAAACCATGTCAGTTATACTAAGCATATTTATTTCTTGGTATTGATAGGTATGTTTGCAAAAATGATCACAATTAAATGGCAAATGGTTACTATGAACTTACTTGTTCATCACTTTCCACTAAAACAATTTTCTAGTAGTAGGGACAGCAAGAAAACGTTTTATTCATTAATTTAATATTTCTTTTTTATTATGGTAGATATACTCTTTAAAGGTCAAAATTTATAAGTAAATGGGCTTTGTGCTAAACTTACGTGATGCTATTGGGTATGCAACATGAAAAAACATAAGTGGTTTAATTTTTTTTATTATATACACTTTTATATATCAATATAATAAACGTATATGGTATATACCTATATGCTATCATGAATATAGGGGTCTCAAGCTTCCTAAATATTAATAGGCCCAGTGAAGAAGGGCATTGACACACTTTCTCTCTTTTGCTGCTTCTTTTTAGGTAGAATACTTAGAAAGTTGTCTTAAAAAGTCTCAAAGAAATTTTAGTGTTTGGACCTACCTGGATCTGCTAATTTAGGTTTTAAGGCTATGATGTGGTTTGGCTCTGTGTCCCCACCCAAATCTCATGTCAAATTGTAATTCCCAGTGTTGGAGGAGGGGCCTGGTGGGAGGCGACTGAATCATGGAAGCAGACTTCCTCCTTTCTGTTCTCTTGATAGAGTTCTCACAAGATCTGGTTGTTTGAAAGTGTATAGCACCTCCCCCTTCTCTCTTTCTCTCTCTCCTGCCAGCCATGTGAGGATATACCAGCTTCCCTTTCACCTTCTGCCATGATTGTGATTGTAAGTTTCCTGAAGTCTCCCCAGAAGCAATAGACTGTACAGCCCACACAACCATGAGTTGATTAAACTGCTTTTCTGTATAAATTACCTGGTCTCTAGTATGTCTTTATAGCAGTGTGAGAGTGGAATTACTCAGACTAGCACAAGATATTTATTGTGAATGTTGATTATTGATAGTGAAGAATGGGAACCACACCTTGTATTAGCCCATTCTCACATTTCTACAAAGAACTACCCAAGAATGGGTAATTTATGAAGAAAAGAGGCTTAATTGACTCAGAGTTCCATGGGATGTATAGGAAGCATGGTTGGGGAGGCCTAAGGAAACTTCCAATCATGGCCAAAGGGGAAGCAAATGGCAGAGAGAGAGAGAGAGAGAGAGAGAAGAGAGAAGTGCCATACACTTTTAAACCATCAGATCTCATGAGAACTCATTCACTATTATGAGAACAGCAAGGGGGAAATCTGGCCCCATGATCCAGATCCCCCCAACATCTCCCACCAGGTACCCCTGGCAACATTGGAAATTACAATTAAACATGACATTTGGGTGGAGACACAGAGCCAAAACGTATCATACTTCATAATGGTTCTGTGTAGATGCAATATCAAAACCAGTCCACTATTGAGGCAGTGAGGATGGAAATTTATTGCCTCTGGAATCCAAGGTAAATGGAGCTACTATCTTTTGTCAGGGATTAGTCAAACAAAACACCTCTTCTGTGATACAAGATCAGATGATGTCATGGAAAGGGTTTCTGCTGTTAGTAAGAAAGAAAGGCAACTATGCATACTATAGCTGATGGACATTTTTATCTTGAACTACCAAATTCAAAGTTCTCTAAGCAGAACTTTTTCTTCTGCTTCCTTCAGGGAAAAATATTCTGAAGATTTTCACACAACATAACGGAGCTTCTTGGGCATGATTTATTAGATAATTAATCATCACTTTATTTATCCCTCATTACAGAGATATCAAAATCATTTATTTACTCATTTTCCTGTGAACAATTACTTTGGATCCCACCAGAGGCACCCGGCTGATAAAAATTGGTTTGGATTAAAGAAACATTTTCTGTCAAAAAATTTAACTTAAAATAAAGAAAACACACAAGAGAGAGAAATATATGGAGAGGATTTTCTTGGCAGTTAGATTAAATTTGACCTGCATGTTTTTAACTGTGAAAAGCAAATTATATGGGCCAGTAGGATGTAATGACAACTACAGGGAACATTTCCAAATACTATTCCTCCTTCTCCCTGAGAGTCTCAAGTGTGTTATTAGTTATTAGCAGCTAAAATAGCAGAAAAGCTGTGTTTTCATCCTAGATCTAATACTGCAAGTTGTCTCACAATCTTGGTTTATGTTCTAGCTCTCTATGGATTTATCACAGGGTTTCTGAATCCTCTAATTGCTTGCAATTATGTGATTGTATACATATCCACATTTCTGAAGAAATTTTATTCAGTTTATCAAATAATTTTATTACTCAAAAATTGATAAGAACCACTGACACAATAGCAAACATTCCTATCATATCACTATGGCAATTCCCCAGAGTATGAAAAAAAAAAAACACAGATTGCACTCTGTAATTAGAGAAGAGCTAGAGAGCTAGACCTGTAGAGTATTTTTATGTAATTTATTAATTTGATGATATATTTCAGTGTAATAGAATCAGTTTGCCAATATTCACTCCTTTGGACCTCAGTGCCCTGAATCTTGCCAGGCACTTCAGAGATTTTCAAGTTGAGGGTGCCCCCATGCAGAAATCTCCAGGGTGATCAGCAATGGGAGTCTCACTTTTCAAAAAATGTGATCACTCATTGTTGGGCATCTCCAACTGCTAGGAAGTTTTCCCTCATGTGACACTGTACTTCCTCATCTGGTTCCTATAAAATCTTGACAAGAACAGAAGTTATCCTTCACATGGAATCACCCCCAATTTCCCAAAGCTCAGATTTTCTTAATGGTGACATTTGTTAGTGAAATGAAAGTTTAGACTGCATATCTGGTAACCATCTGTGATTAGTTAATTGAATTGTTCCAAGGCACTTGATACCACCTTGAGAAAGATTTTCAACTTGAATAACCGTGCCTCCCTTCAAGCTAGTCTTGACCTATAGTCATTCCTATTAATTTTGAAGAAAAAAATACATGAGTAATTTGTCCATCCAATTTAGCAGTTACCCTTCTAAACTAAACCTTCTTATTAAGAAGTTACACTAAAAGTAACATTCGTTTAGTTATTAAAATATTGTTTATTGTCCTTGATTTTCATAGAACTTGGAGACCAAAAGTATGAAAGTTTTAAGAATAATTGAAGCTCCCAGAAAGATAGATATTGTCAGAAGCCAAAAATAAGGTTATCAATATTTTCTCTAAGTCTTCTTCTTCTCCTGCCTCTTCTTTTCTTTCCACAGAGGGTGATAGCTCTCTTAGCAATCAAACAGCACATCTTTGGCTCTGCCTGTAAAACAACAAATCCAAGTATTGAAAAGTTACTAAAGTTGTCTTTTATTTTGTGTAATGAGTTAATAGTTTTTTCCTCTGAATTAACAAGACATTTCTGATCATTTAGTCTAGACACAGTTTTCAATGTTCCCTCCATCTCACCAGGACATTCTTATCCTCTTCCTTCCAATTCCTCTTATGTCAGTTTTCTTAATGCCAACTGTCCCTCTTTTTGACTCTAACTTTTGTCGATGCTTAAAGTAGGACTCACCTTGCCTATTGAAACTGTTCATTGCCTCATTTTTTTCCTTTGCACTTGTCACCTTTTGGTCAGTTAAAACAGTGTTTTCCAAACTGCAGAATGCAGTCCATAAATGGATCATAAAATCAGTTTAGTGGATTATGAGTAGCACTTTATAAATGAAGTAGAATTGCCTGGAATAGAATAGAAAATATCGAGTGCATCTAACAATAAGGGTAGCAACTATACTACAAAACTATTTTTTTTAGACATGAGAGAGGGATATCAAGGTAAAATATTTTTCTTACCATTGGTCATGGGTAAAAACATTTGAAAAACACTGAGTTGAAATTCAGGAAATAGGGTATCACCTGCACTACATTCTGCAAAGGGGTTTTAAGTTTCTTAAATCTTCTAACAGATTGTATCAATGGATTTTGAGCTTTCATACACAGACGTCTTTTCAAATCTGGTAAAATGATGTCTTTTTCCCCCAGAAACATGTACAGGATGACAAGCTCAAAATAAAAATTAGAGTATTCTTTATATAAGGATTAAGGATGCTGCCTAATTATAATGATTATATAATTATTTGGAATTTGTTTGCAAATTCTTGAAAGTTTCATTTTAGAAGATGGCCAAATAGGAACAGCTCCAGTCTCCAGCTCCCAGCGTGAGCGACAATAAGACAGGTGATTTCTGCATTTTCAACTAAGGTACTGGGTTTATCTCACTAGGGAGTGCCGGACAATCGGTGCTGGTCAGCTGTTGCAGCCCGACCAGCCAGAGCTGAAGCAGGGCGAGGCATCGCCTCACCTGGGAAGTGCAAGGGGGAAGGGAATCCCTTTTACTAGCCAGGGGAACTGAGACACACAACACATAGAAAATCGGGTAACTCCCACCCCAATACTGCGCTTTAAGCAAACAGGCACACCAGGAGATTATATCCCACACCTGGCCGGGAGGGTCCCACGCCCACGGAGCCTTCCTCATTGCTAGCACAGCAGTCTGCGATCTAACTGCAAGGCAGCAGCAAGGCTTGGGGAGGGGCGCCCGCCATTGCTGAGGCTTAAGTAGGTAAACAAAGCCCTGGGAAGCTCGAACTGGGTGGAGCTCACAGCAGCTCAAGGAGGCCTGCCTGTCTCTGTAGACTCCACCTCTGGGGACAGGGCACAGCTAAACAACAACAACAACAACAACAACAAAAAGCAGCAGCAACCTCTACAGACGCAAACGACTCTGTCTGACAGCTTTGAAGAGAGCAATGGATCTTCCAACATGGAAGTTGAGATCTGAAGACAGACTGCCTGCTCAAGTGGGTCCCTGACCCTTGAGTAGCCTAACTGGGAGACAGCCTCCACTAGGGGCAGACCGACACCCGACACCTCACACGGTGGAGTACACCCCTGAGAGGAAGCTTCCAAAGCAAGAATCAGACAGGTACACTTGCTGTTCAGCAGTATTCTATCTTCTGCAGCCTCTGCTGCTGACACCCAGGCAAACAGGGTCTGCAGTGGACCTCAAGCAATCTCCAACAGACCTACAGCTGAGGGTCCTGACTGTTAGAAGGAAAACTAACAAACAGGAAGGACACCCACACCAAAACCCCATCAGTACGTCACCAGCATCAATGACCAGAGGCAGATAAAACCACAAAGATGGGGAAAAAGCAGGGCAGAAAAGCTGGAAATTCAAAAAATAAGAGCGCGTCTCCCCCTCCAAAGGAACGCAGCTCATCACCAGCAACGGATCAAAGCTGGACGGAGAATGACTTTGATGAGATGAGAGAAGAAGGCTTCAGTCCATCAAACTTCTCAGAGCTAAAGGAAGAATTACGTACCCAGCGCAAAGAAACTAAAAATCTTGAAAAAAGAGTGGAAGAATTGATAACCAAAATAATTAATGCAGAGAAGGCAATAAACGAACTGACAGAGATGAAAACCATGACATGAGAAATACATGACAAATGCACAAGCTTCAGTAACCGACTTGATCAACTGGAAGAAAGAGTATCAGCGATTGAGGATCAAATGAATGAAATGAAACGAGAAGAGAAGTCTAAAGAAAAAAGAAGAAAAAGAAAGGAACAAAGCCTGCAAGAAGTATGGGATTATGTAAAAAGACCAAATCTATGTCTGATTGGGGTGCCTGAAAGTGAGGCAGAAAATGGAACCAAGTTGGAAAACACTCTTCAGGATATCATCCAGGAGAACTTCCCCAACCTAGTAGGGCAGGCCAACATTCAAATTCAGGAAATACAGAGAATGCCACAAAGATATTCCTCGAGAAGAGCAACTCCAAGACACATAATTGCCAGCTTCACCAAAGTTGAAATGAAGGAAAAAATCTTAAGGGCAGCCAGAGAGAAAGGTCAGGTTACCCACAAAGGGAAGCCCATCAGACTAACAGCAGATCTCTCGGCAGAAACTCTACAAGCCAGAAGAGAGTGGGGGCCAGAGATTTTGTCACCACGAGGCCTGCCTTACAAGAGAACCTGAAGGAAGCACTAAATATGGAAAGGAACAACCAGTACCAGCCATTGCAAAAACATGCCAAAATGTAAAGACCATCGAGGCTAGGAAGAAACTGCATCAACTAACGAGCAAAATAACCAGTTAATATCATAATGGCAGGATCAAGTTCACACATAACAATATTAACCTTAAATGTAAATGGACTAAATGCTCCAATTAAAAGACACAGACTGGCAAAATGGATAAAGAGTCAAGACCCATCAGTCTGCTGTCTTCAGGAGACCCATCTCACATGCAGAGACATACATAGGCTCAAAATAAAGGGATGGAGGAAGATCTACCAAGCAAATGGAGAACAAAAAAAAAGCAGGGGTTGCAATCCTAGTCTCTGATAAAACAGACTTTAAACCATCAAAGATCAAAAGAGACAAAGAAGGCCATTACATAATGGTAAAGGGATCAATTTAACAGGAAGTGCTAACTATCCTAAATATATATGCACCCAATACAGGAGCACCCAGATTCATAAAGCAAGTCCTTAGAGACTTACAAAGAGACTTAGACTCCCATACAATAATAATGGGAGACTTCAACACCCCACTGTCAACATTAGACAGATCAACGAGACAGAAAGTTAACAAGGATATCCAGGAATTGAACTCATCTCTGCAGCAAGCAGACCTAATAGACATCTACAGAACTTTCCACCCCAAATCAACAGAATATACATTCTTCTCAGCACCACATCACACTTATTCCAAAATTTACCACATAATTGGAAGTAAAGCACTCCTCAGCAAATGTACAAGAACAGAAATTATAACAAACTGTCTCTCAGACCACAGTGCAATCAAACTAGAACTCAGGACTAAGAAACTCAATCAAAATCACTCAACTACATGGAAACTGAACAACCTGCTCCTGAATGACTACTGGGTACAGAACAAAATGAAGGCAGAAATAAAGATGTTCTTTGAAACCAATGAGAACAAAGATACAACATACCAGAATCTCTGGGACACATTTAAAGCAGTGTGTAGAGGGAAATTTATAGCACTAAATGCCCACAAGAGAAAGCTGGAAAGATCTAAAATTGACACCCTAACATCACAATTAAAATAACTAGAGAAGCAAGAGCAAACACATTCAAAAGCTAGCAGAAGGCAATAAATAACTAAGATCAGAGTAGAACTGAAGGAGATAGAGACACAAAAAACCCTCCAAAAAATCAATGAATCCAGGAGTTGGTTTTATGAAAAGATCGACAAAATTGATAGACTGCTAGCAAGACTAATAAAGAAGAAAAGAGAGAAGAATCAAATAGACGCAATAAAAAATGATAAAGGGGATATCACCACTGACCACCACTGATACAAACTACCATCAGAGAATACTATAAACACCTCTAAGCAAATCAACTAGAAAATCTAGAAGAAATGGGTAATTTCCTGGACACTTACCCTCTCCCAAGACTAAACCAGGAAGAAGCTGAATCCCTGAATAGAACAATAGCAGGCTCAGAAATTGAGACAATAATTAATAGCCTACCAACCCAAAAAAAGTCCAGGACCAGATGGATTCACAGCTGAATTCTACCAGAAGTACAAGGAGGAGCTGGTACCATTCCTTCTGAAACTATTTCAATCAATAGAAAAAGAGGGAATCCTCCCTAACTCATTTTATGAGGCCAACATCATCCTGATACCAAAGCCTGGCAGAGACACAACAAAAAAAGAATTTTAGACCAATATCCCTGATGAACAAAGATGCAAAAATCCTCAATAAAATACTGGCAAACCAGCTACAGCAGCACATCAAAAAGCTTATCCACCATGACCAAGTGGGCTTCATCCCTGGGATGCAAGGCTGGTTCAACATACGCAAATCAATAAACGTAATCCAGCATATAAACAGAACCAAAGACAAAAATCACATGATTATTTCAATAGATGCAGAAAAGGCCTTTGACAAAATTCAACAGCCCTTCATGCTAAAAACGCTCAATAAATTCGGTATTGATGGGACGTATCTCAAAATAATAAGAGCTATTTATGACAAACCCACAGCCAATATCATACTGAATGGGCAAAAACTGGAAAAATTCCCTCTGAAAACTGGCACAAGACAGGGATGCCCTCTCTCACCACTCCTATTCAACATAGTGTTGGAAGTTCTGGCTAGGGCAATCAGGCAAGAGAAATAAATAAAGGGTATTCAGTTAGGAAAAGAAGAAGTCAAATTGTTCCTGTTTGCAGATGACATGATTGTATATTTAGAAAACCCCATTGTCTCAGCCTAAAATCTCCTTAAGCTGATAAGAAACTTCAGCAAAATCTCAGGATACAAAATTAACGTGCAAAAATCACAAGCATTCTTATATGCCAGTAACAGACAAACAGAGAGCCAAATCAGGAATGAACTTCCATTCACAATTGCTTCAAAGAGAATAAAATACCTAGGAATCCAACTTACAAGGGATGTAAAGGACCTCTTCAAGGAGAACTACAAACCACTGCTCAACGAAATAAAAGAGGACACAAACAAATGGAAGAACATCCCATGCTCATGGATAGGAAGAATCAATATCGTGAAAATGGCCATACTGCCCAAGGTAATTTATAGATTCAATGCCATCCCCATCAAGCTACCAATGAGTTTCTTCACCAAATTGGAAAAAACTGCTTTAAAGTTCATATGGAACCAAAAAAGAGCCCGCATTGCCAAGACAATCCTAAGTCAAAAGAACGAAGCTGGAGGCATCACGCTACCTGGCTTCAAACTATACTACAAGGCTACAGTAACCAAAACAGCATGGTACTGGTACCAAAACAGAGATATAGACCAATGGAACAGAACAGAGTCCTCAGAAATAATACCACACACCTACAGCCATCTGATCTTTGATAAACATGAGAAAAACAAGAAATGGGGAAAGGATTCCCTATTTAATAAATGGTGCTGGGAAAATTGGCTAGCCATAAGTAGAAAGCTGAAACTGGATCCTTTCCTTACTCCTTATACGAAAATTAATTCAAGATGGATTAGAGACTTAAATGTTAGACCGAAAACCATAAAAACCCTAGAAGAAAACCTAGGTAATACCATTCAGGACATAGGCATGGGCAAGGACTTCATGTCTAAAACACCAAAAGCAATGGCAACAAAAGCCAAAATTGACAAATGGGATCTAATTAAACTAAAGAGCTTCTGCACAGCAAAAGAAACTACCATCAGAGTGAACAGGCAACCTACAGAATGGGAGAAAATTTTTGCAATCTACTCATCAGACAAAGGACTAATATCCGGAATCTACAAAGAACTCAAACAAATCTACAAGAAAAAAACAAACAACCCCATCAAAAAGTGGGGAAAGGATATGAACAGACATTTCTCAAAAGAAGACATTCATACAGCCAACAGACACATGAAAAAATGCTCATCATCACTGGCCATCAGAGAAATGCAAATCAAAACCACAATGAGATACCATCTCACACCAGTTAGAATGGCAAGCATTAAAAAGTCAGGAAACAACAGGTGCTGGAGAGGATGTGGAGAAATAGGAACACTTTTACACTGTTGGTGGGATTGTAAACTAGTTCAACCATATGGAAAACAGTATGGCGATTCCTCAAGGATCTAGAAGTACCATATGACCCAGCCATCCCATTACTGGGTATATACCCAAAGAATCATAAATCATGCTGCTATAAAGACACATGCACACATATGTTTATTGTGGCACTATTCACAATAGCAAAGACTTGGAATCAACCCAAATGTCCATCAGTGACAGACTAGGTTAAGAAAATGTGGCACATATACACCATGGAATACTATGCAGCCATAAAAAAGGATGAGTTTGTGTCCTTTGTAGGGACATGTATGCAGCTGGAAACCATCATTCTCAGCAAACTGTCGCAAGAACAGAAAACCAAACACCACATGTTCTCACTCATAGGTGGGAACTGAACAATGAGATCATTTGGACTCGGGAAGGGGAATATCACACACTGGGGCCTATCACGGGGAGCGGGGAGCGGGGAGGGATTGCATTGGGAGTTATACCTGATGTAAATGACGAGTTGATGGGTGCTGACGAGTTGATGGGTGCAGCACACCAACATGGCACAAGTATACATATGTAACAATGCTGCATGTTATGCACATGTACCCTAGAACTTAAAGTATAATAAAAAAAAAAAAAGAAAGTTTCATTTTACTCCATACCTCCCATTTTAAATCATACATTCTGACGTGTAACCATTTAATATGATACATTGTCTCTGTCGTCCATGACTTCTCTCCTTCTCATCTTAACCACCTCTTTGCTATTCCAAGAATAACAACATTTTCAGATTCAAGGCATCCAGCTAGAGCACTGCAGTATTTCCTCCTCGGATATTCTTAAAAAGTCTGTCTCTTAGGGGTTGCTGACATCAAAAATGAAAGATTTGAAATTGACCTCTTATTCATTAGCCTTTCTTTTCTTTGACCTGAATTTATGTATGTGTCAATTTAGAATGGAACCTGATGGGCAATAAGCAGCTTTGCGTGCATGTACCAGACATGTTCTATAAATATGGTTCCTATAAAGTGTACTTATTTATTCTGAGAGACCAGCCATCCAATAATGTAGATGTGCATTATTTCTGAGCTGACATGCTGAATTTCCCTGGAGTTTGACAAAATGAAAACAGGTTACATTTGCTCCTCAAATCCTAGCAATGGTTAAAAACTGCATTTTCACGCAAACATAAATTACAAATGGAATTATGATAACTGGTTACCCCCAAAATGCACACAAACCGTTTGTAATCCTGCCCTGGAGTGCGGTAGAGGTGGCTCATTGCATATGCTGACAGTGTTTGTCAGGCTATTCAATCAGTGCTACTTCCTGTGGCAAACTGTACAGGGGCGTTTAGAAAACCAGTATGTCTCTATTTCCCTAAATCTACTATTAGGGAGTAGACTCGTCAGTGCAGAGCACTGCTGCTTCACAATAGGAATAATCCTGAGTGTGTATCTTCATTTTATTCATCTTCAATTTCTGTTTGACAGAATTTCATGCTGCTGGAAGATGTTACATTGACAGACGAGAGATAATTTTCATTTTTAATCCAGAGAACAAGAGCCACTTGGGAAGTGACTATAAATGTCCTCTGGGTGTCCCAGAGATATGCCTCATCCCTGTGCTAGAAGGAACACACCTCTAGGAAGAAAACAACTTTGATCAGTAATTCTCTTTGGAAAACATTAGAAGAAATAGATTTCAGTGATTCTCCCATGAGTCATGGGGCCTGAGATAAGTAAGCCCTTCCATTTCCAAATCAGCTTTCAAGTGGTGGCAACTCTGTCATTACTCACATTTCTCAGTGAGGTACTGAAAAGAGAGTGATGTTCTCAAACAAGCCTCTCTCGTTCTCTTTTATTATAGTCATGACAATTTTGTGTAAAATAAGGCCTTTCTTGTAATAAAGGTGTTGTAAGCCTTCTTATTTCCAGCACAGTCGCCTCTGGCTGTGTTGGTAGATGTTCTATTACAGATGTTAGCCAAGCTTGCTGCAGTTTAGGTCTTTAGAACTATAGAGTTCTCCTTGGGTCAATCCTCCTGACTTTTCTGATCTACTTAAAGACAGAAACTTTATTGTAAAATTCAAACATGCTCCCAGGGTCATGGGCCTATGGGATATGTTTCATTGACAACACAGAGAGCATTTCCCTTCTTTTCTTGACAATTGAGAAACAGCTTCCTTTCTTTATGAGGCAGCTCATTGGCCTCTCATCCTCTCTCCAGATTAATTACTGGCCCATGATTTGTTCTACTACAGTGTATATGTATATATCTGTGTGTGTGTGTGTGTATACATATATACATATACACATATACATATACATATACACATATATACACACACATATACATATATACACACACATACAGATACAGATGTATATAAATATATTAATACAGATACATATACTGTGTACATATATGTCACATATATACTAAATACGTGTACATATATACACAAATATGGAACTAAACTATAGGTCCTAAGGGCCAGGATCCCTTCATATTCATTATATTTGAATATATGTGTGTGTGTGTGTGTGTAATATTTGTCACATAAAGTAAATATACATCCTATATATACTATATATACACACATGTGTCAGATATACAGAATTTATATTATATACATACACACACACATATATACAATCAGTCCTACGTCTCCATGGATTCCATGTCTATGGATTCCACCAAATGTGGGTAAAAAATATTTAGAAAAATAAAAACCAAGAAAAAATAACAATGTAACTATTAAAATAATACAAATTTTTAAAACAATATAGTATAACAACTATTGACATAACATTTACTTTGTATGATGCATTATAAGTAACATAGAGATGATTCAAAGTCTACAGGGGATGTGCTTAGATTATATGCCAATAGTATGTCATTTTATATCAGTGACTTGGAAAAAATCCTCCACAGACATCAAGGGCCAACTGAATATTTGTTGTATAAATATGTGTGTGTATGACAAGATGTCTTTAAAGCCCAGGATTCCTTCACTCTTTTGTCTCAGTCTCTGACACTGTAAAAGGTAAGCATATAGATTCTATAAATAGATTCAATGAATTCAACATCTGATGAACTGAACAAAGATGAACTCTCTACAATCACCTCTCGTCATTTCTACCAGCAGATTTTTACTTGTATATACATAGGTCTAACTGTCTTAAAACACTCTTGAGTCTCCTGACTGATGACTTTGGTGCTCTTTGGTCAACTCACAACACAGAGGATCCCTTGAACAATATTTCTCTATCATACTGATTGTGTGATAATGCCAATACTTGGCACAGTAACTACACAGGCTCATTTGGGACCAGTTCCCTTTTCTTGTTCCTAAAACAACTTTCATTCCTTCTTTCAGTGCCTTTAAAGAGTCAAACTCCCTCTGGTTCCAAGCCTATTAATATGTGTTTTCTCTTCCTGGAACATTCTTACCTACCTTCCTCACCTGTCAAAAACCTACTCATACCTTCCTTAAGAGTGAGGATTCCCACTTGCTTCATCATTGAAATTATTATTGTTTCTATACTATCTTACCTCTTGGAATTTATGTTCCCAGCTCAGACCCTGAAATGAAGTATGTACTTGAGATTCACTTCTTGAATAAATGTATTATCGGTAAGAGCAAAATGAAAAAGAAGTAGCAAATAGCAAATAGGTGGCATTAAGCATCAGGGTCATGGAAGAGACAGATTGGCTGAAGATGGCCGGAAAGCAGAGGCTCAAATGCAGGAAGAGAGTTATGGTCAAAACGTAGTCAAGTATGGATTCCAACTCTCCATCTCCCCAGCAAAGATACCCAGTTGGGAATCCATCGCTATCTTAAAGGTCCTTTCTTTAAGATCCTTCCTTAGAATAACTAGAAGAGTGAAGATGAGTGGGAGTGGGTGCCAGTGGGAGATGAGAAAGGAAGCAAAATTCAGCTGTCTACCCAGTCTCATTCATATATATTTAGGAGTGTGTACTTGGCAATGTGAAACTGTAGAACTTTAAAAAGATAGAAATACTTTAGGTTTGTTGATAAAATGGAAAAGTTGCTGAATGTTTATCTAGGTTTTAAATAAAACCAATATTGCAGTGTCCTTTAGAAGTGATGAATACATTTGTTAGATATAGAAATAGAATAATATGACTCATATCCTCTTCGGCAGGATTCTATCCAAACCACACTTGAATACTTCCCTCAAGCCTCATTGTCTCTCTCTCCCTTTGGCTCCAAACAGTACTACAGGAGGAGGGAGCAACATGGAGCAGTCAGAAGATAGGCTCTAGAATCCCATGTGCTAGGTGTGAATCCTAGCTCTGCCTCCCCCAAGCTCTATGATTGGGCATTTTATTTAGCCTATTGCTCATGATAAAAGGAGGGTAAAAACATTGCCTACCTCACAGTAGGAAGTTGGATTAAACAAGTCAATTCATCTAAAGCCGTTTGTGTTAAATGTGAATTCCTTTCTTTACAATGTTCTCAAGAACATTTTTATACACAGAGAAGATTGTTATGGAGTTACCTAGGGTTTAAACTTGTAAATTTTAAAACTTAGTTTTTCTTAAGCTTTTAAGCTTAATTTATGACTCATATTATTCTATTTATGTATGTAACAAATTTATTAATTCTTCCAAAAGACATTGAAATATTGGTTTCATTTACAACTTAGATAAACATTCAGAAACTTTTACATTTCACCAACAAACCTAATGTATTTATATATTTTTAAAGTTTTTAGTTTCACATTGACAAATCAACACTCCTAAATATATATGTAAGTTTGATAAATCCAATAAATTAAACTTATAAAATATGACAAACCTTAAGTTCTTGTAATATTTTGACACTGTTCACAAATGTAGTACAAATTCAACTTAAAGTCAGAAATCTAAATTTAAGAGTCAAATATATATTTTAAACCACAGTCACACACTTCACATATCAATTCTAAACCTTTATGTCATCCTAAACAATATTGGGGGGTTACTCTTTCAAGGATTGTTTAGACCCAACTCCTCAGCTTGTTGAGATCTCTTAGGAATCAGAGGAATATGGGCTAGGATGCAACTCTGATCGACAGGCTCAGTTTTTTCATACTGATGTTGTGGCAAAGCCTTCCAAAGGGGTTTGGTATATGGGTCTCAATTTACACATTACTTATGGTTAAAGTTATTGCTTGTATCAGTTAATAATTCCTACTCAATTGGTTGTACTGCTTGACTCAATTATATCACTCTATTTACTATTTATTTACTACTTTATTCTGAATTCTCATTACCTTCTTCCCATACGTTACTACTATTCTTATAGTTAAACCACATGTAATTGGATTATTTGAGTCACAAGACCATTTTAGTGTCACAACTCCTAAGGTCAACTCCTTGATATCAGTACTTCAGGAATAGTAGCTGTTATTATTAGATTATCAATGTTGCCCTTCCTTCCTTCCTTCCTTCCTTCCTTCCCTCCCTCCCTCCCTCCCTCCTTCCTTCCTTCCTTTCTCTCTGTCTCTCTCTCTCTTTCTTTCAACTTGTTTCAGCTTTATCTACATTCCTAGTGGTTCTCAAACTTTAATATGGATCATAATTACTTGGAGGTCTTGGTAAAAGACAGATTTCTGGGCTCTAACCCTCATAGATTCTAACTCAGAATTGTCTGGGGCAGAGCCTGGGAATATGCATTTCTAAAGGGTCCCAAGGGATTCTGATGTTGCTGGTCCTGTGACCACACTTTGAGAACTACCGTGGTAGGTTATTTTCAGGATAATGACTTATTATTTATTTTTGATAATGACTTCTTCCACATTTATCTCACTTCATGTCCTGCATGCCAGCTGTATTGAAAAATGCCAATCAATTCAGTCCATAAGTATATTATCACCCATTATGGTCTTGTGCTAAATTCCAGGGATATAATAATTAACCAGGCATTAATTCATGCATTTTCATAAGTATTCATACACAGTAATCATGAATTGCTTCTAGAAGTTATGGAAAAAACTCTTAACCCAGATTTGGGGAGGTCTTTGAGAACAAATATTAAAAGTGATTTTTAGCTAAGATCTAAAAGACAACTAAGATTCACCAAATGCCAGGTTGCTAGGGAACAGGCAGGGAAAGGGGAAAGACAGGCACAGGAGGGAAGGTTTCCACAGTGACTAGCGTACTAGTAACTCTGTTTGAGTCTTAACACCATAAGCACCTAAAAGTAGAATTATTTTTGAAACATATTTAGAATTATCATCTGCCTATAAATTTATGATAATTGAAGAAAAACTCATTAGAGTGTGAGGTCCAAGGTGATGATGTAACCTCTCAGGCTGTGGATGGCCAGTGGTCCTCTCGGTCACATATGAACAGGTGGTATAGATCACGTTGGATGACAGCGAACCCCCTGCAGTCATGGGTGGGTCATAACTGTTTTCATTCATTTGTGTATTTTTGTGAGTGTGGTAAACACCGGCTATTAGTTCCTTGAACTCACTTCCTTCTGTTTCTGGGCTCAGACCTACTGTATACTTCCCCCAAGACCCCTTCACTTGGGCATCGTTGTGTGAAAGAATTCTAGCCAATGGAATGTGGTCAGAAGTGATATATGTTGTTTCCAGGTCTGGTCTTTTGAAACCTACCTGCAAGTCCTCCTCTCTTTCCCTGACTGTCAACAGGATGTCAGTGTTGAGGGAACTTAGAAATCCTGAACTAATAAGGAAAGAACTTCCATCAGCTTGAATACCTGAACAATTGCTTTGTTTCTCCTGCTTAAGGAACATATTGAGGGTTACAAATAAGTTTCACTGTCTTAAACTACTGAAATTTCACACTTCATCTGATACAGTAGCTAGAATTACTGTAACGAATAGAGTGGTAATGTCTTTTATTAAAATAATAATCCTCTTTAAAAATCAATATCTGGAAAAATTTATAATCCAAAATAGGTGAAGACCCCCCAAAATGCCAAATAGTATGTTTAGAATGTCTAGGGTACTCGCATCTTAAAAGTGATGATGGAAAAGTGTTCTTACAACAGTTGCTAATAACTTGATGATTTGTTTAAAAGTCTCCTTTGATAGAATATAAGTAGACGTGTATCTTATTCATCATTTTATTTAGAGTGCCCTGTATAGTGACTATCATATCTAGGTGACCAAAAAATATACTGTATATGAAATGTGTTAAGTATTGGATCAGCAAGGTGGAGATGTAGGCAGGAGCCCAGTGACTTAAGGCCTTGTTAACCATGTTAAGGAATTTGTACTTGATCCTGAAGGCAATGAGGAGCCATTGGAGGATTTGAGAATGTAGCGACAGTAGTAGTGTTTTATCTTTGGAACCCACTGCAGTCATGGGTGGGTCATAACTGTTTTCATTCATTTGTATATTTTTGTGAGTGTGGTAAATACTGGCTATTAGTTCCTTGAACTCACGATAGTGGAAAGATCACTATAGTGAAAATAAATGTTTTTCAACCTGAAAGATGTTTGAAGCTGGAACTAAGAGTATCATTTTGGAGACTCTTGTAATCTAGGTAAGAGATGATTGTCCATAATCTTGGACAATGTAATATTTCAGTGACCTCATGAACGGAGACTAGAAAGTGCATTTAAGATATAGCTAGAAGGAAGAATTGACAGGACTAAGTGATTGTCTAAGTGGGAAACAGCAGAATGAACGAGTGGGAGAAGGCAAGGATTACTCCTAATTTGTGGACAGTGTAACTAAGTTGGTGGTGCTGACATCACTAAAATGGGGAGTCCGGGAGAAGGAAAAATTGGGAGAATTTGTATCCTCAACATCTGGGTTTTGCACACGGTAATCTCTTTCCTTAGAATGTTCCCAAAATAACCACATTTCCACCTGCTGCCTCTTCTCTGCCCTTTGTCCTTGCTTTTCTTTACCTGAATTACTCCTATTCATGTATTACACCTCAAATTAGAGCCTGTTGCCTGTAGGAAACTTCCAGGATGCCCAAGACTGGATAAGGTGCTTTCTTATGTGCCTCCAGTACTCTGTGCCACAATGTAGCATTTATCATAACGTTTTGTATTCACCTGTGTGCTTTTCATTCCACACTTCTCTACCCAAAGCCAATTAAAGATAGAGACTATCTCTTAGCATGTGGTCCCCAGTGCCCATCCCAAGGCTATATCAGAGAAAGAACTCAGAACTATAGTGCAATCATGATGGATGGGTGAATGAATGAATGGATATAACACAAATAATTTTGAAGAGCACAAAATTAAAAGCAACTAATAATATTTGCTTATATCCTGTCTATTTCTGTTTGAGATATGCAGCATGCAGTTAGCACAGATGGCCACAAGATTGCAATACTCTTTGTATATTTATTCTATTCCTTCCTCACTGTCTCTCCCCACACTCCCACCCTACCCCCCACCAGGAATGGTCATAAATCACAGAATGGCTCCACTATTCCCTTAAGCATTTGTCTCTGATCACAGTGTGAACCCACCAATCTTGTAATAGACTCCATAAGTGTTTTCCTTGGGTTAAAAAAATTATGAAAATTAATAGAAGATTGAAAATGAGAAAGCTCACAGTGAGGTAGCTGTTGAATATAAGTGAGGTGGCTGTGGTGTATAAGTGAGACCTGAATATAGTCTGGCAAATAATACGTTCTAAGGTCTGCTCTATTCACCAAACTACTGAAGAATGAAAAGAGGTGGAAAAGGACATTTTCCCATTCCCACTTGTCAAACACAGCTAATCTAATTTACAAACTGATGTAAACTTACCTTGTGTGTATGATAGACAAAGCCTCTAAACTGAAATAGGTGTAGATATGTAAAAAAGAGCTACAGACTGAATGGAACTTTAAAGGTTACTGAGTTCCCTAGAAATGGGTTTTGAAATGAGGCATTTGGGCTCTGGAATAAAGGAAGGAACCAGCACTATAGGATTGAGGACACAGATCAACTGTATAGAAAGCTTACGCGATGACAACTATGTAGTCTTCAGTCTTACCACTCGAAGTGTGGTCTGTGCACCTGCAGCATTGGTATCACCTGGGAGCCACATAAAAATACAGGCTCTCAGGCCCCTCCCCACTCATGCTGAATCGGTCTGCAGTTTAACGGTATCCTCCGATGATTTGTAAGAATATTAAGGCTTGAGAGGCTATGATCTAAATAACAGTATTCAAAGAGCCTACTGAGCTCAGATTAACTCATTTGGGGTCACTTTGTAGTTTATTATCCAGATTAAGACATGTAAGGGTGAAAGGAATGCTAAAATAATTATAATTGCATGTTTTTGAAAGATGTAGTTATTAAGAAATAAATCAGTTCTAAGTAAGTAGATTAAAAAATAGTTCTAATCATAAAGTATCTTTAAAAATAAAATTGTCGGCCGGGCGCAGCGGCTCAAGCCTGTAATCCCAGCACTTTGGGAGGCCGAGAAGGGCGGATCACGAGGTCAGGAGATCGAGATCATCCTGGCTAACACGGTGAAACCCCGTCTCTACTAAAAATACAAAAAAAAAATTAGCCGGGCGTGGTGGCGGGCGCCTGTGGTCCCAGCTACTCGGGAGGCTGAGGCAGGAGAATGGCGTGAACCAGGGAGGCGGAGCTTGCAGTGAGCTGAGAGCCGGCCACTGCACTCCAGCCCGGGCAACACAGCGAGACCCTGTCTCAAAAAAAAAAAAAAAAAAAAAATTGTTTATAGAAATAGAAATAAAACATCAATGTATATTAAAGAAAATATTTGCATTGATCTGAATATTAAATTTAAAATAAGTGCTAGAATAATATGAATACATGTTCATTTTTAAAAAATGTAGATTGATACATACAAAAATAATTATAGAAATATATGCATTGGTTGTTACATATACATACATCCTAACTCTTTCTGTTGAGATGGCCTAGAATCAATGACACCCAGTGGCAACATACATACCTCATGTCAATATCTTGGGTTCTAAATACCATCCTCCAATAGAAAAAATTGAGGTCTTTGAATAAATGAATGATTCTGATACAGGAGTTAGAAAGAAATTATTTAGGCAGTTAGTGAGGGTAAAAGAACCCTCAGCAAGGTTTCCCTTTTAATAAAAAGTAGCCCCCAAATAATTTCTTTTCTTTTCTAACAAAGAATAGCCTGAAAAATCAAGGTGCAGACATAGAAAAACAAGTTAGAAGCTTGCACAGGTGAATGCTGGCAGCTGTACCAATAGGAAAAAGCTACCTGGGGGCCAGACATGTTCAACATGGAGGCTCCATCTTACCTTTTCTTTGTCAACCATGTGTACAATAAAGGAAAGCGAAACTTGCCACCGGCCTGGTAGAGAACCCATCTGCATAATAAAAGATTAGGATGGGGTGGCCAGCTTCTTCATGTGCTATGTAAATGGCACACCTGGTCTGATCAATCTTTTGGGTCCTATGTAAATCAGGCATTACCTCCTCAAACTCATCTATAAAAACCCTGTACATTTCACCACAGAACCAGAAGACCCACTTGGGAGCCCCCCTGTCTCTGCAGGAGAGAGAACTTTTCTCTTTCTCTCACCTATTAAACCTCTGCTCTTAAACTTACACCTTGTGTGTCTGCATCCTTGATTTCCTTGGTGTAGGCAACGAACCTTGGGTATTGCCCCAGAGGAATGATGCCACTTTAATTTTAGTGCTGGGCTAAAGAAATTACAAGATGAGTTCAGTAAGAATGGATTGTGAAAATGAGGCATTACAGAGCTTGAAATCGATTGTAGAGCCACAAAGACAGAATATTCCAAGGATTGAAAAAAAGAGATGTCAAAAAACATAGGAGCCAATCTGAAAGATCTTCTAAGGGCCACAGCTGGAATAACTTGAGAAACCAAATAATGATAGTATTGGATTATAACACAGGCAATAAAGTAAATATCCATGAGTCCGCACTGATATAAATGATTGAATAAATAAATTGAGAATAAAGGACAAATTTTCCTTAAAGTAGAATGTCAATAACAAATGTAGAAGGAAGGGCTGAAGAAAGCAAATTATTTAAAGTATAAATAACATTAACTCTTGCTTTGGGCAAGATCTATTGCTGAGTGCTAAAACCACTAGGTAAAACTTTTAAGAGAAATAGAACATTTGCATAGCCTTAAAATATCTCCCCACAAGCTAACCTTGAGGGTGAGTCCCAAGCCAGGAAGCATTCTTCACGAGCTGACTTAAGAGTCCTTGGGCCTTAAGGGATTATCAGCGGTGGTCTAGCAATACTCCTCATGGACTGGAGTGGCAGTGGCCAAGGAGTGAGGTGTCTCTGCATTTGGAAAGGGGAGAGAAGAGTGGGAAGAACCATATCTTGTGGTTTCAGAGCCAGGTAGACTTCTAAAGTTTTTGACTCTAGATCATGACTCCCGGACGGCACCTTTGGACCCTCCTGGGGCCTGGAGGACCTCACCCTGCTGAAGGGAAGAACACAGGCCTGACTAGCTTGGCCACCAGCTGATTGTAGAGCCCAAGAGCCTTGAGCAAACACAGACAGTAGCCAGGGGGTGGTTACAGCAGGACTTATGTGTATGAGTGGTTACAGCTGTGCTGGCTTTAGGTCTGACCCAGTGCAGTCATAGTGGTGGTGGCCACAAGGGTGCTTATGTCACTCAACCCCCATCTTTAGGTGGCTCAGAATAGAGAGAGAGACTTACTTTATTTGGGAGGAAATAGATGACAGAACAAGAGTCTCTGCCTGGTAATCCAGAGAATCCTCGCAGATCCTGTCCAAGACCATCAAGGCAGTACCTCTACAGTTCTGCAAGAACTACAGCATTACTGCATTTGGGGTGCCCCTTAAATCAGATACAGATTAGATCACAACACACAAGTCCTTTCAAATATCTGGAAAGTCTTCCCAAGAAGGACAAGTACAAAGAAGCTCATATAACAAAGATGATGATAAATAACTCTTCAATACCCAGACACTGGAGAACACCTATTAGCATAAACACCATCCAGAAAAACATGATCTCACCAAATGAACTAAATAAGGCACTGGGTACCAATTCTGGAAACAGAGATATTTGAACTTTCAGGCAGAGAATTCAAAATAACTGTGTTGAGGAAACTCAAAGAAATTCAAGATAACACCAAAAGAATTCAGAATTCTATCAGATTAGTTCAATAAAGAGATTGAAATAACAAGAACTGCACCAAAATTCCAGAGCTGAAAAATGCAATTGGCATACAGGAGAATGCGTCAGAGTCTTTTAATAGCAGAATTGATCAAGGAAATGAAAAAAAAGGACTTAAAACAATGCAGCACTCCTATAAGACCTAGAATATAGTCTCAAAACACACACACACACTCAAAAAAAAAACAAAAACAGATCTAAGAGTTCTTGGCCTTAAAGAGGAGGTAGAGAAAGAGATAAGGGTAGAAACTTATTCAAAGGGATAATAACAGAGAACTTCCCAATCCTAGAGGAAGATATCAATATTTAAATACAAGAATGTTATAGAACACCAAGAAGACTTAATCCAAAGACTACCCAAAGCATTTAATAATTAAACTCCCAAAGGTCAAGAATAAAGAAAGAATCCGAAGAGCAGCAATAGGAAAGAAACAACATACAATGGAGCCCCAATACCTCTGGCAGCAGACTTCTCCATGGAAACCTTAGAGACCAGGAGAGAGTGACATGACATATTTAAAGTGCTGAAGGAAAAAACGTACACCCTAGAATGGTACATCTGGTGAAAATATCATTCAAACATAAGGGAGAAAATAAAGACTTCCCCAAACAAACAAAAGCTGACTGATTTTATTAACATCAGACCTGTCCTACAAGACACACTAAGGGAGTACTTCAATCAGAAAGAAAGGACATTAATGAGCAAAAAGTAATCACGTGAATATACAAAACTGGCTGGTAATATTAAGTACACAGAACAACTATTATTATATATATTATATATTTTATATATTATTAAACTGTTATAACACTGTAACTGTTGTGTGTAAACTGCTCTTATCCTAAGTAGAATGACTAAACAATGAACCAATCAAAAATAACAGTCAACAACTTTTTAAGGTGTAGCACAAAAAGATACAAACAGAAACAATAAAAGTTAAAAAGTAGGAGATGAAGTTAAGGTGTAGATTTTTTAATAGTTTTCTTTTTGCTTGTTTGTGCATGCAAATAGTGTTAAGTTGTTGTCAGGTTAATATAATGCGTTATAAGATAGTATTTGCAAGCCTCATGGTAACATCAAACAAAAATATGTGATATGCAAAAAATAAAAAGCAATAAACTAAATTTTATCACCAGAGAAAATCACCTAAAGGAAGACGAGCAGGGAAAGAAACAAGGAAGAGAAGACCACAAAACAACCAGAAAACAAATTTTAAAAATAGTGGGAGTAAGTCTTTACTTATCAATAATAACACTGAATATAAATGTATTAAACTTTCCAATCAGAAGGCATAAAATGGCTGAATGGATGAAAAAACAAGACCCATTTATCTATTGCCTACAAGAAACATGCTTTACCTATAAAAACACACATAGGCTGAAAATAAAGCAATGGAAAAAGATATTCCATGACAATGGAAACCAAAAAAAGAGTAGCAGTGACTATACTTGTATCAGACAAAATTTATTTCAAGACGAAAACTATAAGAAGGGACAAAGAAAGTCACTACATAATGATAAAGAGGTAAATTCAGCAAGAGGATGTAACAATTTTAAGAATATATGTACTCAAAATTGGAGTATCCAGTTTTATATAAAGGAAATATTGTTAGAGCTAAAGAGAAAGTGATGGGCCCCAATAAATAACAGCAGGGGGCTTCAACACCCCACTTTCAACGTTAGACCGATCTTCCAGACAGAAAATCAAAAAAGAAACATCAGACTTAATCTGCACTATAGATCAAACGGATCTAATAGATATTTATAGAACATTTCATCCAATGGCTGCAGAATACACTTTATTTTTCTCAGTACTTGGATCTTTCTTAAGGTTAGAACATGTGTTAGGTCACAAAGTAAGTTTTCAAGTATTCTAAAAATGAAAATAATATCAAGCATCTTCTCTTACCCCAATGGAATAAAACTAGAAATTAATAACAAGGCGAATTTTGGAAAATATACAAAGACATAGAAATTAAACAATGCGATCCCAAATAACCAGTGAGTCATTGAAGAAATTAAGGAAATTGAAAAACTTTTTGAACACATGACAATAAAAACACAACATACCAAAACCTGTGGGATACAGAAAAAGAAAAACTAAGAGGGAAGTTTTGCTATAAGCACTTACATCAAAAAAGAGGAAAAATTTCAAATAAACAATCTAATAGTGCATCTTAAAGAATTAGAAAAGCAAGAGTAAACCAAACCCAAAATTAGTAGAAGAAAAGAAATAATAAAGATTAGAACAGAAATAAATGAATTTAACATGAAAAACATCACAAAAGATCAATAAAACAAAAAGTTGATTTTTTGAAAAGTAAACAAAATTGACAAACCTTTAACCAGAATAACTAAGAAAAAAGAAAGAAGATACAAATAAACACAATCAGAACTGAAAAGGGAGACACTACAACTAATACTGCAGAAATTCAAAGGATTATTAATGGCTACTATGAGCAAATATATTCTGATAAACTGGAAAATCTAGAAGAAATGGACAAATTCCTAGAAACATACAACCTACCAAGATTGAACCATGAAGAAATCCGAAACCCAAATAGACCAATAACAAGTAATGAGATCAAAGCCATAATAAAAATTCTTCCAGGAAAGAAAAGCCCAGGACCCAGTGGCTTCACTTCTGAATTCTACTAAACATTTGAAGAAGAGCTAATACCAATTTATTGGAATTATTCTGAAAAATAGAGGGAATGCTTCCAAACTCATTCTATGAGGCCAGTATTACCTTGATACCAAAACCAGACAAAGACACATTTTAAAAAAGAAAAGTACAGGCCAATATCTCTGATGAATATTGATGCAAAAATCCTCAACAAAATACTAGCAAACCAAATTCAACAATGCATTAGAAAGATAATACATCAGGACCAAGTGGAATTTATCCCTGGGATGAAAGGATGCTTCAACATCTGCAAATCAATAAGTGTGATACAGCATATCAACAGAATGAAGGATAAAAATCACATGATCATTTCAATTGGTGCTGAAAAAGCATTGGATAAAATCCAACATCCTTTCATGATGAAAGTCCTCAGAAAACTGGAGATAGATGGAACATACTTCAACATAAGAGAAGCCATATATGACAGATCCACAGCCAGTATCATACTGAATGGGGTCGGGGGCCTACTGAAAGCCTTTCCTTTAAGATCTGGAACACAACAAGGATGCCCCTTGTCACCACTGTTATTCAACATAGTACTGGAAGTCCTAGCTAGAGCAATCAAACAAGAGAAAGATACAAAGGGCATTCAAATTGTAAAGGAAGAAGTCAAATTATCTTTGTTTGCAGATGATATAATCTTATATTTGGAAAAACCTAAACACCCAAACACAAGAAAACCATTAGAACCAATCAATAAATTTAGTAAAATTGCAGGATACAAGATCAACATACAAAAACAAGTAGCATTTTTATATGCCAACTATGAACACTGTGAAAAAGTAATCCCATTTACAATAACCACAAATAAAATTAAATACCTAAGAATTAACTTAACCAAAGAAGTGAAAGATCTCTGTAATGAAAACTATAAAACACTGATGAAAGAAATTGAAGAGGACACTAAATAAGGGGAAAATATTCAATGTTCATGGATTGGAAGAATCAATATTGTTAAAATGTCCATGTTACTCAGAGCAATTTACAGATTCAATGCAATCACTGTCAAAATACCAATGGCATTCTTCACAGAAATAGAAAAAATAATCTTAAAAGTTATATGGAACCACAAAAGATTCAAAATAGCCAAAGCTATCCTAAGCAAAAAGAACAAAACTGGATGAATCACATTACCTGACTTCAAATTATACTACAGAATAGCTATAGTAACCAAAATAGCATGCAACTGGCATAAAAACAGACACATGGACCAATGGAACTGAATGGAGAACCCGGAAACAAAGCCATGTATTTATAGCCCACTTGTTTTCAACAAAGGTGCTAAGAACATAACACTGCGGAGAAGACAATCTCTTCAATAAATGATGCTTAGATAACGGGATATCTTTATGCAGAAGAATGAAACCTGACCTCTATCCCTTGCCATATATAAAAATCAAATCAAAATGGATTAGAGGCTTAAATCTAAGACCTCAAGCTATGAAACTACTACAATAAAACATTGGGGAAACTCTCCAGGACATGTCTTGAGTAACACCCCACAAGCACAGGCAACCAAAGCAAAAATGGACAAATGGGATCACATCAAGTTAAAAACCTTCTGCACAGCAAAGGATACAATCAACAAAGTGAAGAGACAACCCACAAAATGGGAGAAAATATTTCCAAACTGTCCGTCTGACAAGAGTTTAATAACCGGAATAGACAAGGATCTTAGACAACTCTATAGGAAAAATGTAATGATCCTATCAAAAAATGGGCAAAAGATTTGAATAAACATTTCTTGGGAAGACATACAAATGGCAAATAGGCATATGAAAAGGTGCTCAACATCATTGATCACTAGAGAAATATAAATCAAAAACTACGAGGAGATATTGTTTCATCCCTGTTAAAATGGTTTATATCCAAAAGACAGGCAGTAACAAATGCCGGTGAGGATTTGGAGAAAAGGGAACCCTTGTACAGTGTTGGTGGGAATGTAAATTAGTACAATCACTATAGAGAAGAATATGAAGGTTTCTCAAAAAACTAAAAGGTAGAGCTACCATACGATCCTACAATCCCATTGAGGAATTGGTATATAACCCAAAGAGAAGAAATCAGTATATTGAAAAGGTATCTGCTCTCCCATGTTTGTTTCAGTACTGTTTACAATAGCCAAGGTTTGGAAGCAACCTAAGAGTCCATCAACAGACGAATACCCAATGGAGTACTATTCAGCCATAAAAAATAATGAGATCCAGTCATTTACAACAACATGTTTGGAACTGGAGATCATTATGTTAAGTGAAATAAGTGAGGCACAGAAACAAACACATCTTTGTTCTCACGTATTTGTAGGATCTAAAAATCAAAACAATTTAACTCATAGACATAGAGAGTAGAAGGATGGTTACCAGAGGCTGGGAAAGTTATGGGTGACTGGGGGTGGGGTGGAGTTGCTTAATGGGGACAAAAAATAGTTAGAAAGAGTGAGTAAGACATACTATTTGAGGCTGGGCACGGTGGCTCACTTTTGTAATCCCAGCACTTTTGGGAGGCTGAGGAGGCTATATTGCTTGAGCCCAGGAGTTAAAGACCAGCCTGGGCAACATGGTGAAACCTCATCTCTACAAAAAATACAAAAGTTAGCTGGGTGTGGTGGTATGCATCTGTAGTCCCAGCTACTCAGAAGGCTGAGGTGGGAGGATTGCTTAAGCCCAGGAGGTTGAGGCTGCAGTGAGTCATGATCACACCGCTGCACTCCAGCTTGGGTGGAAGAGTGAGACACCGTGTTAAAAAAAAAAAAAAAAAAAAAGACATACTATTTGATAGCACAACAGGATGCTATTATTAAGTCAATAATAACTTAATTGTACATTTTTAAGTAACTCAAAGTGTGTCATTGGATTGTTTGTAACTCAAAGGATAAATGCTTAAGGGGTTGGAGCCCCCATTCTCCATGGTGTGCTTATTTCATATTGTATGGCTGTATCAAAACATCGTATGTACTCCATAAATATATACACATAGTATGTACCCACCAATATGTTTTTTAAAGTTAAAAAATCTCCCCACAAATACGTATTAATTACTCTAATGGTTTTAAGACAGGTCCATGAAATTTTTGATTCTCTTCCCTCCAGGAAGTGGAACTTAATTCCCCATTCCTTGAATGTTGGCCAGATGTAGTGACTTACTTCTAATGAATAGAGCATAGAAAGGAAAAAAAGAGATACTTTTACAGTAGACAACCTGACACATACCAACTTAATTAAGTGATCAGGTTAGTATCACCAGTGATAAGTAATGTTGTTATGTATCTATGCCCTGATAAAATGTAGTGAGAAGCATTTCACCTCTGTGCTGTTCTCCCAAGTCTCTAACTGTAGGCCAACCATAAGAAAAATAAAACCAGGCAACCTCACATTGATGAATATTCTACAAAATATCTGACGTTAAGATCATAAGAAGTAAAGTACAAACATACATTGAAGGAGATAAAGGAGGCATTATGGCTAAATGCAACATGGTATCCTGGGTTGGTTACTGAAACAGAAAAAGGACAATAGTGGAAAACCCGATGAAACTGGAATATAGTTTAGCTAATATTATTGTCCCAATGTAAGTTTTAAAAAACGTACCATGGTTATATGAAATGTTCATATTAAGGGACATTGGGTAAATATACATGATAACTCTGTACTATTTTTGCAGATTTTCTGCAAATCTATTTCAAAATGAAGTTTAAAAAACAAAATAAACTCTGAATATAAGATCCCATTTATAATATGTATACAAATATATAGCATAAGAAGTATATTTACTTTTAGTACATAAGTGTAATCTCAGAGATAACTTGCTAAATGAGAAATACTTTCATTTTTCTGTTTTTCTCTTAAATTGAAATGTGCAAAAATTTCAGTTCGCATATCTTTAGAAGGACTATATTTTGTTGCTTCACATGTTGAATCAGAAGTGCCTTCTTTTGCAAAATATATATTTTTAAAATGTATCAAATAATTTATGTGTATTACTTGTGTACATAATGTAAGATTATAAACTTTCCTATTTCATTTCATTGCAATGAAAAATCTGTCAAATTACAAATAGAAATGCCAACAAAAGAGCTTTCCTCCAAATTAATATAAAATGCAATTACAAAAGGAAAAAATAAATCTTAGACACTGTTTTAACTCTCAATGTTTAATAAACTTAGATTCCCTATGTTAGTAATAAGGAATTTCCTAATTTAGTGATAAGTTTTATATCTGTTTGCTTCTTTGAAACCATTTGACATTTTATTTGTTGAATATATTAATTAAATATTTATAAATGATTTTGACTTAAATGTACACAAAATTCAGAGGACATGGTAAAAAAATGTTCAGTACTCTTGTAAGACATGTACATGAGTATTAATAATTCAAATATCTCTAAAATCTGTTTGTAGAAAATGAAGAAAATGTGAGTATTGCAATACAATAATTATTTCACCTTCAACATCAGCTTTATCACAAGCATTTTGTTCAGTAAATAATTCTGTGTGCATGTATGTATGCACGACACAAAAAGCCTTAAAATTAAATTCATAACTTAATTAAAAATATAACATGTAAAATTCAATTTAAAATATATGCATATTTAAAATTTCCCAACTATGACCTCTATTTTAATTGAAAGAATGTTGTAGCTTATTTTGAAAAATTCTGAATTATGTGTGTGCTATATAGCAATTTCAATAGTGAAGTTTATAGAGATTAGTCATTTAATCTAAGTGAAAGTCATGCTTTCCAGAGTAATATATGTGCACCTTCTGCAGCTGCATATATTGAATCATAATCTTCAGGCCCAATTAGCTGAATAATGACTACATTTGAAGTAGATGCCAAATATTCTTGAACAAATTTATGTGACTTAACTTTGTTTGGTTAATTTATCTCTATCACTTGCTTGGTGAATGATAGGTGTCAAGAAAACAATTTAAGTTACATATTCATTATCTAACTCTTGAAAAATGTAAGTTTCAGTTCTTAATTTCATATTAAATGTGACATTGTATGTGACATGCTTAGGCTTTGTATACCCACCAAAATCTCATCTTGAATTACAATCCCTGTAATCCCCACGTGTCAAGGGAGAGACCAGGTGGAGGTAACTGCATCATGGGGGCAGTTTACCCCCATACTGTTCCTATGATAGTGAGTGAGTTCCCATCAGATCTGATGTTTTTATAAGTGTTTGGTAGTTCCTCCTGCATTCATTCTCCTTCCTGTTGCATTGCGAAGAAGGTGCCTTGCTTCTCCTTCACCTTCTTCCATGATTATAAGTTTCCTGAGGCCTCCCCAGCCATGCTGAACTATGAGTCAATTAAACCTCTTTCCTTTATAAATTACCCAGTCTCAAGCAGTTCTTTATAGTAGTGTGAAAATGGACTATTAGAGCATGTTAAGCATTTTGCTAGAATGGCTTATTGCAACATAAATGTGTTACCAAACAACAAAAATAGGTAACCGGTTGTATATTTATACTGTATACAACCATATACTACTTGATAAAACCAGAGTAGTCAGAGCATTAGACTACCTATAACTTCTACAAAGAAATAACTACTCTTCTATTTTTAGTATATGCCATAGTCTAGTCAGTAATTTCTCACTTTTTTTGTAGATTTCAGCACTTAGTGGGGCATTGTGCATGTTTGTGGTTAACACACAGGTATATCCAATAGTGGGCAAGCACAGCAGCTCCAAAAGTTGCTGAACAAAAGGAGAGTAGAGTTAAATTGTCCTTAACTGCTTCTGTCCACATGTGCTTTTTCATCAGATACCTTATGCATTGTCCTTGAAAAGAAAGTGTTAGTTACATGGCATCTGGACAGGGTGAAAACAAAAGATAGGTTACCTCGGCCGGGCACGGTGGCTCAAGCCTGTAATCCCAGCACTTTGGGAGGCCGAGACGGGCGGATCACGAGGTCAGGAGATCGAAACCATCCTGGCTAACACGGTGAAACCCCGTCTCTACTAAAAATACAAAAAAAATTAGCCGGGTGAGGTGGCGGGCGCCTGTAGTCCCAGCTACTCGGGAGGCTGAGGCAGGGGATGGGGGGAACCCGGGAGGGGGAGCTTGCAGGGGGGGGGGACTTGGGCCCGCGCCCCCCGGCCGGGGGGGAGGGGGAAACCTTTTTCAAAAAAAAAAAAAAAAAAAAAAAAAGATAGGTTACCTCTGGTTGTCTTTCAGCTTTAACCACACATTAAAGAGAAACCTATTCACTGGACATGCACCTTCTGCATTAGCAGTGGAGATGATGTTAGAAGTTGGAAATAAAACTGGAAGTCTATGGAAACATCCAATTATTTTGATGCAATTCTTGATAAAAATACTTATGAAAATTTTAAGACACATTCTGAAAAAGGCTAGGACTTTCCCAGGCAGAATGTGACTTACGGTTATCCTAACTCAGAAAATTTCTACGCCACTGGGTATAACAGGCATCAGGCAGAACTGCAACAAGATAATAAGAAATCTGGCTTGAGGGAGAGGCAGTGAGAATCAGGGCCCTAGGAGAAAGAGCGGCAAAGGCTTCTAGACAAATAACTGGGTTCAAACACTTGGCTCCACTGGTTCTGCCATTCGGGGAACTCATTCAACTGCTTTAAGCCTCAATTTGCTCATTGAAAAAATAATAATTATAGGACTCTTGTAGTAGGTATAACACTTACTGTTCAAAACTGTATATGTGTAATATCACATTCTTTTGATCTCTAAATTAAATTGAATCTGCTGCAAGTCTACATCCACTAAACAAGCAGTAATTTCATCTGAGCATCATTGGAACTCTAGCCATCTCCCAGGATTATAATCCAGAACGTATAAAGAAAATGCTTTCATTTCTGGTTCACACTTCAATTCGGAGCACTGTTGCTTCTAGTTCAAGTCCTGACATCAATTGATGAAGATACATCTCTTGCTTTTGTGCCAAGAAAGTGAGAGAATAATTGAAGGCGCTACATCATCGAATTGGTTAGAAGGAATGGGATGCTTACGTAGGATTGGTTTTGACAAAGATCAGGTGCCATTTACATTGTAGCAGGAGGAAGGAGCCTGTGTGTTCACATAGGCATGTCTGTGAGTGTTCTGTGAAGATATTCCTGTTACTTCCCGTCTTTGTCTTGAATTTTCTGTCTGTTCCTCTTAAGATTTTTTTCTTATGATTTCCATGTTTATTGCCTTCATTCTTTGTTCATGTGAACCACTTACTCTTTCTGTCACGAGACTCTTACTTTACACCAGCTATGATATTATGTATTTTTTGCATTTAGTGAATTTTTATTCCTCTATTTCTAATTTTAAAAGAAAAACTCTTTTATCAGTATATATTTTCCTATGAATATAAAAAGATTGTATTTTACTTGATTAACTGTTTTCCTTGAGGGTCAATGAACCCCGACAGGGGAAAAAAAGTTCTGGGCTTAGTGAATTTTATACATTTACACCATCTGAAACCAGATTATATCATATGTAGAAAATGCAATGAATGATCAAAGAAGCATTGCCAAGCAAAAACCTCTGACATCCTTCTTTAATATGTAGATAAAAACTGTTTGAAATTAATATATTATTTGTATGCAAAATGGAGCAGCTAAGGTTCTTGAAAACAGTTTATTTTCTTTCAATCCTGTTTACTCTATTAATACACTGAGCAAACTCTTTTTTCTAGATAGTGCCAAAGTAAACTTTTTCCCAGCCTGTGCCTGATTTTTCATGATTCTCAGAATTAATAAGGTTTATTAAGTTGCAAATAGATACACCACCTGCTGCAGAGCTGTCATCAGACTCAATTATGCCTCATGATTGGGTCATGAGTGATCAGTTGAGACCTGTTGGCTTAGATATTTTTTATGGAATATTATTGATGTTTGTTAATAACACTTGTGACTCAGTCAAGTTCCAAGAGATTCACCAGCTTGGGATTAACTTAATTTCTGCTGTGCTGCCACAGTTTGTAGAACCTGGCTGGGAGCTATAACCTTTCTCAAAGGTCATGGCTCCTATCTTCTCTCTATATGGCTTCTCTCTGTCTCCTCTCCTCTACCTCCCTATTGGACAGAGTATTTCAATACTTCCCTACAGGAGACTGTAAAACGATCCCCAAAGATATCAGGTCCTAATTTCTAGAACCTCTAAATGTTGCCTTGTAGGATGAAAAGATTTTGGCACATGTGATTTATGATCTTGACATGGGGAGATTATTCACGATTATCCTTGTGGATCCTAAAGGCAATCATTGATGTTCCTATAAGAGAGGCAGGAGGAAATGACAGAAGAGGGGATAATGCTACCATGGAGATAGAGACTGGAGTGATGTAGACACAAGACAAGGAATGCTGACAGTCACCAGAAGCTAGAAAAGGCAAGAAAGTTTATCTCCCAGAGACACTGAAGGAAGCACAACCCTGCCAACATCTTGATGTCAGACTCCTGGCCTCCAGATCTGTGAAAGAATACAGTTTTTTTTGTGTGTGTATGTGTGTGTGTGTCACCAAATTTGTGGTAATTTGTTATTACAGCACTCACGAAGAACTAATATGTTCCTTTCTCCCTATCTACAGAGAATGTTTCTGTTAGATTTATATACACTGGAGAGAGTGAAAGTGGCTAGAATTTTAGCTATTGAGTTGAGTGGTTCTGTTTCATCTTAGAAGGGAAGATACAAGTAGAAGATGTAGAAGCTGTAATAAGAAAACACAGAACCTTTCAAGCCAAGCTCTCAAGGCTGGTCTATGCCAGTTGTTTGTCTATTCCTGCTTTGCTCAGGCCGTATTTTCCAGACTCCCTTGCCAGGTGATGTCTAGCTCGCTTTTGCCTGTGGAAGACATTAGTTGGATATTAAAAGACAGGACGAAAGGTGAAGCTCTTGTTTTCTGCTTTGGATGGCACCTCTGGTGACAGCAGCAGCAACAGTGGACAATAGCAGATTCCTATGAAACTGGTACACTCCTGGAAGTGGAAGCAAATGCCGCCCCATCTCCAGCAGTCTCAGTGGCACAGCCTTCAGGGGCTCTGGTTTTATCCGTGGCATCGATGTTAGTTTAGACTCCTGAGATTCTTCACTATCAGCAAGAGTCTGGCCTCCTGGCTTCCTACAAAGCAATAGTGTGGTAGATCCGATAGCAACATGATAATCATTGTTTCTTGGAAATACCATTTTCCCTCTTGCTCCTCCAGTCTTCAGAGTGATGATGGGTTCCTGAGGTTCCCAATCCCTTTCAACTCCCTCAGGCTATCCAACACTTTTGTAACTATTTCCCTATACAGGTTGTCTGTTTGACATACCTATGCCAGATACTGACTTTACAAGGAAGGAGATTTTCGTATATGCATGTGGTTTTATTTTCCTGCAATGGTAGTGAAATAATAAACATGCATCCCCATATCAAAAAGTAATGGTTTGAAAACTATCTGGCAAATTACCCCTTTCCATTAATTAATTATATCAGGGTGGTTCTCAACTAGTCATTTACTCTTTCATGCATTATTCACTCATATATTCATATACCAGTTGTTTTCTCTCTCCATTAGTCATTCATAAATCCATTCAGAAACCCTTATTAAGGGTCATCATAATGGATCTGTACCAGGTACTAGTTACTAAATTTGTGACTTATTTCACTCTTTGATATCCAGTCCTTTGTTTAGTATTTTACCATAATCTAGCAGGAGTAGTATACAGAAATGGCTTATATTAGCTCATGAAATTAGAGGTTAGAGTGTTTCAAACCCATTGAAAATTACTAAACTCAGCTCTATGCACAAGTGGGTATAAAATAATTTCTTTGTCTTTTTTTTTTTTTTTTTAACTGAGTCTTGCTCTGTCACCTAGGTTGGGGTGCAGTGGTGTAATTTGGGCTCACTGCAATCTCCGCCTCCCAGGTTCAAGTGATTCTACTGCCACAGCCTCCTGAGTAGCTGGGATTAGTTGTGTGTCACCACACCTGGCTAATTTTTTTGTATTTTTAGTGGAGACGGGGTTTCACCATGTCGGCCAGGTTAGTCTTGAACTTCTGACCTTGGATGATCCACCCTCCTTGGCCTCCCAAAGTACTGGGATTACAGGCTTAAGCCACCAAGCCTGGCCAATTTCTTAGTCTTAAATGTCAATAATTTAATATTGATACTTTTCAAAATGAATCTTATAAAGGTTTGGTGTTAGAGAATAATGTTGAAGCTATGAACTGGAATACTTTGGAGATTGCTACTTATTCTTGCATCTGTGAAACTAAAAATATTTCCTACTTGTACATTTCCCTTATTATGTGACAAGGTGACCCAAGTTAAGATCATTTGAATCCTTGATAATTACAAACTGGGAAAAAAACATCTTTTAAAAGAACTATAGGGAATATTTGCCTTTAATAATAAAGACAATTTGTTGTGGGGAACGACCATCTTTAGTTATGGAAAAACCACTATTTTCAGTCAATTTATATTTATTAACATTACTGGGTGACGGGAACAAATAGACATGTTTCTGAATGAAAATGTTTGAGATATGGCAACTTCAAGATCCTCAACCATACTATAAATTAATAGAAAAAATTTGCTTGTGAAATGAATAGTTCTTCTTTTTGTTTTTGTTCGGTTTTTACAGTTTTCATTAGAGAAATGTTTCCTTTCTAAGTATGGATTTAAATTACCCTTTGCCTGTAGTTTCAACTGTTTCTCATTGACCTATTTTATATGTTTTCTTCTTTAAGCACTTTCTCAAAGAAAATGAGAAGAGGCCTCAAAGGCAGTGAATTCACTGTGTAAATGTATCAGACTGACTACTGATGCCTCTCTTTTTAAGGTATGCAGTCCTTGACCTGATTGTCCTGATGACTTGTGGAATCTAATGTGGTGTGGCTAGAAGGATAAGAAGGGGAAACTTTAAAGGGGTCAGCATTAAGGCAGGAAGTGAGTATTCCAGCGGGGAACCTGTGACTAGAATGAGCAAAAACCTGCTTCTCTTTGGGTCCTACTGTGAAATTGTTTAGGACACCTTAACACAAGAGGTGTGGATCCACTTACGGTGCGGAGTTCAGGTGGTCATCCTGCAGGAAAGCTGGGGGCTAGATGTGGGTCACTGGAGTACTTGAGGGGTATTCTGTACATTGTTTTTCTCTTCTATCTTTCCTGAACTTTAAGGAAATACTGATGGACTGTGTTATTAAGAGTGAGGCATATCTGATGCTGGTGATTATGTGGTAAGGGGAGAGCAGTGTCTCTTCCCTTGAAACCTGAGTGTGAAAGCAGTGGTCCTTACCTGGAGAAGGTGGTGGTGACCACCTCAGCCCATCCAAGAGCAGTCTCAAAAGGGTCGCCACATTGGGAGAATCTCAATAGTTTATTAGTCCATATTCTGGCATACAAGCTGGTGTGGGCTTAAGCCATTGAAATTTAGGCTTTTGAAGGGAAATGTTGCCTTTCTTTCGAAACATAGATTGGAGACCAAGACATTTGGATAACATTGATACCATCACATGCCTTAGTCTTTGCCTTCTGTTTTAATGAAGGAAAGAACATGATGTTAGCAGGTAATCGGAGGGCAAAACCCAGGTATCTGATTCTCAATTATTAGCTTTATAACTTTGAGCACTTAAAATCTCTGAACCTTAGTTTTGCCTGAAAATGAGAGCATTCTTACTGGCTATAAGGTTTTCAAATAGTGCTCACAGATTCCATAACAACTTGATTTTCCATTTGAATTTCAATATTAAAACCTATATGTTGAATTATTTTAAATTATAGTAGTTTTAAACACTGAAATGTGTTACATATTAGAAATAAGCACTTGAAAGACCAATTATATACTAAAATCTGCTGCCAGCTTAATTAATTTTGCACACAGCTTCCCACTCTCTCTGTTTAATTCAAAGGTTCTCCATTGTGGCCAAGAGGAAGCAACACAGAATACCCTAAGATTGCTTTGTTAAAAAACAAACAAACAAACAAACAAAAAACTTGAAAACTAAGCTGTTCTCATTTAGTAGGCTTTAGAATTCTGTAGACGATTGAAATACCACAATCTGAAGAACTGATACAAACCATGGTTCTTTTTACTACCTTTCAACTCGATTACTCAACCGATAATATTCTGACTTCAATGTTTATTGAACATGGGTCATTTTTTTTAATCAGTGTGGGTTGAAGATATTTGGCTTCTTATTTGGTTTCATCTTCACTAACTTGTACCAAGTCTTGTTGGTTACTCATTCATTGTACCCACATTAAATCTTGTACCCACACTTGTGCTTCTCCATTCACCTGGTACAGGCTTCTCATTTCTCCCCCTCGTTTGAAAACATCACTATAGCCTTCTAAATAAGCTTCCTCTGTGTAGCATCTAGACCTCATACTTACTCTATTACCATTCCTAAGCATAGTTTTCATTTTTGACCCTATTTAAGAGGCAAAGTATAAGGCAAGTCCATAAACCTTAGTCTGCCACTCAAGGTCTGGTATGGTGATACCAGATCCCTATGTATACTTTTTTTCTTTTTTACATTTATTTTTTATTTTTTAGAGATTGGGTATTGCCACATTGCCCAGGCATGAGTACAGTGACTATTCACAGGCGTGATCATAAGGGACTGCAGTCTTCAACTCCTGGGCTCGAGCAATCCTCCCACTTCAGCTTCCTTTTCTTTCCAATCTAAACTCTCTTCTTGTGAAAAATGTTTTACTCACTTTTCACCCTCACATGCCAGTTGCATCCCACTTTTATACTGTAACATACAGTGATTGCCACATGTAGAAATACCATTTTCTTCCTCTACACTCTCCATGGTCTAGTTCTGATCCAAATGTCACTACTTCAACCTACACTATGTTCTTCTTTCTGTGAACAGCTATTAGAACTTACGTTCAACTATACAAACAATACTTGAAATAAACACCCTGTGGATACACTGTACAAATATCTCAGGGTGGCCTAAATGTAGCCTTCCTTACCATGGTATCCACCTCTCCAGAACCTACCCTATTTGTGCAGCCTGCCCCAACTCTTTCATCTCATATTGGTTTCCTTTTATCTTTCGGTTCTTTTACTATACTTAGTCTCACTTATCCTGCATGTTTTCTTCTAATTTACCTTTCAATATTTCCCAACACTGTTTGCGTATTAGAACCACCTGGACAGGTTTTACAAGATATAGATTCTCAGAGCTCACAGGTCTGAGTGTTTCTCGAATTGATCTAGGGTAAGGCCCAACATACAAAAATATATACATAATTGGCATTTCTAAATGTTCCTTAGGCAATTCTAGTGAGATAAGTGTTGACAAGCACTAAATTGAATCAAATTATAAGCTCTTTGAGAAAATAGTCATGTAAATTTCTTTGCCTTCATCCCCTAAATAGTGGATACAAGCCACGTAATCAATAAATATATGTTGACTTGGATATTTTTTTTCTTTTTTTTTTGAAGAGGAAAGAAGATGAAAAAGAGATTGGGGAAGAAAGCCCTCTTAAGAATACTCAGCCCTACTAGTTCCAACCTGCATACCACATAGGTCTTTCTGAACATCTCCATTGATCCCCAAGGATCTGATAATTTGAGAAATTCCTGTTACACACTGTTAAGCACCTTAGTTCTGTTCACCTCACTGTTTAATCATTGACTGAAATGGAAAGCATCAGTTAAGGCCATGATTTCAATTCTGAAAATAGTTATTCTCAACGAGCAACTGGAGAAATGTTTTTGACAACATAGCTTTTTTTTGCTTTTTTTTTTTTTTTTTTTTTTTTATGTTTTGTCACAGTATTTGTGTGTTATGCTTAAGGCCAACATTTATGTTCATTATGTTACCAGATTCAATATGGATGAATAATAGTGTATCACAACCTATCTGTAAAGAGTGTGTCTTAGCCTCAAGTGGGTAGTTGCCTTTCCAAGTCAGGAGATTTCTAATTTTGTGGGAGACCATCATGTCTGCCGAGTCACTCTCAATGTCTCTGGCTGGCCCGCTGGGCCCACATTCTCTGCTCTCCACTCCCTGTCAATATGCAAACTCCTGGATTATACAAATGTACAAATCCCAAGCATAAGATTTGCACATCTTTACTCATCAGAGTCACTTTACCATACCACATCACCATTCCTCAAAATGCAAACCTCTCTCTGGTAAACTTCATCTGAATCTTGGGTGCATTTGACCAACATTTGTGTTGATTCTTGTGCATATGACTTGTAAGTTTTGTAGACACACATGAAATTGCTCTTTATCTGTGCTGCAGTGGTGATGCGGAAAGGCAGACAGAGAGATTCTGCTAATTATACATAGTTATAATGAAGAACTTTTCTAGTTTCATGGCCTGGAGCCGTTTCATGGCCTGGAGCCTCTAGTTCATTTTAATAGAGCAAGTTATATTAATTAGGTGTATGTAAAGGACGATCTTTCTCTTTACTGATTTGTCATTGTGTTGATACAGCTATTCAGTGCCATTTTGAAACTATTCTCATCACAAGGAATAGATTTAGGGTTTCTCTTCTATTTTAAAGGGAAAAAAAGTACGCCAAACTCCTCCAACAATCTGGAATTTTATTCCATCCATATACATGCATAGTAACAACATTTGTTGAGAAATTATTTCTATCAGAAGTAGAACATTATCTTTGCGATCACCAGGTGCAGTATTGCTACTCTTATATTTAAATAGATCTTATATATGAATTAAATTCATACTTGCAGCATTGAGTTTAGGGTTTCGATTTAGACTGTGCCTTTCAAAAGATAAAACTGATTAATACTACCTCATTACTTACAATACTGCTTCCAGTAATTTTGTTCATTCTTTATAAAGTATTGCATTTAACAGCAAAGGTTTAAAAATTGAGACAGAGCTGCATCAGCGAAAGAAAATCCAAGTACTATACAAGAAAAAAATTGCCATCTTCATTTAACATACAGGTTTAGGATTAAGAAAATGGACAGAAACATACAGCTACATACAAATGCAAAGCCTAGTGACTAAGAGACTGTATCTGCTAAAATATAAAGTGCAAATGGAGCCTGATTATCCAAGAATTGAAATCTTAAGGCGAACTTATAGCATGTGTATTTAGAATATCTTTGCAAGTTATATTTTAGCATATACATATATCTGCAACAGCATATAAGAAAAAATCAAGATACACAAGTGCTTTTGAAGCTATTTCTAAAATGATTTTCTGTATTGTTTGTGACTATTTTCTTTAAAAGCTACTATACAGTGCAAACCATATGTGCTACACAATAACTATACAATAACATTACAAATGACTTTAATATAAAGTTTTTAAATAAAAAATAACATAACCACAGCTATGAATACTGCTGGTAAAATAAATTAATTTTTTTTGAAAATGGCACCAATAATACACTTTACTAATGGACTGTAATGAAATTACACCTCAAGTCTTCAACTCAGCCATAATGAATCATCTCCTGATTGCCCAGATGTAATTCAAATAACTTTTTTTTTTTTTTTTCCTGGACTGGTTAGAACAACATACTAAACACTGATACCAGAGGTGACTGATGTTTATTCAGTTAGTTCATTTGACATGTTCCGCTGCATGTGATGAGCAATAAAACTTCTTGTGAGTTATAAAGTTTGAAAGGTTGTTGAACTGGATATCACACAGCCGGCAATATTTCCCACTGGTTGGAGCCTGGGTGGAACCATTCACACCTTTTGCTATACTAGACAACTGTTCCTCTGCTGAGGGAATTCCTGGTGAGACATTCTCATTGGCAGCTAATGGGTTCTCAGAGATCCACGAGGGAGATTTGTGGTCGTCTTCATGCTGAGGATTCTGGGAAATGTTCTCTTGCTGTGGGTTGGCAGCAGGTCTCTCATCTTGTTTCAGTCCACCGTTCACTATTACCATTCCTCGATTTTTGGGCAACAATGGCAGAGAATCTTTCTTCAGCGCAGCACACCCATTTGAGGAAGCCTGGCCTTTCGGAGACTCATTTTCTGCATTTGTGCTTTGCTCGATGTCAGTGTTATGGATGACAAGAGAACCAGAAATATAATCACTTGGCTTGATTCCGTAATATGGAGAAAGCTGGTCGGCTCCTTTTGCTTTCTTTATTGCTCCAGGGTAAAGGCATTGTGGAAGAAACAAATGTCTGTTTTCTTCTTTTGTAGCAATGAGCTGAGCGGCTTCACTAAAGACCTTCAAGCCTTGCAGGGTTGCTAGGTGGGATGAAAATAGGTTTCCATTGGGGGAAGGCTGCTTCAAATTCCCGTTTTTCTCACATTTTATTATGCTTCTTTCGTAGCTGACATCAGGGCTGTTTCGTTCGCTTTCTGGATTCGGAAACACTTTGCCGTCTAGTTGACCCAGGTCATTACGCTGATGTGCAGTAACCGGGCAGAAATTCTGCTTGTGGGCCAGATAGTTTTCTACCTTATTGAAACTGATCTTGCACACAGTGCACTCGTGATAGTCCAGCAGTCTTTTGGGAGACGTGGTCGTCCGCTCAGACTGAGATAAACACTTTTTGCTGAGATCTATGGGCACGTCCATCTCTAGGCAGGAAACACTGGAATGAGTAGTGTCACATTTGGAAACTGGAACACACTTGTTGATCGTCAGGGAAGTTTCCAAGTGCTTAGAGACAATTCCTGGAAAGATATCACATCTTGGGTGGTAGCACTCTCCTAGCCCTTCTGTGGGTTCTTGAGTGGAGGTACAAGGATTACTGAGGTTGGCTACGTCAAGAAATCTCTGCTGAACCAGTGGAGGCCTTTGTTCCTGCTCAGGTAGGCACATCTCATACATCTTTCTGCGCTTGCGTGTGCGCATGGTTCTCTGCATGGCAGGCACTTTGTTGGAAGCAGACCTCTTTAGTGGAGGGTCGTGGCGAGTAGCACAGTAATACTGTTTGTGGACCATGTATGTTTCGTGCCGGCTGAAGGTAATGTTGCAAGCTTCACAGGTAGTCTTATTCGGGTCACTTTCCCCATCCACTAAAGGGACACTGGGATTTTTCACATCGACAGGTTTTCCATTAATTTTGTCATCATTGTTACTGGAGGTGGAGAGCTTCTTAGTTTGAGTGGAAAAGTCCTTGTCATGGCCCTTCCCACTTGGCCCAATTAAATCTAAGACAGTGGAAGAATTGATGCAAGGTGTTTGAAGAAGTGGATTCTCAGGATCAGCAGAATGAGCAGCTGGGTTGAGAAGGTTTATGGAGGTTTGGCCGGTGTTGGGACTCAAAGCTTCAGGCATCTTTTCTGACACACTAGGGAACTCTGGGGACTTAGCCATCTGCTGCCATCGGCTGCTGCAATAATGCTTTTTGTGCACTAGATAATTATCCAAATTATTGAATGTTATGTTACACTCAAAACAAGTAGCCCCCTTGGGCATCAAGGGGCTGTAGATGACGGGAGGGTAGCTACTACTGCCATGCCTCAGTCGCCGATGCACCAGTTCAGACATCTTGGCTAAGATCTCTGAAGCTTGAGGGACCATGGTGATATCTTGGGGGAAAGAAAACTGAGACAGGAAAGGGCCCACAGGGAAAGAAGGCCCAATGTTAGGCTGAACTGGAGATGAGGCAAGTCTTGGGCTAGAGGGCTCGGACTTTATTTTTGTGTAAGAAAAGCTTTGTTTATTTGTTGTAGGCTGTATCTCTGGTCTCTGGTTTGTGAGAAAGAGCTGAGTCTTTTTCTCACACTTGTCCAGCTCTGTGTCAGAGCTCGCATCTTTAGTCTGCATGGCCTTTTGGGTCTGGGGAAGTTCGCTTCTCGTCAATAAGTCTGTGGCTGGCTGTAAGCTGTCTTCGGTTCCACTTGGAGAGTGTTCCATGTCACTTTCTCTGGGAAGTTTGCCGCTAGGGACATGGAGCTCCTGGTGCTGCAATAAGTCCCTCTGAGTCTGGAAGCCGAAATGGCAGTGATTACATCGGAAGGCAGCTTGAGTGAGATGGGAGAACAGGTGTTGGTGAAAGTTGATCACAGAATCAGCAGTGTAGCTACAGACGGTGCATTTTAGACTAGCACCAGGGGGCAGGAATTCTTCCATTTTCACTCCTAGGGAGACATACAAAATAAGAACAATGAGAAACATGTGTGTTGCTTTTTGAATGCTAGGGACCTTTTCTAATGACCTAATGTTTGCAGCACAATAGGAATGAAATTGTTCAGAATCTCATTTGTTATATTAACTGTTTTCTTGTGACATCTCTTATGGTGTGTGATAATAATTAATAATAGCACTTTATAGTTTTCAAAGTACTTTCATGAATATTATGGCATCGAAGTGGAGTAAGTGTCACTGTCTCCATTTTACAGATGGGGAAACACGCTGAAGGAGGCTAAGGGAATTGATTATGTTAATGAAGCTATTAAGTGATGAAGCCATGCCTGAGCCTCGGATTTTATAATTACTGATCCAATAACCTTCCTACTATAACATTAGCCTCTACATAAGGAAGAAGTGAGCATTCATTAGGGTTGCTATTGAAAACCAATGCAAATCAAATAACTCTCATTACACTACATATAGGTTATATTCTAAAGAAGTCAAAGAGAAACCATTTTGTAAAGTAATCAATGACATCCTAATTTATATTTAATATAAATTTAAAATTTTATGCTATAGTTTTGCTGAACATAGTTTATCCAGGGCTGATATTTACCTGGTAGACTAATATAGCCTACCAGTACACTAATATAGTCATTTCGCATTGGCATCCATGCTGATTGATCACTGCCTATTTCTAGTCCATGATTACATATTTTGAATATTACCGTTGACTGTGGTGGGTAAGCATCACTAAGGTTGACTCTAGCTCCCATTGGTCAGCATATGGTAAAATCGGGTTTGGCTTATCCCCTCTGTACTCTGGACTAAAATAAGACTGCCTTTTATATTCATAAGCTGAAAATATGGCAGACGTACCTATTCCTGTAGTCATAAAAGGGGTCTACCTATCCTTGTCTCCTTTTTTCCTTAATGAATCCAATACTCATTTTTTCCATTTAGCTGAAAGGACCCCTGTATTCTGCTCTTTTTGTTTTGTACATGACTTTACTCACCATCTGAGACAACCAATCTGTTACTGGTTCCCCTGCTTTATTATCTATATGAAGATAGCTCATTTGCAAGAAGAGGAAAGAGGATGAGCAGAAAGGAAATTGCCTACTTTTATAGGTTCAAAGACAAAAGCTTGAACTGTACTAGAGCACTGGAGGTTAGAACAGTAACTTACAATTCAACATGTATTTCCATTTTAAAATCATTTAATCTAGGCAAAGACAGCTAAGAAAGTCACCCAGAGGTGTCCTACAAGGTTTGTATCACAGGTGCTGAAAAACTATGATTCTCAGTCCCTAGTTTGTCCCATGCAAGAATGTACCTAAAATTATTTAAAGTCAATAGAATTCTGTACATTCAATTAAATTCATTTTTTTTAAAAAATATGTTAATTAGAATGCTGTGAAATGAAACCAAAAATAGCTGGCATACAATTCCAAATTAAATGGGAACAGTTGCCACCTTGCTATTAAGAGAGGGCCTTAAAAAGCTTATTTGTTTTTCAGCCTATTTTTTTTTTAAGGGATTTTAAAACATAGTACTAAAAGTAGTTTTATGTCATAAAAACCAGCTAAGCTGTTATGATGCATCTTTTGGAAGTCAGAAATATTTTACTGATCCATATTTAACAGTAACATCCCTGAATTGTAATTTTAATTGGATCTATCAATAGAGTAGCTTTATTTCAATTCAGCAAATACTTATATTATTATTTCTTCCCTACCATACAGGAAACACTATGGTCAGTTTCCAAAGATTGCTTGACACTAAAGCAACAAATGATAATATTCAAAGGGTATTGAGACTTTCTTTTGAAAATAATGTGCTTTTTTAAAACCTCAGTTGAAAACAAATAGAATTATTTGGTCTGTGGTCAGAGCACTGAATTTGTCAGAAAAGAATTAAGACCCAAGTCCTTTGAGTAAAATATGCTGAGTATAAGTGGCATAAGATCACACTGGTTGACCCAGAAAGTTTGATTTTGATGTTATAGATAGCTACAGATAGACAGATATAGATGTACACATGTAATGCATACATATTTATAAAAGTAATAGAGTCTTCTGGAGCAACAGAAGAAACAAAAGCGGCATTTACCACTGTGTGAATTCAGGTGCATTTCTAGAGCTCGAGCATTTGAAAAGCTCTTGGTGCACTGTGGGAAGGGGCACAGGCTGGAAATCTGATGGGCACTGTCTTCATTTTCCTCTGACACTGGAGCAGCTTCTCTTTGCCTCCCACTGCAGTAGTACATCAAATGGGCCTGCAGATTCCGCTCACTCCGATACCAGATGCCACAGGACTTGCAAGGGAATATATCCTCTGCAGGTAAAAACACAGAGACACATTTGCTGCTGTCCATTTGAAACCAACCATGGGTAAAGCAGCATGTAGTTCAATTTTTCTCAGACTCTGCTCTCAGGTCCTGAACTGGGCAATCGGACAGTGATGAGTAACAGTCTTTGGTGGTGTTCTACAGCAGAGGACTCAGCTTTGAAAGAAATGTCATACTCTGCAATTTAACTTCCCAGACTCTAGAAAGAGGACACTCCAATATTTAAAACACAAGATATTGATTTTATTTTGTTTTATTTTTTGTGACAGATTCTCACTTTGTCACCCAGGCTACAGTGCAGTGGTGCGATCTCAACTCACTGCAACGTCTGCCTCCTGGGTTCAAGCAATTCTCCTGCCTCCGCCTCTCAAGTAGCTGAGATTACAGGTGAGTGCCACCATGCCTGGCTAATTTTTGTATTTTTAGTAGAAGCAGGGTTTCTCCATGTTGGCTAGGCTGGTCTCAAACTCCTTTCCTCAGGTGATCCACCAGCTTCAGCCTCCTAAAGTGCTGATTACAGGCATGAGCCACTGTGTCTGGCCTAAGATATTGATTTTAAATTGTACTTATGGTTAGAAAAAATATACATTTATAGTGATGTAAATTATCTAATTGATTAAAAGGTAAGGATGTAATGGGTGAACTAATGTTAGCCCTGATGCCAACCCCTGACACCATTTTTTTTTAATACAGTAATTACGGAATGGCTACTATATGCCCAACTCTGTGTTGGGCTGGGTATAAAACAAAATGAAAGACTAAACAGCTGGCCTTAGGAGGCATACAGTCTCCTCTGGTTGATGGACATGTGGTCAGCTAATTACATTACAGCCTAATTACTGTTCTGATGGAGGTATCTGAGGAATGCCCCGGGGCATGATAAAGAGGCTGATGTCAGACTGAGTGGAGGGAGGAGGAGATTAGAAACGGATTTAGAGGGAGGATGATGAGCTCAGCCTGAGCTGAGGTGTGAAGGATGAAATTAAGCTAGTTATATGGAGAAGAGGGGTTGGATCATCCTGATCAAACGAGCAGTTCAGGGAAAGCCATGAGAGCCTGAGAGAGGGGCTGGGAGGCTGGGAGGCTGTTCTGTACTGTTGAGGTAAGGAGCATGATTGATAGGGCTGGGAGAGAAGAGGCTGTAAGAGGCAGGGATAGACTCAAAGAATTGCAGGCTCTCAAAGAGTTTTAGATTTTGTCTTCATGATTATGAAGCATCACCGAATCATTTTAAGCAAGACACTGACATAATCAGATATTATAGAATCACAGCAGCGGAGTCTAGTTTTGAAGGCAGTGAATTTGGAAGAAAGACTTTTGACTGGTGGGAGGCAACTGCAGTACTCTAAGAGAAACACAACAGGGTTTGAACTGCAGCTAATACTGGTACCGTATTTATCAGCTCATGCTATGACGTGTCATGTTCATGTGTTCGCTCATGGAAAAATCTCTCCTTGTGTGTGTTTTTCCCCCTTCATCCATATATAGGTGAGGAGACTGGTGTTAAGGAACTTGCCCATCCATGACCTCATCAGTGGTTGAAATGGGATTGGAATCTGGTCTTTCTCACTCTTCCATAATGCCTCCATGGCAAGGGTGGCAGAGAGGAAGAATCATGCTGAGGAAGTAGAACTGACTAGAAGTCATGAACAATGCTTGGTGACTAGATTCTAGAACGGACAAATACGGCTCTGCTTTGCTTCCAAGCTTCTGTGTCAGGAATGGTTTCATTCATCTACACAGGGAACAGAGGATGGAGGGGTGATGTCTTCAGGCTAGGGCATGTATAGGGTGACGAAATCTGACCTTGTATTGTGCAAACTCAGGACTTTTGTAGAGAAAGGGGTCACCATCCAGAGGGATGCCAGATAAAAATGTACAATGGGACTAAGCCAGGCAAACAGTGGCACATGTTCACATTAGACATGTGGAATCTGATATTTCTGTAAGAAATACAGAAGAACATGGGATAAATGGCAATGGAGGCCTAAAACTCAGCAGAAATGCCTGAACTTATAATTTGTGAACTGTTATTTATGGTTGTTGGTGGAGCCCATGGTGGTGAAGGAGATGGCTCAGGGAGATCACATTAAAGGCGATGAGGAGGAAAAACTAGTGATCAAATTCTAGTGAAGGGGAAGTAAGGGTAGCAAGTATAATGTAGAGTTTCAAATTAACATTTAATTTAAAAATTATATGCTACTAATGTTTATTATTTAACCCCTCCCTTCTAAGTTAATTTCATTTACACTATTCGTGAGGCTACACAGTTTAGTAAAGGGTCCATTGAAGCAGGATGAATTTAACTCACTAATTCCAGAATGAAAGCAGCCCTCTGCATCTATGCTGAATTATTTGACATAAATAGTTGTCTTGCTACAGAAAGCAAATAGAGTACACTTTCCACTATAATTAGAATTAACATCTATACATTGGAGCTTCCCAATAACATCAGATACTCCTAGAGTCTTTGGCAATAAAATCCTTTTGCCTCAGATTCAAGTCGGGCCCATGTTATTTCCAGTTCCTCACTATCAGAATCAAAGTAAAGATCCAGGAAAGAAAATAGGTACATTTACCTTAAGGAAATCCAATAATACTAGCTTAGATGGAAGTGCTATATCATTGAGTGAATGCACAGTAATTTCAGACTCATCTAATTTCTTTAATCTAAAGGATGATTATTACAGCAAGAATCTAATTACAGTTGAATATTTTATATTTTAACATCAAGACATCATTGCCTCTCTGGATTTCTTTTCTAACTCATTCAGAGTCTCAGAGATTTTAAAGTATATTTTTGAGTGGATGCAATTTTTTGCTTACCTACTAACTTCAGAATCTATTCTTCTCTTAAGATGTATCTGCTACTCATGTTTTTTCATAGAGCTAGATAAAAGCAGATCTGTCTAGAACATAGATTTTGGGACCCCAGACCACTGATTTTCTGTCATATGAAGTGTCATTCTGTGACACAAAAATATGAACTAAGTTCAATTTCCTTTTTACAAAATAAAATCACAAAGGTAAATTTGCCAGGGCCTACTTAAAAATTCTCCATATAAAGTTTTCTAAGCTTATCATGCATTTTTCTTAATTAATGAATTTATTTTTTACCTTTTTGCATTAGCAGATGTCTTGATTTATCCAGGATACACTTCCTTTTTGTTAGTATATCTAATCAAACTTTGATTTTGTATTCTGTTTCTTCTTTTCAAGTTTTTAAAGTCTATGGCCCTTAAAGAATACCAAATGTTTTCTACTATAGAAGCATTAATGCAAGGTGCTCACCTTCTCATAGCTAAGTAGCCTTGAATATTATTCAACTCATGTAGAATAGCAGCTTTGTGTGTGTGTGTGTGAGACATTCAGGAATCTGACTTGAAATGGTTGGAGTTAAGGGTTCTTTCTATACTCCCTGGAAAACTGACCACACACACACACACACAAAGATAAAATGAAGCCACAACACTGAAGGAAAAAGGTCTGTTCCTGGTTTCTTGTCAGTAGACACTTTTTTCTCCCATAAATTCCCATCACCTCTAAAGCTGGGCTACACAGCACTGAGCACTTACTATTGACAATAGCTGTGGGCAAAATAGAAGCCATGGCAGCTTGCTGAGGAAGCAGCTGAATTGAGTCCAGCAGGCGTGCAGGGTACATCCCTTCTGTGAGAGTCATCTGACTGGCAGCTTGTAGCCTTGAGTCAAAATCCACCACAAAGGCAATTAGCTCTTCACCCTCAGAGATGGCCTTCGTAGTTGTACACCAAAGCTGACCCCCTATTAAGAAGAAAAAAAGAAAAAGATAAAATTGACATAGGATGCTTGAGTCTGTTGTACACTAGATTGATGTCCACAGCACCTTCTCATGTTTTTCACACCGGTTCCTACTGGAGTGGAGTGTTTGATCAAGGCAACAGTTGTGCTCCTTTTGCCTCCTGTGTGGAAAATTGTGCTCTTTGCATTAAATGAACTGTTTAGTGACCAGAAGTGGGAGGAGGCTAAGAATCAAGTACAGCATAAACATAATTTGTAGAGATTTTTGTCAATTGTATGCTTTCTGGGGCTTGCCTGAATCAGTAACCTTACCAGTACATTGGGATAGTACCTAAAAACCAGCATGGTAAGGACCCAACTGCTGAAATTTATTTCCTGTGAGCATTTGAAGTTATTCTTTCTGTATTTTATGAAAGTATAGAAGTTATTTATCTCTCTCCTTCTCTTCCCCCCATGAAATACTTCCATCATATCAATACCAATACCCAAACTACAGAACAAGTAAACAAAAACTCCTAAAATCTAGAAAATTAAAGTCAAATGCAGATAGTTATACTCTGCTATGTCTGCTGCCTTTTTTTTTTTTTTTTTTTGGCTGAGTGATCTTTACTTATATAATATTATGTATAATGTAGCTTCTTCATCTCCATTTACCCTGATTGAACTTCCTGAAATGAAGATATGCCAAAAATCCTTTTCAAAAAGGCTCATTTAAATAAAGATTTGTTTAAATGAAAAGAAATGTCTCTTCAAACACTAAGATATACTCTGGCACTGCACTTCAACAATCACATGTTTTGCATTAAAAAGAAAAACTATGCAAGTACATCTAATGTATTGGAATGTGATAGCAAATGCTCATTTATTTAACATGTTTAGACAGGCAAAGCACTTATATTTTGTTATCTACACTCTCAGGCCTAGATATGTATCCTATACAGTTATGCCTGAAATAATGTAGCATACTTGATATGTTATAAAGCTCTTTTTTTCCATTGTGTATAGATTGGAAGGCTGTGTATTGCACTCATTAAGCAGCCCAAACTTGTACCCATTTTGATAAGACATATTGCACTGTTTATCTTTCAACATAACTGTCTTTTCAACTGCACTTCATTTTTTCTACCCTTAGAGCTCATGGTTTTTAAACAACTTGTGGTAAAACTCTGGTGGAAAAGATAACAACAGCATATGATATGGCAGAGTTGCCTAGAAGAATCAGAACATTGTTTTAGAGAAACGTTGGGCAATTAATTAAGCCAGCTGATTAAGTTTTAAAGGTAAGGAAACAAAACCATCTGTGAGAGTATATGATTGTTAAAAAATAAAGCTAAGACTACAGACCCCAAATTTGTGTGAAAGTTTCAAAGTAACAAATATACTAAAATGCTAGAAAACAACTTTTTTTTCACTTTGACACGAATGTATCTGAAAGTATACAAGTTTACCACAGTTGAATAAAACCGATGTATTTTGCTTTGATTGATTTACTTCTTTTCAAATAATAGAAGCTAAACCGTATCATGTGGAAATCAGAGGAGCGATGGAAGTGTGAGTGGTGGTATTTCTGCTGTTCTTCCCCATAGAAGACTTCTGCGATTAGCTTCTATGTCTTCCTTCCCTCATGGGCATTCAGAACCAAACTACTTGCAACTGTAGACAGGTAATCATTCAATCATTTGCACCTATCTTTCCACGGAACTACAGTTTATTGAGGCTGTGTGATGAAGAGATAGGGGAGACACAGCAAGAAACCACAACTCAGGTTTAGTTCATGTGGTCTTTCAGAGTCACTAGACTTCAGTCATTAATTTTACATTATTGGTTAAGTCCAGCTATGTGTACCTTTCACAAAGGTAAGGAAAGAATTGGACTCAGGTGCCCAAGAGAAATTGAGGTTTTAGAGAAGATGCCCAGCCACAAATAATCTTTATCACTGTGGTAAGCTATAGGGTAGGACGACTCAAGAGTATTTACTCTCAAATTTTGAACCAAAAGATTTAGTAAACAAGTAAAATTGAATTCAAAAATACTAACTTCAAATAAAAGTGAACAAAAAATCATTTGTATCATCATTAAATGACTCGGCAGTTGTAATATATATTTGTGTTTTCACATGTACCCAATAATGTTTCAAATTTTATTATCTTTATCACTTTATCTCATTTGATGGTTTAGTCAGAGCATATCATTCTAAAAGGCTAAATTATACTGAAAATGTACTGTTGGACTTGAGAAAGTCAGTTATCTTTGGATTTAATCTTTCAAATCATTTACTAATCAGCTATTCATTGAAATCTGCTGCGTGCTAGGCTGGGCGCTATGGCTTCACATGCAGCTCTACAATTAGAATACACACATATATGCAAATATATTACTATACCACATTAAGGGTGTCATCCCCTAATGCTAAAGAAAATGTGAGAGGAGTGAGTAACTGGCACTTCTTGGAGAAGTTAGGCAAGCTATCCAAGGTGATGTTTTTATTAGCTCATGAAGAACAAATAGGGGTAAAACAGCAAAAACATGTGTAGGCAGGATGAGGCAGGTACATCATTATTGCCCTATAAATGAGCATGTGTGAAGGTTTAGAATTACGGAAAAGTCACCCCAGCGAGTAGTTGGGACTACAGGTGTGATCATCACTCTTGGCTAATTTTTTTTTTTTTTTGAGACGGGGTCTCCCTCTGTCACCCAGGCTGGAGTGTGGTGGCACCATCTTGGCTCACTGCAAACTCCACCTCTCCAGTTCACACCATTTTCCTGCCTCAGCCACCCGAGTAGCTGGGACTACAGGCGCCCGCCACCATGCCCGGCTAATTTTTTGTATTTTTAGTAGAGCTGGGGTTTCACCATGTTAGCCAGGATGGTCTCAATCTCCTGACCTCGTGATCCACCCACCTTGGCTTCCCAAAGTGTTGGGATTACAGGTTTGAGCCACGGAGCCTGGCCGATTTTTAAAAATATTTTTTGTAGAGATGGACTCTCACCACGTTGCCCAGACTGGTCTAGAACTCCTGGGCTCAAACAATCCTGTTACCTTGGCCTCCCAAAGTGTTGGGATTGCAGGCATGAGCCACGGTGTCCAGCCAGGAGTACTTTCTTTGGGTCTGATAAGCTAAGTGGATTATGTAATTCATCCATTTTAATCCTGTCAATTACTCTGTGAGGTAGGTATTAGTTCCCTAGTTTGAGAAAACTGAAGCTTAGAGAGGATAACTAAGTTTCCCAAAGCCATACACAGGGTCAGTGGCAGAATTGTGACTTACACTTTTGTCTGTCCAACTGCAAAGTCCAAGTGTGCATGTGTGTGTGTTGTATGTGTGTATATGTGCATGCACAGAAATAATGAATTCTGTTTTGAAAATGTAAAGTTTGGGGTACCTGACAGACTTCTGGTGAATTTATCTAGGAGAAAGATGGAACTTGGAGAAGACATACAGGCTGAAGAAAAAAAAAAATATTTTGGAAGTGATCTGCACATTCTAATTGACCACGGATGCTCTCTGCATTCATGTGGTAACCTAGGGAGAGTATGGAGTGAAAAGAGGATCACCAAAGAAACTTGGGGTATCTCAACATTTAGGATGTGCACAGAGATGATGAGATCATTAAAATGTACCAAGAGCTTATATTTAAATGTTAGAGGGAAATCAAGAAAATAGCACCACAGAAATCAAGGGTTGGATTTCTTTATAATTGTTTGGCTGAGTTTTTAGATGGTGAATTTAGAACATACAACTTGAGGGAGTCATTCATAGGAAGTAATAACCCAAATATTGTAACGTAACTTCAATTACTGATGCTAATAAAACTTTCAGAGTGTGATCGCTCTTGGGGGATGTTTGGGCAATGGAACCAGGCTGCATAGGTGGAAATCTAGTGGCTTTGCCACTTATTATGTGTGTGACTTAGAACTTGTCACCTAAGCATTCTACCTGTCAGTTTCCTCATTCCTGAAAATGCGAAAGATGATAAACAGTGCTGAACTCATGATGTTATTATGGGGATTAAATGAGCTAATATATGTGAAAGCTTAAGAACAGCACCTGACATATAATCATATAATAAATAACATATAACAAATGTTTATATAATTGTTAGCTATTATCGTTTTAGTTTAATCCGCTTGGGGCTATTATTATTCTCATTTCTTACTGCCCTGCTAAATCCAAGAGGAAAGAAATCTCACCAGAAAGAAAAGGCACACCTGTGAATCCAACGAGCAGATCTGTCTACACTTCACTGGAGGCAGCTAACTCATTTTAGAAAAGAAGAATAAGGTTGCATTTGTTTGTGGATCACAAACTATTGTGGACCAGTTAGAAACAGAAATAATTTCTAGCAATCTATGTGGATCTGAAGGGGCAGGAGAACTAGTTTCCTATTTTAATGCTTCAGAGCTGAGATAAATATGGCCTACTTTAATTTACAATTGTGTAGACGGTAGTAGTATTTATGTAAATTAAGAAACTATACAAGCACATGAAAATGCTAAGTCATGTTGACATTTAGCTACAAAATCTTGTACGCTTTGACCTCATGTTTAAAACAAACCACAGGATATTACATTTGTCTTTAAAATGAGAGCACCATTATCAGAAGAAAATAAAAAAGAAACTAAGAAGTGTTGTTAAGGATGTAGAGAAACTGGAACCCTTGTGCACTGTTGGAGGGAATGTAAAATTGTACAAAATGATGAGTTATCCAAAAATTAAGACTAGAAATACCTATGATTTTAACAATTCTATTTATGGATATATACTCAAAAGAAAGGAAAGCAGAGTCTCAAAGAGCTATTTGAACAGCCAGGCTCATAGCAGCATTGTTTGCAATAGCTAAAACGTGGAAGCAACCCATGGAAATATCCATTGACAGAGGAATGGATAAGAAACATGTGATCTACACGTACAACTGAATATTATTCCGCCTTGAAAGGAAATTCTCACATATGCTACAACATGGACGAAGCTTGAGAACATTGTACTGAGTGAAATGAGCCAGTGTATGATTCCACCTACATCGAGTACTTTTACGGTATCCCAAATCATAAAGACAAAGTAGAATGGTGGTTGCCTGGGGCTGGGGATAGGGGGTTGAGGATTTAGGTTTAGCGTAAATAGAATTTCAGTTTGGCAAGATAAAGAACTCTAGAGATGAATGGTGGTAATAGTTGCACAACAATGTGAATGCCACTGAACTAAAAATGGTTAAGATACTACATTTTATGTTATGTGTATTTTATCAGAATTTTAAAAATCAAGAAAAAAATGAGGGTACTTTTTTTTTCACTACAAAACATCCTCTGTGAACCTAGAACATTGGCATAAAATTTTTAAGCCATAACTAAGCATAAGAATATAACTGTTAAAAAGTGGCTTCATATGAGATGATTTTAGGAAAACCAAAAAAAGAAAAAAAAAAAAAAACATAAACACAAGGCATAAGATCTTCCTTCTCAACTTTCCTAGCAAAGCTATTTAACAAACCCCATTTGAAAGTCAAGCACCTAGTGAAATGAAGTTGCTGCTAAGAAGGAGTTCACTTTATTTGGCCATATTAACTCTTCTCGTTTGAATGAACTCGGGAGATCTGAACATTTTTTAATGATTTAGTTCCTGGTTACTTGATTGATGTGAGTTTCTGCCTGTGTTTCCAGTGCCAGTGGAGTGTTCCTGTTGACTCTCTATAGAGATGAAATTTAAGGAATCTGAACAGATGTTTTCTGCGGCTTTCATAAGAAGCAGTATGCTTAATGTGCCCCAAATTTAAATGAAGTGCATTTCCAACACACTAATCCATATTAATGCTATATTAATATGAAAACAAAGGGAATTCTGTAAAATTATTGTTTGGACATGTGGCAATGTAAATATATGCTCCATATCATTGGGTTCTGCATCCTCGGATTCAATCAAACTCAGATAAAAATATTACCCCAAATTACAATAATGAAGAATAACACAAGTAAAAAAACCAATAAAGTTTTATGTCAGGTACTCGAACATCCTCAGATTTTGGTGTCTGAGGAAGGTCTTGGAACCAATCCACAATGGATACTGAGGGACGACTGTATCCTTCATTGATAAAACTGTTACTATTTTGTTTACACTGCAATTCAGGGGTAAATGTTCTTATTTTAAGGAATTACACACTAATAGTGAAGAACAGGTGGCACCTGAAATCACGGAAAATGTATTTGTCCTCAATGCAAAGATGAACTATAAAGAGCACTTTATTGGTGAGTAAGAAAGTTTGGTTTGGGTCTGATTTTGTTATTAGTTACTGTGTGAGCTTGGAAAATCGCATTACCCACATCATTTCAAATGACAGCCTTAGACTAAATATTTCTCATCATCCAGTTGTGAGCATCTTTTTATGCTTCCATCATCATGTGCTAATAATAGTAATAATCACAGATTTATTAAGTGGTTACTATGTGCTACACACCTGCACTGTGCTAAAAGCTTTGCATGAATTATCTTATTGATTTCCCCTAAGAAAGCAGTGAGGACGCTTTGATTGACTCTCATTTTACTGTGGGATCACGATGCTGGAAGTGTAAGTTGTTCAAAGTCACGCAGCTAGAGGGGAACTGGAAGATGAGAAGGAAATATGGGAGATGGGATTTGAATAAGGCAGTTTGGCTCTAGATTTTATATGAAAAACTAGGTGTTCCAAGCCATGGCGCCATCTGGTGTTCACTCTGTAACACTCCTACCTTCATTACTAAGTTTGAATAATTGGCACAGTTACCTCTCTGAAGGAATTTATGAAGCAGTATTAGGCAGGTTACATAGTTATTAGATAGTTTTTAAATGCATAGCCACAATGTGGAGAATAAAATTTATGTGTGATGTGGAAGTGACTCCAAGTTACTTTATTACTTTATTTTATTTTAAGATAGGGTCTCTGTCACCCAGGCTGGAGTGCAGTGGCAATCACGGCTCAGTTCACTGCAACCTCCATCTCACCGCTCAGGAGATCCCCACTACAGCATCCCAAGTAGCTGGAATCACAGGCATGTGCTACCACTCCCAGCTAACTTTTGTATTTTTAGTAGAGATGGAGTTTTGCCATGTTGCCCAGGCTGGTATTGAACTCCCGAGCTCAAGGGATCCTCCACCTCCCAAAGTGCTGGGATTACAGGTGTGAGCCACCATGCCTCGCTGACTCCAAGTTATCTTGTAACGTGACTAACCTCATTAAGATAGTGAACACTTAGCACTTACTATGTGGCAGGCACTGTTCTAAGCACTTCACATACATTAAGCTCAATTATTAATATAAAATACAAACGCAGCACTTTCCCAACTCCTTGTTTAAATTGCAAGTTTAGCTGGACATTAAAAAGGGCATCAAGATTCGACCTAACCATCAAGCACTGACTGGCGACCTGGACTGTACAAAACAGTCACAAGGGGAACTTAGAACCAACGCTGATTGTGGGCCCTGTCCGAGAGCCATCAAATCAGCCTCTGGTACTGAAGTTTGGGCTTCAGTATTTTTTAGAAGCTCTCTGGAGGGCTTGGTTTTCTTCCATAGTTAAGAATAACTGCCATAGGAGTAAACTATCTGCACTTCATATAGTGTAGAAAGAGTTAAGCTCGATGAACAAAAAAAGTCTCTTGATGATCAAATATTTCACAGGAGTGCTCAGACAATTCAGTAGAGAAGATGTCCATTTTGAAACTCAGAAAATGACACTTGAAAATAGCATTTATGTACTTATTTATTTGACAGGGAGTTTTGCTCTTGCTGCCCAGGCTAGAGTGCAATGGCGCGATCTCGGCTCACTACAACCTCCGCCTCTCAGGTTCAAGCGACTCTCCCGCCTCCCGGCTGGGATTACAGGCCTCCGCCATCACACCCGGCTAATCTTTTGTATTCTTAGTAGAGACGGGGTTTCACCATTTTGGCCAGGCTGGTCTCAAACTCCTGACCTCGGGTGCTCCGCCCACCTCGGTCTCCCAAAGTGCTGGGATTACAGGCGTGAGCCACCGCGCCCAGCGAAACTACCTTTGAATGTTCCCTTTTCCTGCAGTGTTTGAAGAATGTAGGAATGATGAGTGAAATGGTGAAGGAAGTGGATAAACAATGATACAATGACTTTGCCTCATCTTTCAACTCAATAAGCCAGTGAGGAACTTGGTAAATTTGTTGATTATGTTTAGTTTTACAATGCTTAATTCTTTACTATTTTGAAGTGACGTGTTTTATTATTAGGAATGATCAATAGTAATGCATCCTCCAAAACTGTGGAAAGATCATATTGTGCAAACTAGAGCAAAAAAATCACATTCCTCCTGCATGGGCATGAAATCTTTATCAAATGACATCAGGCACTGAAGCAGCTATCTGATACCTTCCTTGTTTCCACCAAATGGAAAAGGTTATTTTAGGATTCCCTCTTTGTCTGTCTCTTATGCTGCAAACATAATCACGCTCCTCAGTCATCATACTCACAATACCACTCCCTTCACAAATAAAGGACAAATACTTTTTCAAGTTTCCATGAAAAGGAGTAACTACTAAGACCTTGACATTCTTGAAAAAGCATATATTTACTGTTCTAAGTAATGTTTATGATCGAGGTTCTTGTGCAACCAGATATGGTTTCTACAGGAAGCTTATACATTTTTCTTATAATTGCTGTCAAAACTGCAGTGAAGTGTACTACAAGTTTTGATAATAAAGAATAAAGTCACAGTTAAAACGCGATTATATTTTGGAAATTCATGCTCCTCTTACTAGAAGCAGTGGCCTTAAATATCTTCCCATCCTGCCAAATTTTTCACTTGCACTTTTTATTATTTATGAAATCAGTCTCTGCACAATGTCATGCAGACCTCTGCTGATAAACTCTAATTAAGATTAAGACAAGCCTTTTGGAAAAGATCCCATCATTAGCAAACATGATAAACACAAAAATACTCCCTACTTGTCAACCAGGAGCAATTCAGTAACCTAACAGTATTATCTGTTGCTAGGTTACAGCGCTGACAAAGCTTCAATTATATTGTTCCACCATACCTATAGAGTTCTGTATAAGCAAAATGTATCCAGAATAAAAGCTTTTAACTTCATCCATGCTATCTGCAATTCATGGCTTCTTACAATAGTAAATATCAGGTTAATAATTACATAGCACGCTGAAAAATCTTTTCCAGGTGTTACGTCTATACATGTTTCTTTCTAATTTATCTGTGTGATTGATAGACGCTTGCTTTATAAAAATAAGGAAATGCAAGCAACGTGAAGCTGTAAACCTCTAGCACAACGACGGGGCTCATCAAGATATGGACCTAAGCTTAGCATAAAAATATACAGCAAATTGAACCAATTAAATCACATTTAGATTTTGTATTACTCTGCCTCAATATATAGTAGGATAAGGAGCCTCAGGCAATAGATAGGAATATCAGTGTGAAACTTTATTTTAAGCAAAAAACAAACAAGCAAACAAACCGCATACATTCTCCCTAACAATACAAAAGGAAATAGATGGTTTAAAATAACAAGTTATTCTAATGGCTTTTCTAAAGACATTTAAAAGTTAAAATTAATGAATTTTACTGCATAGCATCGTCATTAAGTCTCATTTCTCTTTTTTTTTAGACTAGGAATTCTGGGGGGAAAAATCAATAAAACATCCCCCAAAATACAGATATTTAATAGGGAAAAATCAAAGTAAAAAGACGTCTGTGTAAAAAAAAAAAAAAAAAAAAAATGACAGTTTCTGTGAATCAGGCCCTTAAAATGATTTCACCATGGGTAATTTTTATGGGTTTCATAAAAATCTGGAGACAATGTAATTATACATAACGGAACCAGCATTTTTAAATAGCTCTTGCATAAAATATGCTATATCATATACTAAATTGCTGCTGCATTTTGCTTCCTTAAGATGTAGATTGATACTTCTGCATTGATCTAAAAAGTCTATCTCCTCCATATACCATGGAAAAAGATGGTCAACTGATGACAAGCACCTAGTTATACATTGGCCTATGAAGTAAATCATGATCTCTTGTAGGCACATTCAAGTAAAATTAAAGCCATTCTCTGGGGGATTAGGCCATTTAACACAGAAACACAAACACACACACACACACAGACATATACAGAGTGGTATCATGTTTCTGGAGGTGGAGAAAAGTGGAATACTTACTTGTTTGGTCATTAACTTCTTTTATTTTTACTAAATAATTAGAAAAATCTCACATGATACCTCCCTCTGAAATCTGTTTTTTTTTTTTTTTTTTCTTTTTTCGTAACTGGGAAGTGATTGGTCAGAATAATTCCTTGAAAGCTAAATAACTGTCCCATTTCAACATTGCATGTGGTAACGCCTAGATCTCAGGGTTTAGGCATTAACACAGGACATGTATCTGTACGTAACCACATTGCTTAGTACCAATTTTATAATGAATTCAAATCCAATACTGTTGAAATGCTTGACAGTGGAGTAGTGGAAGGAATAGAACTTATAAATTATGGGTGCCCCTTCTTTGAAAACCGCTTTGGAGGTTTCTTTGTGCCTTGGCAAATACAGTAGGAATATGAGGTATTGTGTGGATCCTCCTGCACAGCACCTGATAAAAGAATAAAGAGCTGTGACATATTCTTAAAACAATAGAGGAATTAAAGGGAAACAATGGGCCAGCTGCTTCATTAATACAATCAAAAGGGAGCCCAGCACAGAGGAGTCCAGATAATTAAGCACGACTCTTTTAGCCTTCCTTTCTATAATAAAATTGCTTAAAAATGTATTAGCTACTTCATAGTTGTTAGATAGATCTATGCACTTGTTTATTTAGAGTTGATTAATGCCGTTTTTTCCTATGCAGCAACATGCCAACTCATAGTTTACAGTAGTTTTTGAATAAAATAGAGTAAAATAATTGATAAAGATCTGCACAATACACAGCAATAAATCAAAGCATTTTGCAAAAGGTCTTTCCTGTTTTTAAATGATCTTTAACGTTTTTCATTTGTGCTAGATAGGCAACGCAGGGCATTTGGGGGCATTCAACTTTCCCATGCTGGCACTCCTGACAGCTTTTTATAGAACATCCTAGCAGCTCTTGGGAGAAGGGAGAAAGTCAGACCTGACCAGCTACTCTGGTGTGTGCCTTTTGTATTTGGACCAAAGGAGAGGACAGCTATTTAAAAAAAAGTATTCATTGCCTTTTCCAATCAAGAGGAATGGACAAATGGCAGAAACTATTTGCCAAATCCACTATTTATCCTTCATTAACTTGATTATAGAAAATGAAAACGCAAACTTTTTATGCTCTTTATGTTAAAACACATTTTACAATTTAAGATATCAAGGCTTTTGTTCTTCAGCTCTTCTGTAAGCAGCCTTTCCTCTGATGTCAATGGAACATTTAATTGCTTAAGAACTGGAAAATTGGGAACTAAATACTTGTGCTGAATATTGGAGTTGGATAAAAACTGCACTCTGGTTTTCTCCCAAATGTTTTTCCATAAGCTTATGTCAACCCAACTTTAAAATTACAAACTTGACTAAACCATGTGGCTGGTTTCTATTCTGATGATTTCAGGACTTTAATTGAGTAACCAAGACAGAATTAGAAAGAGGAAGCAGGGAGATAAATGGATAGAGATGCTCAGCCATATTTCTGAGACTAAGAGAAGATTCTGCTTTTACACATATGTTATATATAATTTAAAATGTATCAGCTGAAGTCATATTTCCAAAGAACTTTCTGTATTATGTCAATATATTATAGGATATGGAATATCTATTTCTGGCTATGAAACCTGGCTTCTGACTTCAGTAGTTAGTTTCCTATTCACTTAGTAAGTTTTCCTTGAATACCAGGAAATAAAAGCATATAAATAGTCAGTAGCTACAAACAAAAATAACTAGTTTAGGAGCTATTGTATATGATTATTTATTTGACTATTTTTGTCTTGACTAGGCTCACAAAACTTACTTTGTTAGAATGGAAAGTAAAAGTAGATAAATAAGAATTGTTTATAGGCTACGAATAATGAAGTGAACTCCTTCAAGTATACATATCTTTGAACACATCAGGTTATAAACCAAGTCCTTACACCGACGCAAAAAACTAGTAAATGGTGACCATGCTATATTGTAAAACTAATAAATTACAGTATCTGCTTTTAGCAAATATTTTAGAAATGAGCTTAACGTAGAATCTCTGATTTATGTGTCACTTCAAATATTATATGCTTTATTACTTAATGTAAATTCAACAGATAGTATATAGGTCTGATCGGAACTTAGAAACAAAGAAACACGAACAGATTCATTAATCTATGTAATTAGCTGTGGCAAACAGGAAGTACTATCATTCCATTTCACATAAAAGGAAAGCAAAGCCAGACTGGTTGAACCTGTGTGTTCCCTAAACTCCCCTCTTCTCAAACAGGGCATTCTCTGGCCCAAGCTTGTAACAGATCCCTGCTAGATTTTTGGTTCCTGTCTTGTATTCTTTCCACAGTACTTTTTTTATTTTGATTTTTTATTTTTCCTGTAAGAGAATGTCTCCTATTAGACAACTTCCTTTCATTTTTAAGAAGCTCATGAAGCCTCTTTCGGGAGAGTAAACAGAGTCATTGTCATCAGGCCCAGATTTCTATTTAAGCATAAGCTCAGAAAGTTTTGTCCTGTGAATAAAAAAGCACTCAGAGCTTTCTGGAAAACCTGAATTAATGTGTTGGAGGCCATGGGGCTCAGGTATCCTACCTTGGGTTTAATCAAACACATAAGCTGTTTTTATGGGATTTCAACAGGAAAAGGCCTGTGCATGAAGCCTCATCAGCATTCTGGGGTTTGTGTCCTGGGTGCTTAGCGGAAACTTGCAATGGGGCACTGAGGTAGCCATCTGACTGTATGGCTCCCTGACCAACATGATTTTAAATGACCAGCCAAGAGGTGACATACACCCCAAAGGCGAGCTGTCAAAATTTCGCCTGCAGCTGATGAACTGATTACAAAGCTGCTTAAGACTCTGCTTGTAAACAAAAGCATTTATCAACTAATAATTTGCAATAAACTGATGTAACTCCCAGCTGAGCCCCTAACTGTAATTGTCTTTACCATCTGCCTATTAAAATACCATTCTTCATCAGCAATCAGGAGCAGAAGGGAGGAAATCTCCACCAAAATACACAACTTGTAAGCTTATGAATAATCTGATTGCATTCCACACTTTCATTACGACTTGTGTGTTGGGTATGCTTAATTTTCATTCTTGCTAGCCTGGGAATGCACTGAAATTAGGTGGAGGGGAAAAGAAGAGGGGAGGGGGTGAAATGAAACACTCCGCCTGCTGCTCTGCAGAGGAATAAATTATACAAGTTCATCATAGGAGGCTGTTTGTAATTTCTTTCTTTCTTTCTTCTTCCACTTCTCTGTGCAATATCCATTGCGGTATCCTGATGAAAACCCCCCAAGCATCAAGCTGAAAATGAACCTCTCTATTCCTTTGTCAGCTTGTCCATTTCTATTACTCTTCTTTGTTTTGCTTTTTTAAAAAAAAAAAAAAATTCCAAGAGGCTCATTAAACTTCTCGAAGGAGTAAGTTTAAAAGTGTCGACTGCTACGGAGATGGGGTGAAGGGCTGGGTGGATCCAGGGGGTGGAAGTGCCAAGAAGCTGGCAGGACCCTGTGTTTGCAGGCCTCAGTTTGCCACCACAGATGGATGGCTTCCATCTTCAAGTCCCCCTCAAGCACTTAGAGGTTTCTCCTCCCGAAAGCTGGATTTCAGCATCAGTAAGTTCAAACAGTCAGAAATTCCTTTCTTAGAAGAAATTCTGCCCGTTTGCTGCTGACCAGATGCTGCTACAGAAGAGAGAAACTAGGAAAAGGGGTTAAATTTCTGTGCTTTGTATTTTTCTGGAAACCGTCTCTGAACAACCAACATCATTTCATGCCTTCATAAAAGTTTATTACGTTTTAAGTATTTTTATCTGAGTTTTTTTCTCCACAAAATATCCTACTTTTACAAAGCACAGTAATAAACACACAAATTGCCTTGACATTGACATTTTAAAATTAAAAATACTATACTTCTTTTCATGTCCCTTTGCTGCCCAGACGATGTTCCTTTTGTCAAGTGATTCCTGTTTTCAGGAAACATGTTATCTCTTCAGCAGAGCTCAGTAATTCCACTGATGGAGACCATAGGATACGTTATTACGATGAACAATGAATGACCAAGACCTGTTATTAAGGTTCAAATTCTGGGGATAACAATAGATGTCAGGCTTTTTAATTATAAGATATGATTATAAATTGATGTTTGTGTTTTTTATTTCATTTTTCTAAGAGCTTCCGCATAGGTAATTATTTTTCTTTGCAATCTACTGTTATATATAAGAGAACTAGTAATTGCCTACCGGAGAAACAGTGGAAGTGGCACACAGGCACCATTTTCTTATTGTGCCTGGTCTAGAGAAGAAAGCTAATGGGGAACAATGGGTCTAATTTTCTGCATAGATTATGGAGGACCTGAAATGCAGGCAAAACCACACGTGACTATGTTCCTTGAATTTCAGAGACATAGTAGGACAAAAATTTGCCATGGATTTTAAACACCATGAAAATTGTCAGACACTAATTATGTGAAGTCTAATTCCTTCTAGAAACACTTTGTTTCCTTCTCATCCTAGCTTTCCAGGCTTTGAAATTCTTTGGTCGTAGAGATTATTTTTAATTAATAAAGAAGATGTGGAGTATGAATGAGTGTGTTTCATTGTGTTCACTTGTCATGTCTTTTACAAAAAGTAACCAAAAATCTATAACACGATTTAACTCATAATTTAAGGTTTAAAGATGACTAAGATCAAACTTCCATGTTCAATGGTTGCTTCAAAATATCCACAAATAAATGGTGGTGGGGTGTTTGTTTTTTATTTTATTAATCCTTTTTTTTTGCTCTACATAGATATTTTCATGTCATGATTTAGATAAAACTAGAAAATTCTAATAGTGTAGTTAATTAGTTCTATATCTAAAACTTTTATGATAGTCTACTCTAAAATATGAAAACTCAATCCATTCCTTAGCTGAAAGGTTTTTATTTTATTTTTAAAAACTATTTTTTTTACTCCAAATGAATATTTTCATATCATGATTTAGGTAAAACCACAAGACTTTAATACTGTGCTTATTACTTCTACATCTAAAACTTTCATAATGTTCTATTCTAAAATACAGAAATTAACCCTTTCCTTATCTGAAAGGTTACTGGATTTCTATTTCTAAAATAAAACACTGTCATGTGAAATAAGGGCTATTTATAGTGCATAGATGCTCTTTTATTTTCTTCATGAAGCTCCCTTTCTCTATATGTTGGTATATATACCTAGGCTCAATTTCAAATGACAGTGGCTTGGTAAGAAAATAGTTTTGAAAAAGTAACAACCAGCAGATGGCGCTTAGTGCATTCCTTGAAGTCAGCCGGAAGAAAAGCGAATGTGGGCTTTATTTATTTAATTCTATTCTACCTTAAATGTGAAGTTGCTACACCAAGGTTTCTAATCCCCAAAGATTTATGTTAACTGACCAAACAACTTCGTGGTAATTTACAGACTATCCTCCAATGCTCAACTAAATGGCACTGCATTCAACTCACGTGCCCATGTTAAGATAATGAAGCATAAAGATGTAACCTTCCCCCTGACACAGGATAAGGACAGAAGCCTGGGTTCCTGAAGTATAACATAAACTCACCAAGTGAGTAGGGCTACATTTTCTGATTAAAATAAGGCAGTTTCCATTCCTTTACTTTTTAGCACCTTGCTTTATTAAATGAAGGTTGCAAAAATCTTATTTTTGAATGGATTCATAACCTGTATGACAGATATTTTTAAGTCATCTTATAATAAAACTCTTTGAGCAGATATATGCACCGAGACACATATACTGCTTGTAAATTTTAAGGGGAATTATGTGTGCTGAGGAGGAAAACAACAGGTTTGAATGGTTGAGACTATCATACATAGAAAACTGATGTAACCCTTTACAAAGTCTATCTGAAGTTACATTCTTCTGTCTTCCTTCCTCTTTACCCCTGCCTGCTTTATCCTCCTTCAAGCAGGGAAAGTCTTTGCTCTGACCTTTAAAAGTTCATTATTCTTCAGTCATCACTGGGTGTGTCTATAACTAGCAGTGTTTCATTTCCTCTCATGACAAACAGTGTAAGAAATTTTACCTGAGCATACTTATAAATCCCTATATGCTCACCTTCTCCCATCTGTTACTGTGATTTTGTCACAGACTGAGTGCTTTTCCCCACTTGAATTTAACTTTGCCTTGCATATTACGAAGGTAGTCGTCATCATACTACATTCTCAACCCTCAACCCTTGCCATTCTTAAGTGGAAGTTCTAGACCACAGTCCCAATTACATGGCTGCTTAACAGTGGTCTTAACCTTTAAGGTTTCAATTGTTGAATTTCTAGGCAAAGTCCCATGAAAGCAAATGGAAAGTGATCTTGAAAACCTCCATGGGATTGTGTGTAATAAACATCATGTAGTATTCCACCATCATCTGTGAGGACCACTTAAAGCATGTATTTGTAGAAGATGCACAACATAGTTACTCCATAATCTTATTACCATTTAAGAACATTAGCATCCCTCACAAATTATATTAGCATTAGTAAAACAAAGGAAATTAAAAACAAGTGCTCAGTTAACATAATAGCACATCATCTAATTTCAAAGGAAGAAACGGGGCTCCAAGTCATTGTAACTCCATAAACAGCAGAAGGGAGTCCTCACTCTGCCCTGCGCTTTGAAAATCTGTCTTTCAAGGTCGGCCCTTCACAGTCCAGTTAGGAAGAGCAGCATGGAAGGCAGGGTGGCTTTCTGCCAAGGCTGTTACAGATGAGTGGGTGATCTTAGGGGAATGAACGGCAAAATCTCAAATTTTTGCTCATGTGATGATAAAACCAGAGCCAGCTAATTTTTCTAAGACTTGTATGGCCTTCTGTTGCACTTCGTTGTGCAGTTTTGAAAGATAAATTTTGCTATGCATTAATTTGCACAAAAGGGTCAGTGCTATACTTAAGAGCACACTATTGTTTCCAATAGGAGTAACAAAAATATATTGTCTTCATCCTGAAATAGATACAAACAAGTATAGAAAAAAATGTGCTGTTGTCAATACCTTTAAGAGTAAAGAGAGAATTCTTTTCACTGTTTCCCAGATTCCTGTTATTTGGATGGTGCTGTGATAGGATTTTGTAAAATAGTTTCATGTTTTATATCACATATCATTAGATGCCTCTAGGTATGAGTGTTAAGGAAAAAGAAGAAGATGACAGTGGGAATCCTCTTCAGAGGAAGTTCTCTCCAAATACAGCATAATAGGTTGGGCAAAAAAAAAAAAAAAAAAAAAAAAAAAAAAATCTAGGTACATGAATGAGTGACAGAGAATAATTTTACACTCAGTCATAAAGATTATCAAAAAGTTCACTGGAAACACTAACTTGGACAATATTACGACTGTTACTTCAACATATTTCTCTTCCTTTATCAACACTCAGAGTCCAGGTCAAAAATATACTTCACAACTGAGCATCTGCATCCTAGGAAGGCCAGGAGTGAGCAGAGCAAGAAGGAGGAAAGTCATCTAGATATAGCTCCCTAGAGGAAAGATAAGGAGATTGGCACTGCTTTATGCCTTTCTTACTGAGTGATATTCTTTTCAGTTCTCCACAGTTACCTAAGTCTATGTCTAAGCCGCACCTTCCTCTCTGTGAGTTGTTTGTTTTGCTATATTTGCTCCTTTGATTGCTTGATGTTTGTTTTGGCAAACAGATGCCTAGAATGCTTTACTATTGCATTTTGGTTTTGAATTTCTAAATGCAGCTTTGTAGTTTAATAGCCTAGAGTAGCCAAGGTACTATTCAGCAGAACAGAAGAGTTAACTTATTATCTAAGTAACAAAATAATATGTCCTCTAAAGTTGAGTTATAAATTCAAAGAACTGAAATTATAAATTATTGTGTAATATTGTTTAAACACTTATTGTGAGATCTTATTTTATTCACGATAATATGGGGGGTGTGGGGGTGGAATCCTTGGTTATTAGTTGCCATATTAAAAACATTTAGAAACAGAAGAGAAATACATGTGTGAACATAAACTCACATGACTTTATTTTCAGTTAACTTCCTTGAGATCAAAACCTTCTCCTTCTCCTTTTCTCCTTCTTCTTCTTCTTTTATAAAAGCATTTGTAAGTTCAAAGACCCGCACTCTAGGTGTTACAATAATGCATCATTGCCATAGCTCATCTCTCTGGCTGTCTTCCAGAGCTCTGTGTTACACAGTCAACTCCACATCATAGGAGAACTAGTACAGGGCACTTGTAAGGGGAACAGTTACTGGCACCTAGGATATGCTAAGGGCAATATGTTGGAATTCTGCAAATCTCTGCTGCAATTTTTTCCCAATATTTTCATGATTCACTCTTTTAGCTCTAAGCTCACTAGATCAAGGATAGTAAAAATTCAGTCTGCTATCTATTCTACCTATAGCCTGAGAAAATTAAAATATGAATAAATAAAAAGGGAAACAAAAAGTGAAGGTGGACTTATGAAGGGAAAAGGAGAATCAACCCTTTCTCAAATGTTTTTCACACACATAAGAAAAGTACAACAGATGATCTTTGTGTAAATCACCATTGAAATGGAGGTGAAACAAGGCGATGTCTTGCTGAGGTTATGGTGATTTTTTTTCCCTCCGTACAGAAAGGGCCCACCAGAATGATCTAGTTGATGTATTTGGTATAGCTAAGAAATTAGGGAGTGGAAGATTGCTGAAGAAGGAACTGAAAAAGTCAAGACAGGATATAATTAAGGCTTGAAAAGGATGTCAACAGAGGTAGGGTCAGACGAAGGACAAATTGTGGTAATGTATTATAAGCAGTGATAAGACGAAAGACAGGCAAAGGAGATACAGCATAAAAAATACAAGTTCAAGATCAACGCTCATTATAGGATTGTGGTCTTGGAGAACCAACAAAGCTTTGACATAAATAAAATGATAGTAAAGTGAGAAACCTAAGTCCCCCTTCCAAGCCCTCTCCCCTCTTTCCAAAACAGAAAGTCAGAGAAGAGTGGGAAGTCTAGGAGAGGTGAAAAGGACAATATTCTTATGCTAGAGAAGAACATTTATCAGAATCTTTGAAGTACCCCATAGTAGGAAGTTGTCCATGGCCCAGAAATGTCCCAGTAAAGTCTCGAAGGGACCTGCAAGGATCAGAGAGTCAATCAAATGAAAATGGTGGATGAAATACACTCATAATAGATCCTGATTTTTATCTTGAGTAGCTAAGTCTAGCTCAGAAGAAATGCAAGAGGTCTACTTTTATTTTAATACAATAGGTGTTTCATAAATGATCGTGTTTCCTTTATAGGTGAATATGTGTTTTGGAGGATAGAAAGTAAACAAAAATATGAAAATCCACCCAAAACATGAACATCCTGATAGATGGCAAAATATCCTTGCAGAAAGAAACCTGAGCTAAAACGTTTTCTTCAACCTTCCAAATAAAAGATTTTGAAATAAGACAGGACTTGCAAATCTATAGGTACATTTTTATCTTACTCCATTCAGTGTTTCTCATGAGATTGTAAGTATTTATGCCTGATAGGAACCATGGGGGACTTCTGGATCTGTTAGAGATGAAGAAAATCAAGCTCCAAGGGGTTAGGTGATGTGCCAAAGGTCATACAGTATGTATGTATGTATGTATGTATGTATGTATGTGTTTTCACACGGCAGTAACTTTTCATTGCTTTGTAGTTTATGACTTCAACTGTGGATATCTAACTTTTTTCCAAACAATTTTACAAGGTAGGTATTTTTATTATATCCATTGTAATAAAGAGTTCAAAGGATAACTCATTCCAATTTATATAGATTCCAAATTGCATGAATGGAACCCAAGTCTGCCCACTCCAAAGTTCTCAGTTATGCAACCTCTCAATTAGCTGGATATAACCGAATCAAATCAGCAGTCTAACAAGCCTGGAAGACTCTCATAACTGTAAACTTCGATAAAGGATCTTTATCCATTTGGGACAGAACCTTGATGGTGGAGTGTAATTCATATGTGCAGTGTGGCTATAACATCCCTCTTTCAGAGGGTAAAACTTGTAGGTTACTGAGATATTATAATAGAGGGAAGAAGGGAGTTCTAGTGAATTAATAAAGAGATGATTCTGTGCGTATAGAGATATTTATACATTTCTCAGCTTAACACAGTGGAAAATCTATTTTGCTTTTACCAGATGCTTCTACTTTCCCAGGACTTAGTTTTATTAATGTTGTTATATCTAGGAGGTCATTTTATCTTTTGGATAATACATGTGAATTTCACTGCAGCTTCTACAAATGATAATGAAGGATAAATGCATAAATCAATAAATATAGTACAAATTAATGTCACCCAAAAGTAAAGAGAGACGGCGGGGGGAGAGAGAGAGAGAGGAATTTGTGTTTGTTCCCTCATTAAGGTAAATTTTCTCTTAGCATGTGAACATATGCAATTGCACATTTAACTGGAGATGCCTGCTATAAGGTCAATCAAAATTATTTTCATCCTTTCATTGGAGGACATGCTAAAGCAATAAATAACAGCCTCCCCTACTCCCTGCCCCAGTTCTATGTACATTTCTGCAGGAAAAAGATAGATTTTTGTGAAACATCTAAATTTTGGAAAGAAATAGAAAGCCCTGAATGATTTTGGAAATTAAATCATTTAGTAAAATAGCAACAGAAGCTTAGCTATTCCAAGTTTAAGATATCAAAAAGCATTTGAACTGCTAGCCTCTCTTAGTCTCTCATCTGGCAGCCAAAAATTTTTTTTTATATTCCCTGATTGTCTATTTTTCCCCAGTGAAAGTTATTACATTCCTTTACCCATTTTTTAATCAAAATCACTTCCAACTTATTTCAGTCTGTCACAATAATATTTTCATACGAGGAGTGTTGTAACCTAATTCCTTCATTTGAATAATACATTCGTTTTTAATTACTGCAACTTGATCTCAGATTATTCAAATAACTGTTTCATTTTTTATGCTTACCCTGACCCCAGTGTATTTATAGGCTTTTATCCTTACCTGATACCAGTGTAATGTAATTATAGATTGTATTTTAATCATCTACTATATTCTAGTGAGTTTGTTTAAATCGCTCCAATCCTGAGCCTTTTATTTCTGTGCCTTTTAAAATTCTACAATGGCATTCTCTTTGCATAAAAGCAATATTTTTGTAGTTTACAACAATGAAATGAATATTTTGCATGCATTGCTGGCTACAGTTCTCATTTAACAATTTTTAAAGTCACTATACAGGATGGTATGTAAAACCAAACCATGCTTTGTAAAGCACATCGTTTGAAATCTTTACACCTGTTTGTCTTCCAGACTGCACCCCAACCCCTCCATCTCCACTGTTTTAAAACCACAATATGCACTGTGATCATGATGATTGTATCTTCGACTGGCATTCAAATTCCTTAAATAGTTACTCTGTTGCAGCAATAGAAGCCAAGTCTCACTGATGATAGAATAAGCTTATCTGATATAAATTATTTTCACTAGTATTTTTACCATCAATCATTTCATAATTTGCTTGACCATTTCCAAAACTATAACCCCCATCAGGAAAATCCAATATCATTGACCTCCTTTAGTGTGGTATCTGAGCGTTCAGCAGGATGGCTGATTTTAGTAACAAATTTGACAAAGAGCCAGAATGTGGTCTGAGAAGATGGCTGGCAATATCGCCAACCTATAAAGGTCAAGCAATCATCTTCTGATCAGATTTATAGGTCTGAGAAATGCATTTTCCTGAATGAGTCTGATTGTCTTCTCAAAATCCTGGAATCATATGAGATTCCTCAGTGTCTTCACTCTTCATAGCCAATCCATCACTGAAGTCCTGCCAATTCTACATCCAAAATATCTTTCAAATCTCCTTTCCTTCACCTCTAGCGACCTTAAGTTCAGACCCCATCAACTCTACCTCCCAATGCCTAATCCCCTTACTTCCTGCCTTGTATTTTTTCAACCAGAGCTGCGCACTTTTGCAAGAATGTGTGGCTGAAACACAAGTCTGATCCTGTTCCCCACTCACGTAAGATCTTTGAGTGGCTCTCCGTTGCCTACAGGGGGGAACTCAAGCTACTTATGATGACATCCTAGAAGTAAATTGTCATCCTAGCTATCACTTTTGATTATGAGAAATCAAGCTTATCTAACCAGATAACATGTAATTATAGGTACAAGCAAACACTTTGAGAGGGAACACAGATGAATGAGAGGTTAGAAAGTTTCGATTTCTGACATTCATAGTTAACGCACAACAGGACTTTTCATAAATCATTGCTGGTTATGACTATAGACCAAATCGTCCAAGTTTCTATCTACAGCTTAGACTTCCTCTTTCTCCTTCCATGCTCTGCACTTTATCTTTAATCCCTTCTTTTACTCAAAATAGATAAAACTATGAAGATAAAGGCCATAAAGATGAATACAACACTCAAACCACGTAACAGAGTATAGTTTTAAACCACTGACTGCTTTCACATTCAGTTTAACCAGTCATTTTTGGCTAAACGTTTACTTATTGTTGAGTAAACTACATGAGGCCCCTTGAAAAACAATTTCCAGAAATGCCAGTGACAAGTTATTAAAGTGCAAATGAGAGGATAAAAATATTTGCCAAAAGTATCAGAAACAAGAGGTCATCTGGCATGCCATTTCCTTCTCCTTTATTGTAAAATCTATCTGCTGGATAAAGAGCATATTAACTTATTGAACCGATGGCTAGAAGTAAGTCAGAAAACCTTGAAAATATGTTACTATTACAAAATGCCTTAAAATGCTAAACAAAATAATGGCATGAAATAGGGATTTGGGGACGAGCTGCCTGATAACTCAAAAATGAATTACGCTGCTTTTTCCAACCTCCATAGAGAAGGGCATGCTTCCCTTCGGATTTCTTCTACCATTTGGTGCAACATTCACTTTGGCTATATTCACACAAGCTTCATTAGAGAAGTAAAATGCAATTGTCTCCAGAGATCAAAGGACAATCTATTACATAAAGCAACTGGAACTCTGAAATGAAATAATATGAAAAGTTAGAATTTTACGGTGAATCAAAATGTAAATTGTACTGGCATACTGTCGCTAAATGCAGAACTGAAGATTCGCTTTATTAAGGGGAAACTGACAGTGGCTTGAACAATATGAAAAAATATGAAAAGATATATGGATTCTAAACAACCCACTTTACATACTAGATTAAAACTAGCATTTGTGCTATTTTAGAAAATTTAAAAGCATTGATAGTTAACTATGATTTTACTAAGAAATATAGAATCCCCAAATAATAAGTACTGTGATTTTTACAACAAAATTCATATTCAATGATTCAGGACCTCTAAAGGATAGTTTATGTTAAAATAAAAACAAAATAGAGCCTGTTATCAACTATGTTCAGTGGGGAAATAAAGTGACATAATGTACACTGACCACATGGTCCTGAAATCTGTAAGAATTTTGCTCTTAAATCAAACAGAGGACTTAGCACTAACTGTTTTAAACCAAAGGTCATTGTGAATTCTGAAAGCTACAGCCCATGTTTGCCTGAAGGAAAGGAAGAGAGGTGGAGACAGGTAAATCAAACTTCTCTGCACACTAGGGGTTCTGAATTGGACTTCTTTTCAAATGCTTATCGAATACTTGGTGTTTTTTCTTCTAAATGAAAATGACAGATTCTAAAACACCTTACTGTGTATTTCAGTGCATTACATCACTTAAGTCATTTACAAAATTGTATAAAATTACCCTGAAATCGCATCAAGTATAGCAACGAACCATGAAACGAAAAGAAAAAAAACATCATGAAAAAACACATTTCACTTTGCAAGGGAAATCTAATCGAGTCAAGGTCTAAGAATGAAACAGTTACTCCTTTCACGTTCTTGAATACAATCAAACTTATTACAACAGTCTTTGAATCTATGGAAGATTTTTTTTTTTCTAAAAAGAAAACACTGACTAAATAAAACTATTGATTCAGTGAATTATTGAAAAACAGAAGTAAAAAAGTCATAATAAGGATAATAGAAAATATCTATTAACATTCTACTGAAAATAGAAGAAAATTATCTATAAAAATCCTGAATGTATTCAGCAAACATTGTTTCTGCAAATTAATTTTTGGAATAATTTGACTTTGAGTATTTTCAAATGAATGTGTGTGTGTGTGTATGTGTGTGTGTGTGTGTCAGAGACAGAGACAGAGAGAGAAAGAGAGTTTTAAACGTTGATTTAGCTTTACCACCAAAATACTACAATTTTAAAGTTTGGTTCATGTATCATAAGGCAATTAATTGTACTTCTATCTGTTCCCTGGGTTTTATGATTATAGTTCTAAAGGATCAAAGAGAGTCCTGGATACTTACCAATTAATCTTTAAATGACTGGAAAATCATAACAGGCTGAAAATATGGTCAATAAAATAAATATCCTACTCAAGTTCTAGTATGCTCCCATTTCCAGATCCTGAAAGTAATTAGTTTACTATTCAGTTTCCGGGAAAAGCAGATTTTCTGCATTAATAAACGCTTATCTGCTATGCTAATTGGCTACTGGGTAGGTAGGTTCTACATGTTCTCAGGACCATGATGTTTATGACCCCCTTTTTTTTAGATATGAAAAACAGCTTCCAAATCCTTAGTAAATCACCAAACCCACTTACTGATCTTACTCCATTTGCCAGGCTACCAAAGATAATCATCCCGACATAATGCAAAGAAGTGACCTTTTAAAAATCAGACAGATCTGGGTAAGGAACTCAACTATAATTATTTAGCAACTATGTGACCTTGGGAAATCTACTTAATCCTTCTGAGACACAGTTTCCTCGTCTGGAAAATGGGGATTATCCTGTGTATTGGAAGATAATTGTTGTGTAAAATCACTTTACATGAAGGACATAGCACAAGGTTGAACACGGAATAGTCACTTCAAAAATGTTAGTTCTACTCTCTTCTCATAATTATTTACTTGGAATGGCAAGAACTCTTTCCTGGAAGCTTTAACTAGGGCAGATTGTAAAAAATCACCTGCTTGAGGTATTGTCCCAGAAGGTATTGGCCCTAGAAAACACATTTCGTTTGCTACTCTGTTCTTGGCCCTGGTCTCCTTTTGGGGAGTGATTTATATCATTGATTTCAGACTGTTATTCTGGAAGGAGATTGGCCCTGTATAGTTTTCAGACCTCTATTGTCTGCTGCAATTTTGCAATAAATATGCACTTGCTAATATTCTGTATGCTAGAAATCTAGAAAATAGTTATTGGCTTCAAAACACCAAAACTCTTGAGATTTACATAATTTTGCCATTTCACGGAGTCCCAAATTATCGGGATTTTGTTTTGGTTTGTTTCTCAGATCACAGATTGAGTTTTAAAAGCTGGATAGATCAGGGGAAACTGAAAAAAAAAAAGAAAGTCATTGTGATTGATAAGATATTTTTATTTTTTCTCTATATTTTCTATGAACATGTCTATTTCTTGCATATAATTCTCATTTATTTAAATAAATTTGAAGAGGAATTTTTAAAAATCGCTTTCAATACATATGTTAACATGACAAATACTAGTTTTACCAATAAAGATCTACTCAACTTTAACAAGGTAGCTAGACGGAAAACACTATGGTAAGGTTAAAGATTATATCAGGTGTTATCAGTACTGTGCCATTGAGTGTGGATTTGTTTACATCCAAAATCTGGCTAAGTGTTTAATTGTAAAATTTTAAAGTGATTGTGAAATGGTGTGTGTGTGTGTGTGTGTGTGTGTGTGGTATAGCATTGTTTGGGGCATTAATTTTAAAAATAAAAACTATAAATGTGCAAAAATATTTATATGAACGACACTTCTGAATAGAAGCTCCATTTCTAATAGTTAAACTTGATGCACATACTGGTCTCTTGGCACGCCCAGCTCAAAGCCATCTGTTACATTGGCATTGTGCCCACTCACAAGGAGTTATGCCAGTTTAACATGATATAGGTGACACCAAAATGAAGGTTTGAGAGGATAGATAGCGGAGTGAGCTATGAACCCTCCTGTACTCAGGACCCTTGGTGGCTGTCTTTATTGGAGTGGAGGATTTGTGTTAACTCTATGGACTCTGTGTTACCAAAACCTTCACTCCCCACCAAAAAAATTCAGTGTGCTGTCTGTCACTCAGAATATTAAAAATGGTACCAAAGTGAAGAAAATCAAATACTGTAGTCTAAATTCTTGCACTATCTTGGAACTAATACTATCATTACATACATTCTTGAGTAGGTCAAATGCATCATAAGCACTGATCATTGATTTTCAAAGGGACTTTCAAAAAGCTATGAACTAACATATATAATATGTATGTTTCATGGGAAGGAGCAGTACAAAAAGAATCCACAACTTAAATTATTGGTCAAAAAGTTTCTTAAATGCTTTTCCTATAGTATATCCATCAACTTCATTGTATTTATGTGCTTCAATCCTTATGCTAATATATTGAATTTCTACTCTATTGCCGCGGAACAAATAATAAAATTTTTATATTTGAGACTATTGTTTTTCTAACAAACTCCCATAACTTTTTACAAAATGTTACACACTTAAAATCTGTAAAGCAGCCTATTTTCCATTGTCCTGTACTTTTCTGAGTTAAATATATTTTTTCAGGAGGGAAGCAATACACAAAAGTCTGTAAGGGAACTCAAAGAAATATCTTTAGACAAGCCCGTGCATCAAATCATCTTGTGTCTAAAGAGACATTAGCAGGCCAAAAGTAGAAATACCCATCCTGATATTCTTGGGACATCATGAAATTCTCCTTAGTTCCTTCATGGCTAAATACACAGTCTATGTACTTACAAAAAGAGAAATAATTTAAGAAGACAAAGAAAGCTTTCAGAAAATAGTCTAATTGATTTTATATATTCTTGACATTGTAATTCATGGGTTAGCATTACCCGGTCAGATTAGGTAGCACAAAACATAAGGTGGCAAATAAGAGATAATTTTCATCATTAATTCATGTAGTTTCTCAACCCGTATTCATAGAACACACACGGGTCAAGGAAATGTGGAGCACAGAGGGTGAGAGAATACATAGAGCACTCCCTCAAAGTGCTTACTCAGTGCTCTTAAAAGAAGGGTGTGGATTTCTCCTCTACTGTCCTGCAACACTGGCCCCTTAGTAGGCCTTACATTCCATTGGATCTGTGTACTGAGATGCCAGTGGATCTCTGCAGAGGAAATATTCATGATGCCCCTAGAAATATATCCCCAAAGACTGACAGAACATGACTTAGCTTCTTAGTACATTTTTAAGTTTGTCAAGATGATATACCTTTGTTGTGTGTTCTATTATAATTTGGTCCTTTTACGGCTATGTGATTTTGCATAATTGCTTATTCTCTCTGAAACTCCACTGATTTCTCTGTAAGATGACATAATATCTCCTACTTCCTATGGTTGTTCCAAGGATTGTATATAAATATACAATAAATATACAATCTGTGCATATAAAATGTTTAGCACAGAAAAGGGGCTCAACAATATTACTTCAACCATTCATCAAGGTAGTGTGATTCAGACATAAATAATATACCCCATTACTTGTTTTTTGCTTTAGCTGAAGTCTATCACCTATTTGAAAATGTCATCTGAAGTAGGCTACAACCTTTCAAAACTGGGTTTATTCCTTTTTCAAATATATCTTCTTATAATTCTATCCGTAAAGGTGTCCCAGTTGCTTGCTTAAAAAAAAGGGACAAATGTCAAAACTATGCCCTGAAATAAATCCATACATCCTTGCCTTGGTCTAAACACTATAATCTCCCTCATATCATTTCCTGCATAACTTTTTTGAACCCAAAGTCTTTAGACAGGAAGTACATTTAAGTTTATGTTTGCTTTGATTTTACACATAAATCACTGTTAATTAAATACCACAAAACTTACAAAAGTTAGGTTTTGGATATATCCATAATAACTGAAAATGTTTTAAGTGCAGAGATGGTTAAGGGAAGATTTAGCACTACTGAAACACCATGCAGCTTTGCATTCTTTTAAATTTCTTTTAAATATGTATATTGCGTGTGACCTACCTGGCTAAGGCTCTCAAAGATATAACCCCCTACCTAACTCATTAGCCACTTTCCCCTACATGTGATTTTTCCTCTTTCATTGTGCTCCAGGCACATTGGTAAAGCTCTTTCTGGTCCAGGGCCTTAACCCTTGCTGTTCCCTCTGTCTGGCCAATACTCTCCCCACACTGCAAGTTATTCATATCCATCAGGAAGTCTTCCGTGAGCAATTACCATAGGCCAAATTCCATTGTTCAACACTCTCTCTTTGGATAAGCCCCTGAACTCTCTCAGGGTAATATCCACTCGTTGGCTGACCTTTGAATTAACCTAATCTAGTGTCTTACCTTCTAGAGGTATAGAAAAGTAATTTCTGTCTCTTTTGTTCACTAGCGTAGCCTTTAAATATCAGAATGGCCAGCACATGTAGGCAAATAATAAATATTTGTTAAATGTAGGGATATCATTATCCCTGGCAATGGTAAAGAACATTAAGGAGGCCTCCTCTTTGCATGCACCAATAAGCAAGATATAAAGGTAGAGAGGGTCATGGTGAATGAAAAGAATTCATGGCTGAATTCATTCACGTATAAATGCATCCGTTATTTCACCATGCCTACTAGATTACAGTTCAAGATAATAATAAAGTCAAGTTCCTTAACCCTAGCAAGTTATTATCCATTTGAATAATGAATACACACGTGTGCATGCACACACACACGAGTATCAAGAGACAGTCCATGCATCAAGCTGAATCACATGACATCACTTGCTGTAAGAGTTTTACAGGAGTAGAAGAATCATTATGCCAGAAATAATTGGGAGCCTTAGAAAAAGAGATGGGATTTGAGCTGGCTCAGGAAGAATGTCTGTGAAGCAGATATTGTGGAAAAAAATACTTATTGTCTTGCCCTAATAAAGGAACCCAACTCTGCTAGTATTCTGTTTACCTTTGGCCATAATGGCAAAGTCAAGAAAACACGATTCTTTTCCAGCGTACGGCATGCAATACTGTAAATGTGGAAAATCCATTTAATTTCTCTGGGCCCTATTTTCTTCGTGTTTATTATTAAAAAGCTAGTACATTGGTTTCTTTCAACTGATTCAAAGTCTGAAATTGGCAAATGAGATAAAGTAATAATGTCATGCCAACAGATAGTGCCATGATTAGACAAGTCCAGGTGAGGTTTTAGAGCTTGCAAATAAAATGGTATTCCATGAGCCTAAGCTTACTCATTGTTATATGTGAAATGGAGTTACATGAAGGTAAGGATTCAATAAATACTTTATAACTCCACCTACCTAAACTCCAACTAGCCCCTATCAAATGGCATATTAAAAATGTCTTTGGAAGGGAGTGTCATGATCTAGATGCTTGTTAACACAGGCCAGGAAGCACTTTACTGTCAGGCATGAGTTTCCTCTAATGACTCTGGGTCCTGCTGTGGATATCTTCCTAAATGAATAATCCATTCATATTATAACATGTCAACTACCGGAGGCATGATTTCTGCATGAGTCTTCAGAGTTAACAATGCCCTAGCTTTCTATAACACTCTTGTATTTGGTGGATTGGAGTAACTCAGGAATGCATGTGGAAGCTGGACTCCTTATTAAAGATCTATTTAAGGTTTTTGATCAAGAGATTATTAAAATTTCACAGGAAGTCTCCTAAAAATGAAGCAATAGTTTTCTGTTAAAAAAAAAAAAAAAATCAAATGACTGAAATAAAAAGCCCAAAAGCATACAGTCCATTGAAGTATCCAGAACATTATTGCTATATTACTTCTAGTAATTATAAATAATCATTGTAGAGCCTTGGGTTCACATATAGAAGGCTTTTCTATTTAAATTTGGATTACCTTGAGATATGGCACAACTACAGATGATAGGTATAACTTAGCCAAGCTATTATATAAAAATACCTACTATTATGTGTGGAATAAAGAGAGGAAGAGATTTTCAATTGTCAAGCATTCTCTTGGATAGGCAAGATTCTCCAAATTTTCAGAACTGTAGTGAGCATCATGATCTTGTCCTCCTTCGTTGATCCCATAATTTGTGAATGCTCCCACCAAGCCAGTGAATGATAGTGGTGATTCTTTCCAGTGAAGCATATACCTTGGGTCTTCCTTGGTGTTCACAAAGCAGGTACTCAGGAAAGTTTCTTGAAAATAGGAATTGTCTCCTATTTATATTATTAATATGCAGTTGTCATTGTCACAGGTTGTCATTGTCACAGGTTGTGGGTCCTGCTCCCTATTACTCTGCCTGTACAAATGTAAGGGAATTCCTTTAGTGTCCAATATGCCTTCCATGAGGTGATTCCTGATTGTAGGCATTCATCTTTGGAGTTTCATGTGGATAAGGTTCTAAAAGCTTTGGGAGAAATTCTAGGATTCAGTTGCTTGGTGACTATTTGAACAATGACGAAAGTGGGCACTGAGAGAGGTCCCAGGCTAATTAACAGTTCTATGAAGTTATTTCCTATACACATGACGTAATTTCACAACACCAGAGGCTCAGAACAAGAACAAGGAGGAGAATCAAATGAAGTGAAAGTAGAATAAAAAGAACCCACTACATAGTTTTGCTTAGGGATGGCCCTGCTCATCCACACGATACCATTCCCAGGTTGTTGGTGGGTGTGTAAGTATATGTTCAAGAATATGGAAAATTTCACTAAGTCTTAAAAAAAAATCAATAGATTCATTAACCATGATTGGTAAGATAGTCACTTCAAGGTGTTTACAAATTTATTTTGAATTATGGAGTCATCAAATGTATTCCAAATATAATAACTATGTGTTTTGTCCTGGATGTGGAAGCAAATTTTTATTATGTGCTTAGATTTTCATTTTTAATTACACAGGTGACTGCTTAAACATTCCCATTAATATAGGAAATTAAAATGTTTTTTAATAAGTTGAAATTAATAATTGTTTTTATAATTTTACACACAGACTGAATGAGTCTTTAAAAATATATCTTTTAAAGCAAAGCATATGCATTTTGGTCATTACAGAGTTATCTGTCTTCAACTTGCGAGTCTAATATGCAATGAGAGTAAGTGATTGGGCTGCTATAAATTTGGAGATAAAATGCCTTTAGATGTCACTCTAACAAGACTTGCATGCTATTAGTATTCTCTCAGGGATCAATTTTAAAAGTTGTAACATAATAAAAAATGGTTGGACTATATTTCCCCACAGCTTTCATTTTATTATGTTGCATGAAATATGCCTTTATTGGCTATAGCATTACTGGAAGTAAAATATACTGGGTACTGAAAAATTCTGTCACTTTGTATTAGCTGTAAATTATCGACTAGTATAAACCCTAATTTCATTTGTCACATTCTGTTGCATTGCTGCTCTTCCCTGTTCCCATTCTGTCATTCTGGCAGGCCCGCGCTGCCCCAGGTATCACGGCATCGCCATCTGCACCCGACATCTGTCTCTCTATTGATCACACGGGTTTAGCACTTGATCAAACAGAGCACAACAGAATACATCTCTTTTTGCAATACTGCCAATGCCAACTGCTGCATGAAATCTACTACAAAAGCCTCTACCTAGTTTAAAAACTGCATTTGAGTGGTTCTGCTTTGCTACCAAACTCAGCATTTTCCCCTCTCCGGTCTTACATTGTGCAAGAGTTATATTGAAATGAATCTAGTTTTCATATATTTCAGAATTAACCAGGCTAAATGTGACCAATGTCACTGATGATAATGAAAGTAACTAGGAGAGTTATAGAAAACAATGAATGCTTTTTAGGCCTACCTCCATGAAAGCCATTGTTCCTACTTTATTATAGTCTGTTTAGGGGCATTTGTCAGGATGCTTGAAAGCTTTGACTGCCCACCAGAGCTTTCTCGCTTTTCATCCAGCTGCTTTGGTGCTGTGGAACAGGAGCATTAAAGCTATCCAAGCCAGCAGACAAGTGCCCCATGTTGGTGTGTAATGTACAAGCAATCTAGAGATACCTACATTTCGCCTGGTATAGACAACCCCTGACAAGTCTGTGGAAGCAATCACAGATTTCTGGTTAGCTGCAGGGAAAAACAGCACATTTTCAGAAGGGCTACAGGGTTTTTACCTGTGTGGCTCTCACTCACCTTAAGGTAGGGCCACATGCACAGTCATGAAAACCAAAGCCAAGATGTTGCAATAAACAGCCAGCACAATGGAAAGATAAGGCTACAGGGAGATATTCAAGGAGAGTAAAAGCCACAACAGCAGCATTTTTAGCTCCCAGAAACACAATAGTAGGATTAAGGTATGCAGTTATTTTTGTTCTCATATTTTTACACTTTGCACAGTGAGACAAATTGTTTCCAGGGAGAATATCTTACACTCACCATGTAAACAAATAAATAAAAATGCCCTTAAATTTTTAAGACAGATAGCCATATCATGTTTAAAACCTATTCAATATCTTACTAGCCAGAGATTGCATACTTTATTTATAGCCTTACAAATTACCTCAGGGAAACACAATAGAAAAAAGCTTCAACATTAAAAATGATCAAGGATTCTTTTTTTATTAATTTTCACTGAATCATGGTGGTTATAAAATTAGAAACCCTTGTTTTTTTAAAAAGGCAGTATTAGTTACATAATAAGACAAGTGGATTCTGGCAATGTATTATTCATAAGATGTTTTGCAGCCAAATACATTAGAGTATATAGTTGTACCAACAAATTAATATTTTAGAGCTAATTGAAATTGTTCTTCCTATAAAGATTAAGCCTCTTCTACCCAACACACTTCAGTCATTAAAATCACACTTTTAATGCCTTGTCTAAATGATGTCTGACATTAATACAAAGCTATATTAAAGCACTCAAATGACCAGTTCTTTTGTATTGCATTCTATATGATCACACACTGGGTCAGAGTTGGGCAGTGTGCATGAAGTGGTATCAAGTGGAAGCTAATTAAAATATATTCTCCATAGAACTTTACAGAAAAAAGAGACCAATAATCATCAGAAGGTATTCTGAAAATGGCATTTCTGAAAGGCTTGCAGCATGCTTTCTTCTCCTTGCATAAGGGTGATTTTTGACATAGAGGTTTTATTATGGGCACAAAACTTCCGTTGGAAAATCATTTTTTACTATGTCAATAAAATCATTATGAAGTCTTTCCAATGCTTCTCTTTTGTAATTTTTATTTTTTAGAAAATCAAGTTTCATTTTGAGAACAATAAAGGTTTTCCCTATTGTGCCACATTTTCATTCAACTACATAACTTCCTGAAAACAGGGTTAACCTTCCCTGCACTTCATGCTGCTACAACTATTCCTACAACACACACGCATGCGTGCACGTGCACGTGTACATACACACACACACACATTAAATTTCTCCAGATCGTCACAAAATGCAGGAAAGCAGACACATTTAAGGTCATATCTATGGGAGACTTGTTCGCCCACTACAAAAAACCTCCTAACAACAGCTGCTTAAATCTTCTACAGCTTGGGCCAATTTTGCAACCGTCATGTTTGGGCTTACAAATCATGTCCTGGTTTTGTTCTCTGTTTTCCCTCAGACATATCTGTATTAAAAAGGGGGAAAAATCACAAGCTTTACCTCCATCAATAGAAAAAAAATGGTTGCTACTACTTTTCTCTTACAATTCACATTTCTTATGTTCTTTTTGAGAAATTAGATCCAATGGAGAACGGCAGGTCATTGAATAAGAAATTGAGGCACAATATTCATCTCGAGATCAGGGGCCCTAGACAAAGACTTTGCTCCTGACGTCTTTTATTCAGAGAATTTCCATTGATGTCACCTCATCTCGAACTTTTCATCTCTGCATGGTATGACAGAGCTTCGAAGCCTGGACTTACTACTTCCTGCTGTCTAGAATAAAGCACACGCTTATAAATGGGTAATTCTACTTCTGACGCTACATATTTTCAAGACAGTGGACCTAAGAAATTCTTTGTAAAGCTAGTTGAATATAGACTTACAGTTGAATATTTGCTTTTAAATTAAATAACTTCAAAGTATCTTTTAATTTAAGTCCTCTCATCAATAGAAATGAAGGGACCACCTTCCTCAGGGTGCGTAACTGTAATTTGCCCCAATTTGCAGTCTAGCTTTTGGACTCAAAGGAAATTTAATGACTCTAAACCAACAAACCCCACCCATCTCACTAGGAAAAAAGTGAATTTCATGTGTGCCTTATTCCTACAGTACTTACGAGAAATTTAACTCTACCATGATAGCTCCACTTATTATTGTAATTAGAACCAGGGAAAAATATTAAGCAGCGAATACTTCCACCTGATATTTCAGAAGCATGAATTAAAAATCTAAACATAACTGTTTTTAAACAACACACTAGAAATGCTAACAACAATACAAGGCCTATACTGAGTGCATACACTTGCTGAAACAGCAGTACAAAATTCAATCCTCACTTAAAGAATGACACATTTAACTAGCAGCAATTATTTTGTATGAATAGAAATTAAGGTATTGTTTTTAGTTCCACATTTAATGACATTTTTGTTACCACTTTGTGGTTAGGAAATGCATTGTTACATTATTATGTCATATTGCAATGACTATATAGTTAAGAAAAATATAAATTTATTTTCTTACTAACATGTTTTTAAACTGAAAGGCAGTTGAATGGAATTACCAAGTCACTTTTTTTTGGTTACATGTACTTTGAAGCTACTAATTATTTAACGGATTTAGGTTCAATCGTTTGCATTTTAGAAATTCAATTTTCTTTTTCTCAAACATAAATTTGTTTTTCTCTGGTGGCAGTTCTTTCCAACATAATTCAGCTCTAGTAGTAATCCCAGTTCCAAAAGGAATTACAGAGATTTGTAGTAAAACTGAAAACTATTCCCAAGAACAGCTTCAATGATCACATTTCTGGTTGAAAGGTGAGGTGTGTGAACTGTCTGAGGCCTCAGAGGAGCTGCCTGTCCATAGGTGGGCTCTGTGTATAAGGTTTATGGTGTGGTTTATATGTCTCCAACTTCCAAGTGTTAAAAGTCAGACTTTCATGCCACAAAATCCATCATTAGAATTTAAGCTACTGATCTCTGGAACCTAGGATATAAATTCCCAGCATATCATTATGTAACAAAAAAGTCACTTGTCATGGTGGAAATTGCAGCTAATTCCAGGCATCCTCCTGCCCCTTTGTTTGGTTTGCTAATGAGAGGTGCTGAGAGAGGAGCACGCCCCCTTTGGGTGACCCTGGCCTCTCACGTTGATCCTGCTCAGGTGTGTCAGAGATAGTTCCAACACATTCAGAAATCAGATGCCGACTGAAAGCCCGATGTGCTTGTTTTATGCAGTGAGAAAGGGATTCTGAGCTTTGCTCCTGGCCCTTTCCCCAATTATATTATAAGAAAATTCTACTCAAGTGGCTTGAAAAACTTGTGCAAACTGTTCCAGTGTCCTAATGAAATTCTAAATGATCAATAATTTATATTTTAGATTTCCTTATGTACCTAGGGGAAAAAAAGGTTTTCTACTTTCAAGTATCTACAGAGGCAGAAAAATATTTAGACAATTATATAAAGGGTTATGACTGCAACCATATGAATTGAAGAGGTTAAGGTTGGAAGCACAAATGATGCGTAATTCCCGAAATCACTCCTTAAGTTCATTTCAAATAAGGAGATTAATTTTAAAAACAGATCAAGTGTTGTTTGTTTATTCTATACGATTATGCTAAATTATGAACGAAACACTATTTTAAGTATTCTACGTTGACAAAGAAGGAGAAAATGTCCACAGGCTTTAAAATATGCGTGCTGTTGCCACAAACAACCAACTGTTTCCTGTTTATGACAAAGGAGTAAATAATCCATTGATCTGGCAGCAGGGCACCTGCTTTGCAACTGACTCCATATCAGTAGTCCCTGAACCCTCATTATTTTTCCTCAATTAAAGTTCATAGTCTCAGAAAGTCTGTGCTGAGCAGATGTACAACTGTTCTTGACGACGGAACACAGAAGAATCACAAATTTAGAAAACTACTGCCATTTCATAAACCCTAGAATCACATCATTTGTTGTGGGTAAGAAACATTACAAACAATATGTCTCTTTTATAGGCTGCTAAGCCAGCACATTACAGAAAAGAATATTAAAGTTCAAAAACTGTCACATGAGCAGTACATTATGAATACAGTAATGCATTTTTTTATGATTCAAATAATGGTTACTGAAATGAAAAAAATAAAATCTTCAGTGGGTTATAATGTAAAAATTGTGACTGAGAATTAGACAAAATTGGAAATATGAGCAAAGCCACGCACAAAGTAATGATCTGTAGAGAACGACACAATGCAATAACGAATGTATTTCAGAAATATGGATTCGACTAATGCTAGTTTTATTTTCATCTTTTGCATAATTCTGAAACCTATGAGCACTGATCATTAAGGCAAACCATTTAAATAACAAATGCAGCAAGAATCCAGGTTCAAAATACAACTAAGAGACACTCAGTTGAAGAACTTTTTTTTTTTTTTTTAACAATCTACCTAAGGTCAAATACCACAGCATCATCCATTTTAAAAGCTACATAAACATAGCCTCCATCACTCATAAACTCCTTCTGTGCTTAAGAAAATGAGAAAGGGAAGTAAGCAGTCAGGGAGATGTTCATTTTCATTTTATTTTTAAAATGTTATCTCAATAAGACATTGAAAAACATATTTTGCAGTAAATACGATGAAGTTCCTACATTACATTTTCTAGCCCTTCTTTCCCTAAGTATAATTCTGACTCCACAGTATGTGTTCCACAGGCTGTAGCAGATTGTGAGTCGTGAGGTCAGAGTATATGCTTAAAGCATCAATGGCTACACCTGTCATTTTAGTTTTCCCCGGGAAGGATGTGTTATTGTTTAATGCTGTAACAAACATTCGTTACAATCTGACTTCAAGTTTGCCACTGCTGTGGAGCTAACTATCACTAGCCATCAATCCAAATATTTTAATCATAGTTTAGCTTCCAGTATCAGTTATTATTTTTATGTAATTATTTGAGACACATTTTTTTTTCCTGGCCATGCAGTCTCTTGCAATCCATTCTGAATTTCTTACATAACCAAAATACAGTGTGTAAAGGTAGAAAAAAATCAGGTTTGTATTTTTGAGCATTAGTACAAACGTTTAAAGTAGTCTGCACGGTGTGATTAGCAGTAGGAAAATATTTTTCCTCTTTACATTTCCCTACTATTTACACCTGACTGATACAGAGAATATTTTGGAGAAATTAACATATCTGATTGGAAAATCTACTTTGTATTCACTTAAAAGTCTGCATGCTGAAATTATAATTCATTCATTACAGGTTTTGATGAGAATACAGTCTCCTTCAGACAAAGGGTAGTGTTAACATATCCTGGGTGACCAAAGCTCTCTTTAGCTTTGTTCCAGGGTAAGCTTGCCTTTATGAAAATCCTTTTTGTATATTTCCGCCAAACTGGATTTCTTACATTTACATTTAAAATGTCATCGTTGCTCCTAAGTTAGATTTCACCAATTTTCCTCTTGGCAAAATTGGTTGTGCTCTGCCAATGTTTTTCCTCTGAGTCAAGAAAACTATGAGTATTACTCTTGCTCATTTCAGACTTAAGAAAACGTTCAAAGTGTAGTAACTAAAATTTCATCATCAAAACAGACATAGAGCACATGGAGTAAAATACCTGATCTCTCAAGTATCCCAATTAAAACCGTGAGAGACAGAAATAATTTCCTAACACATAACTTAGAAATACACATTTAAAAAATTTCCTGAAAGATAGTATACTAATCTAATTTCATTTTCCTTGAATGACATTAATTTTAAAATGTAGAACCCAATTTCACCTACTAATTATAAAATGTTTTAAAAACCCTTTAGTAATAGTTTGTAAAGGATTTTTTAAAAAATAATTAACTTCTTAAATTTTATCGCAGATAAAATATACATACAATTAACTAAGACCACACCCTTGGAGGCAGCAGGGCTTGTTGTAGAAACTACTATAAAGTATAGATATTTTACAAAGACCGATAACTATTTGCAACCATTCTGGAATCTATGAGTTCTTTAAGGATAGGGAAGTTACTTAAACTCCCTGAGATTTGGTTTCTGAATCTGTAAAATGTAGGTAATTCAGTCTGCAGGAGTTTTTGAAGATTTCAATAAAATAACATATAAAGTCTCATCACATAGTAGGTATTCAATAAATGTTAATCTCATTTTTATCGGTTTTGCCCTTGACTGAGGATTATCAAACACAATTTTTTTGTTCTTTGTTTGCTGTCATTGACATTCACTGCTGTGGCCCAGGAGAAGTCTTGCGTACGCATACCTCCATACTTATCTCCCTAAAATATTCATTATGATCAAATTCCCAACTCTTCTGTAGCAGTATTACCAGCTTGACAAAGTACTAGAGACAACAGAATAGCATATTCCTGGATAGCTAAATTCCTTTCTGCCTCCCTTCCTCCACTCTCTTCCTTCTTTCCTCTTTCTTATCCTCCTTTTCCCTTCCACCCTTCCTTTCTTTCTTACTTGCTTCCTTTTCTACATTCTCCTTCTCTTCTTTGATCTCTCTCCTTTTTAATCTTACTCTCTTCCATTTAAAAAAAACAAAAAAACAGTATTTATTTGTTATGAACTAACAGTCATTTGGCAAATTGCAGGGAGAGGACAGCTCTCAAAGGAGTTCCCAGTCCTAGAGGGGAGAAAATGCCGAACACGACCAGGATATACCATGAAAGTGTTCTGCAAAGTAGGCAAGGGGCTACAGCTTCTCAAAGCAAAAGAATCAAAGGGAGTTTGGAGCCTGGGGAGGAAGTAATGCAAGTTTCATAGGAACAATTTTGTCCTTTTGCCCCCAAACATGTTTGATAAAGGGCAACTATTTATTAGACTTACTATTTAAAGAAATCTTTCTCTGCTCTCATGGCATGCAAAGGAGTCTTTTTTAAAATCTATCATTTTCTTAGAATGCCTTAGAGACTAGTAATTTTACCTACTATACATTACCCAGATAGATGTGAACTAGTTTTCTTTTTACGTGTTTATATTTGGAATGTTTTAGTGATGAAAGCATCTTCATACATTCTTTTAAAATCCCAAATATGTTTCTCCATTTTGCACTTCAGTTTTACTTCCATAATTTTATTTTGCTTCTTCATTATTAATATCACCATGGAAAATAATTTATACTGGAAAAGAGAACTAAAGGAAAGTGAGTTAATAGAGAATGTTGTTGATGCCTCAGGAATGTCTAAAGCAGTACGGACAGAGCCAGTGTAGCTAGTAATGGCACTTCAGTTCATGTCTATATTGTGACTTTCGGTTTCCCTAGTGATTTAATGGTAGGAAAATATAGGTTCCCCCCATGAAACATTGTTTTCTTAGGTGATGAAATCTTTGAAATCTTTAAAAATTTAGTCAACTCTTTTTATTTTTTTCCTAAAGGCAAAATCTGCAGCCTTGTCAATGCATCATATTCTATCCATTTGAGTGCAAAGTGATCACGTGACAGCAAATGCAGAGAAAGTGGTGCTATCAGTTTAGTACTTCAAACCAGCAAGAACCTCAAATTACATTAAGGAGCAAAAATCCAAATCATTTTTTCAGAGATATTCTAATTGGAAAACCCTGTTCATTGAGGTGATACACATAAACTATCGCAAAGACAAAAGAAAAAACAAATCACCAATTTAGCTTTCAAACGACCCTCAATATTTTGTCTGCTGGGGAAAGCAAAACAAAACAAACCCAGCATGCTATACTTCTTATGGCACTGAATTTTAGGCACAGAGAATGCAAATGTATACATGCTTCATTTGTGGTTTACTAATGCCTAAGAAATCAAGATTGCACACTGAAGAATGCATTTACATTCTAAACCTTAGTCTAATATTTAATTAACAGCCTCAATATATATTCTCTTTCAGATTTAAAATTACTGTGCTTGGTCTAGAGCTTTCCTTTACCTTGACCAGGATTGTTTTAAACTATTTTTTGCCTATTCTACAATGATGATAAATAATTATTGGCAAAAAATGTAGATAAACTGATTAAGCACAAATGACATATACAAACTGTCTTAATAACTAAAGCCTTTTATCCTTTCCAACTTTTATCATAGGTGTGTGTGGCCTCTACTTCATAATCCCAATAGATTCATGTTGAACGATAATACATAATTTTATATAAAGTCAATGAAAGCATTGTTCAAGCACAAAGATATTCTGTTAAGACATTATGGTCAACAATGAAAAAAAATTGTTCTCCTACAAAAAGATACAAATGCCAACATACCAAACTCTACATACATTGAAGTAAACTAAGCAAGTTGATTGTCACTTCAACTTGCCAACTGCTAAAACAGCTCAACCACAAAATATTAAGCCATACCACACATGTGTGAATGCATGAATTGGTTCCACTTTGAAAATGTCATTTGCCACTGTGCAATACTAATGCATCATGTGAGAGGTTTAAGGATTGCTTCTGAATCACTTCCTTTTCACCAGTGTTACCACACTAGTATATTTAACAGAGACATTTACATGCTTTGCATTTTAAGTGCTTTGAAAATCCAAGCACAGAGCCTGCACATTTCCGCTGCACCATCAGATGTAATGAGTTATGGTACTATCGGCATGTTGATAAGCTATAGCCCAAAGAAGAACAAGAAGGAAGTATAAAAAATATGGCCAGAGGATGGGATAAAATTATCAGCTAGTGTGTTTTCCTGTTTGGTTTTAATCTACATTTAATTAAATTCTTATCTTCTGTGTACTTATGGTCGCATTTGAATGGCGAGACTGCATTCATTATGAATGGTAAAACTTAACTCAGAGAACATTACATGTGGCTTCTTTAAAAAAGAGAGGAAGGAAAATGCAGTCTTTATTCTTTACACTCAGGTCTTACAAAAGAGGACCAAACTCTCTCTAAGGTCAAGTACCGCAGCACTTAACCTTCGAGTTAACTGACTTGGAAATTTGGAGTTAACTACATTTTTAATGCTATTTTTTATTTTTACAATTTGGAAATATTATTATCAAATTCTGAGCCTGAACAGAGCCAGCAAGGGGAGCAGTGAAGTGCATTAAGGAAATGCCTTCTTCATTCTTAAAAATAAAGATGATAACAAGAAGTTTTTATTAGTATTGCAAAATGTGTGCATTAGTCTGCATCCTTAATTATTAAAACCATTATATTTCCTTGTGTCTATATACCATAATAAGAGAAAAAAAAAATCTAATTGCTATTTGAAGTTTTCCCCCCACCCGTGTTACAGACCCTTTGAGTTCATTTAAGCACTCATATATTTCAGAGGAAAATAACAAAATGTTTTGAATTAACATCATTAAGTAAACCAGTAGTTGTTTCATAGCACTTTTGGTTCTATTCCAGGAATGGCAGGATGGATTGAGAATGTCTTCAAGTGGTATTTGGCACCTGTAATGAGCATGGTTTCCTCCAGTCCACTTAAAAATTGCATCGGCCTTAACACAGAGAAACGGAGGGAACTGTTTTTCACTTACATGTGAATGTTTATTGCAGAAGAACAGAGATTTGGGAAAGGATTCCCTGTCCCCACTGATCAAAATTCACCAAAAAAAAAAAAAAAAAAAATTAAATAACAAGAGAACAAGAAAACTCAAGAGAACAAAAACTCTCCCATAGTTAAATTTCTTCTGCACATATCTACTAAGAAAATACAGATTATTGTCACATATATTTATAGCTGTTCTTATAAGCAAAAATTTGTAACTAGTAACTGCATGCTGATAAAACAAGCATATTTCAAATAAGCATTTGCTGTTGCTGTGGTATTTTATGCAACAGGGAATGCCCACCAGAAAATATTTAACCTTTCAATTGAAACAATCAAATTTAGACAGTTATCATTAAGTAATGGCAGTTATCATTGGCATATTTTATTCAAATACCCCTTACATAAGGACACTGGGAATCCTACCATTCTACCATGACTCAGCGTTGTTTTAAAAGGAGCTGTAAAAGTCCTAACAATAGGGTCAAACAGTCTTTATTTGACACACTAGATACTCCTTAGTTTTGTTTTGTAATGGGGTTTTAAGGCTTTCCTCGAATAAGCCACAGACCACTCATTTACCCAGACACTCCAAAGGGGAGAAAGGATGTTTTCAGTACACATTCCTTACACTTCAAAAGTTTCTTTTTGAAATAAGCATTGTTGGCCAGGAGTGGTGGTTCACGCCTGTAATCCCAGCACTTTGGGAGGCTGAGGCAGGAGGATTAATTGAGCGCAGGAGTTTGAGACTAGCCTTGACAACATGGTGAACAACCCTGTCTCTCCAAAACAAAAATACAAAAATTAGCTGGATGTGGTCGTGCCCACCTGTAATTCCAGCTACTCAGGAGGCTGAGACACGAGAATTGCTTGAACCCCAGGGGCAGAGGTTGCAGTGAGCCAAGATTGGGACACTGCACTCCAGCCTGGGCAACAGAACAAGATCCTGTCTCAAAACAAAAGAAACATTGTTATTTAGGCATTTATCCAACTCAGTAGAAGGAACTGCCATTCTCCTGTGCATACCTGGACATTAAAATCATAACTGGGATGAACAAAGAAAAAGCTGGTGATAATTCTACAACATTAAGCCTTTTTAAAAAAATTATTCTTATTATAGTTCTCAAAACTCAAAAATGAAGCAAGCTAAAATATTCCTAACAAATGACAAATTCTGGGAAATAAAACATATTCTATACTGAAAGCACAGCTCTGAAAGTATCACAATAACTGCTTTACTATAATGTGTAACACGTAGGTTAAAGATAATATTAGTGGCCGGGCAAGGTGGCTCGCGCCTGTAATCCCAGCACTTTGGGAGGCCGAGGTGGGTGCATCACGAGGTCAGGAGATCGAGACCATCGTGGCTAACACGGTGAAACCCTGTCACTAGTAAAACTACAAAAAAATTAGCCGGGCGTGGTAGCGGGTGCCTGTAGTCCCAGCTACTCGGGAGGCTGAGGCAGGAGAATGGCGTGAACCCGGGAGGCGGAGCTTGCAGTGAGCCGAGATGGCGCCACTGCACCACAGCCTGGGTGACAGAGCGAGACTCCGTCTCAAAAACATAAAAATAAAAATAAATAAAGATAATATTAGTAAGTTGTTTTGCTTTTTTAAAAAAATATTTTTATACAAATTCTCTGATTAAGTACAGTTACATGTTTATTTCTTTTACTTCAGTAAATACATGCATGAGATAGTCGCTACGCACATGTACTAACAAGATGTTCTGTATGACGCCTTTATCTGAAGAACTGAAACATTTAAGACAATTCAGTTCAACAAACATTTATTGAGAAGTGCTAAACTGACTTAATTTACTATCAGGCAGTAATTCTGTGAGGTACTGGTTAGATGATGATACAATATAGCTTCCGTATGGAAGTACACTATAGATAGCCAATACTGTGATAGAGTTTGCTTAGGGTTATCAGGTATAAAGACACATTAAAAGCTACAGAGCTGAGATTGGGTAAAACGTGATATTCAAGTTGGATATGAGAAGAAGAGCTAGAGCTTGTGATGTGCATAGTATTCTATGAATGCAGAAAATGTAGCATTTCTATAACCCTTATTGCTACTGCAGAATCTTTGAGAGAATTGGGATTTACTATGTCAAGAACTGCCACAGAAGAGAAGCAAACAATTCCTACATGAAATTGTGAGATCACAGGGATACCATTGTTTTATGTATAGTGACACAGTTTAGGATGCCTCCAAATCATTTTCCTGTCCTTATTCTAGCCAAACTGGCCTCCTTTAAACTTTTCAAATGTGCCATGCACTACTTGCTACAGGCCTTTTGCACATGCTGTTTCTTCTGGCTAGAAAACTTCACCCTACTCTTATCTAAGTTTATCCTTCAAATTGAGCTGATGCAGGCCTCACTCCTTCAAGGAAGTTTTCTTTGTCCTCTTCTAATATACATACACACAAAGAAACTCACACCTAATCTGGGTGTGTTTCCCTGGTTATATACCATTTTAAAAAACCCTGTTTTTCCTATGGTGGACCTTTTTCAGTTTGTGATTATTCAGTCATTAGTATCTGCCTTTCTCACTAAACTGTAACCTAGATGTCAACAGGGATTTAATTCTATTTTGGATCCCCATGACTTCCTCAGCATCTAGTCAGTACACCACCAATGGGTTCAATGCATATATGATAACAAGCAAGAGATGTGCTGGTTATTCAAAGGTAGAGGTGAGACCATGGTTCCTAATCCTGGGAACCATGATGGACCAGGACAGACTGTTGCTTAACTAATATCAGTGAAAGTGCTCACACATATTTTGTGCACCATGGTTTTACTGTTTAAGAGTATAAACTTCCACAGGGAGCTATAAAAAGAATGATAAAGAGTCGAGAGAGAAGAAGACAGTGTTCCTCCATGGACGCAATCCAAGCTCTTTAGCCGTGTTAGAAAAGAAAGTAACAGTTATTAGGATATCATTTTCATGGTTTGCCTATTTGCATGTCTACAACATGCATATTTATGATGTTTTTAAGATTTAGGGTTTACTTAATTTGACTTAAAAATTATCACATAGGTTGAAGAGTACAAAAGTACTGATGCACTTAATCATTCAAGTATTTATTATTGTTATTTTTCATAGCTACCCTATAGAAAAATACAATCTGAACTAAATAATGATAAGAGAAATCTATGAACATGTGACGCTTAGGTTGATGGAAGAAAGTGTGTTCTTGTGGACTGCATGCATTAAATATACACCCTTGAAAGACAGTATTATGATATGTTCATTCTCATTTTATGGCAGAAGGAAAACTTGAAGAGCATTTGTTGTGAGCCCCTCTCCAAAAAAGACTTGGTATACGAAGTACCAGAACTGAAGAATGATAGGCACAAAGGGCCTGCCTGGTTCACCGGTTCATTCATATGGACCGGCTCGTGTCCATATACTCTGTCCTGACATCTAGGAGTAGTTCACTGTTTGGAAAAGAGAGTCAAGACAATCTTAGAGATCTGGGTGCTTCATGTGAGACTCCCTGCCATGCTCTCACACCCCCGCCAGCTTCCACATTATCCATAGAGAAGAGATGAGAACCCTGCACCCCTGCACATACCTGGTGAGCCCACACTATTCTTTCCCGACATGCATAGCCTCACATTCCTTCTCCAAGTTCTGAGACACCAGAACAAATCTTATTATGAGGTTTATCTCTCTTTTTAAAAAAAATTCAGTCATTCCTAGGAGTCCAGGATTCTCATGGTCCTCACCCCCATGGTCTGATCCTCATACAGGTCTGACTGAAATTCTCTCCCCCGTTCTCCACCAGTTGCCCCAAACCCTTCCCACTATCACTCAAAGGGACTTACCAGGAACATCTCTTCACCTTCCTCTCTGCCCATTCCCTTTGCCCCACTAGCTGTTACCCTCAAGAACAGATGCTGACTTTACCCCTATGAACTGTGTATGACTTTACCTGGAAAGGAGAATGATTTTCCTTACTCCTCATTGCAGAGTATTTTCCTTCCCCTACTCTAAAAATATGTTTGAATATCATATTACCATACTATCACTGCTCATGATGGTCATTTCAAGACTTCTAGATTATTTGTCATCACCTTTTGAAAACTTAGCTCCTGGATTCTCTCCCAATTTGCTCCTGATTTAATTCTTGGTGATTTCAAAATTCATCACACCCACATGGATGATCATTTGTTTGTTTGAGATGGAGTTTCGCTCTTGTTTCCCAGGCTGGAGTGCAATGGCATGATCTTGGCTTACTGCAACTTCTTCCTCAAGCAAATCTCCTGCCTCAGCCTCCAGAGTGGCTGGGATCACAGGCAATCTGCCACCACACCTGGCTAATTTTTGTACTTTTAGTAGAGACAGGGTTTCACCATGTTGGTCAGGCTGGTCTCGAACTCCTAACCTCAGGGGAACTCCTAACCGCAGGGGAACTCCTAACATCAGGCTGGTCTCAAACTCCTAACTGCAGCCTCCCAAAGTGCTAGGATTACAGGTATGAGCCACCACACCCAGCCTTGGATGATCATTTGAACTCCCAGTTCCTTGACCTCTTTCTACCCTATCTACAACCACTCACTCTCTAGGCCTTTTTATTGCTGGGAATCATGACCCTCTCTTATCTAATTTCACATCTGACCATCCCATTCTCACACTATACCTCCTATTGTTCTAATTAACTCTTTCCAGAACTTTTGCTCCAACATTTTTTTTTAAGAGACAGGATCTCACTCTGTTGCCTAAGCTGGAGTGCAATGGTGTGATCACAGCTCAGTGCAGCCTTGAACTACCAGGCTCAGGTAATCTTCCCACCTCAGCCTCCCGAGTAGCTGGGACTATAAGCATGCGCCACCATGCATAGATTTGTAAATTTTTTTGGTTTTGTGAAGAGTCTCACTATTTTGCCCAGGCTGATCTTGAACCCTTGATTTCAAGTGGATCCTCCTTGGCCTCCATCCAATCCGTCTTGCCTTGGCCTCCATCCAATCCTGCCTTGGCCTCCCAAAGTGCTGGGATTATTGGTATGAGCTACCACGCCCAGTCTCCAACATTCTTTAACTTCATTAGGACCTCAAATCCAATATTGTCACCTTTTATCCACTGTCTTTCACCTCCTCTATCCCTACTGCTTATCCAGCTACAACACTGTGTCCCTCATCATAAGCCCTTCCTTGAAAATATTCCCAATTCCCTCATTCCTTCTTCCTTCATTTTACTAGTCTGGCAAAACCTGAACCTTGTTCCTTCCAACTTCATGCCTACTTTGTATTTACAACTAGCAGTGCACTAGCTGAAAGAAAACACAAAGCAATCCCATCTCATTTTACATTCATGACCGATAACAGTAAATGGTTCAGTATTGTTTCCCAGCAATCACGCATTTCCCTATCCATTCACTCTCCAAAACCAATTCCCCATCCATTATCTCTCAACCATGCTTTCTTATTCACTAAGAAAATTGTAGCAATCAAAAGAAAACTTAGTTTCCACTCCCACATCAACACAACCACATGCGCCTGTGTCCATATACTCTGTCCTGACATCTATGACCACGCCTGGGTGTTAGATGCTTTACCTCTGTCCTGCAAACATCAGCGTTTCAGCCTCAACTGGGTCATCTCCAATAGCATGGCAATATACCACAATTTCTTGATCTTAAACAACAGCAAAATGAAAACCTCCTAGCTCTCATTTATCTGCTGCCATTAAGAGCAAAACTCATTGAAAAACTTTCTGCTTGGTATCTCCTATCAGACTTCCTAATAGGCACTCACTTTCACAACTACATGGAAACTGATCTTATCAGTGTCATCAAAGACCTTGCTAAATCCAAGGGTCATTTTGGACCTTGTCTTACTTGAATACCAGCAGAATTTGGCATAGTATCTTCTTGGAACACTTTCTTCCCTTGGCTCCTCTGCACACTTTTCTGGTGTGTTCCTTCTACCTTCACTGACTGCTCTTCAATTTTCTTTGCTCCCTCCTCTGGCATCATATGCTACACCGTCCTCCTCCTTTATTCTGCCCAGCCCCCGTGGGCTGCCCTGCCCACATACCAACACACGACTGCCTCTATCTGGGACATTCTTGCTTGAGACAGCTGCGTGGTTCATTCCTTTATCTCCCTTTAGAATTTCTCAAATCTTTCTTTTTCAAGTAAGGTCTTCCCTCACCACCTTATCTGAAATTGCAAACCTCTTCTCTGTCTTAGTTTTCTGTCTTTTTCTCCATATTTTATTGTTTAGCAAATTATACATTTTATGCATTTATTTGTTTATCAACTTCTTTTCCCTACTGGAATATAAACTCCTATGGGAAGCAGGTCCACTGCTATATTTGCTTCCTGGGGTAACACCGAAAACATAGTAAGCATCTTCTTCTTTTTTTTTTTTTTTTTTTTTTTGAGATGGAGTCTCACAGTGTTCCCCGGGCTGGAGTGAAGCGGCGCAACTTGGTTCACTGCAACCTCCACCTCCCAGGTTCAAGTGATTCTCCTGCCTCAGCCTCCCAAATAGCTGGGATTACAGGCACCTGCCACCATGATCAGCTAATTATTTTTATTTTTATTTTTAGTAGAGACGGGGTTTCACTGCGTTGGCCAGGCTGGTCTTGAACACCTGACCTCGTGATCCACCCGCCTCAGCCTCCCAAAATGCTGGGATTACAGGCATGAGCCACCGTGCCCGGCAGCATCTTCTAACTATTTATTAAATAAATAAATGAGATAGGGCAATGTTTTAATTTTTACTATATTTCTTATGCTCTGTAAGAAATTGTTTTCTATTTTCCATGACTCTAAAATAATTTTATATCTACAAATATAATGCATGTATACATTTTATATATATATATGCATACACACATAGACATGTTAGTATGTTGGAGTTCTCTGATATTTTAGAAATACAAAATTGCAGAGTTATAATTAAAGTTAATTTTGCTGTTTTTACACGCTTTTGTTTTATGATGTATTTCTATGCTATGGAAATAATTTACCATCATCTTTTTATCACTTTATTCTTCATATTGCGTAGAATAAACAGTCAACATTAACAAATATGTCTCATATTCATATTGACCGATTACTTTTGTTCCTCTCTTCTTCTTTTATGTTTTAACCTCTGTAGGAGAGAAGGAAGAGAATTATAAAAGTATGTTTGTGAAATATCTTCTTTCTGATAGAACAGACCTGTAGGAGGCACATAGGTTTAAGTGCTGTGCAATAGTTGCTATTTCTGAACCCAGTTTTGACTGTCTGTGAAGCCGGTAATGAAATTAAGAACATAAAGATATGATTTGGGTGGATTTCCTTGTCTTCAGGATCAATTATTTTGTCCTAAGTCCATTAGCCTGACTGTCACAGTATTAAGGAGCATTTTTAAGTAATTTCTGAGGTTAGGTGAGGATACAGGGTAAAGAAAAGGGGGGTTTTAAGGAAGTAAAATTGTGGAGAGAAATACAAAAATTCAACCTTTCCCAAAATAGCCCTGAAAGCATGACATCTATTATTTGTATGGGCAGTGCTTTTCTTTCAATTGTCTACTTTTTGTTCACCAACCTCTACGCAACCATTTTTGAAATACTCCTAAGAGGACTTGAAAGAAGCTGTTAAAAGTGAATCTTCCCAGAAGTCCTGGGGAAAAAAAAAAGAAACTATAGCTGCAAAGTGCCTTTAATGTTTATATAGGAGCAATCAAAGGAATCAACAAGCAAGACAGCTAAAACGATTCTCTCACGACAAAAAAAAAAAAAAAAAAAAAAATTATCCAAACTGAATATTCCTATGAAATAAATTGCAGGGAATTCTGGTTCTGCAGCCAAGAATGCATTCCCCATATGCTTGTGTATTCCTCCCTATAAAAATGAATATTCATAAATAGAATTTCAGTAGATGGAAACAACCTAGGTAAATTACTGAACATTAGGAGTAGCAGAAAACATTTAATGTAATCATATCATCCAAGTACTCATACAGACATGTACAGTAGCATCCAACAATTTGGGGAAACAGATTACAACTATACTTAATTTACTTATTATAATCTGTGACTGAGCTGTTTGATCTGTATCCGTTACCGTGTTAAAGGCCAAAAGTTGTTACTCTACCATTCTTTAATGGGACTTTTTCTAAAATATAAAGTATTTCCTTTTTTCTTTAAACAAACTAAGGTCAGAGAACAGAGAGTCATTTAAAACATGCAGTTGTTTACAGAAGTACATGCATTCTCAAGGGTTACTGAGGTAGTCACTCTACTCCTTAAGGATGTGGCACTTATTTATTTCTTTTTGCTTACTTCCCTTTGTTGTCAGTGTGCCTGCTGCCAACAAACACTTCATAGTCTAATCCAGTGTGAGTTGGGAACCCAGCTAATCAGTCTATATAGATTGTGCCTAAATTAAGAAAGAGTGCATGAGTTCTGAGTGAAGACCTAACAGATTCTTCTAAAAGTAAGGCATTAGACTAAAATACATGACCTTTTCTGGTATCTAGTTTACTTTTCATTTAAATCAAAATCTATATTTGCATTGATTGAAATGTATACATACATTTAAATTTAGCTGCTTTTTCATATGAAAGAAAAAAAAAGAGCTTGACATCACTAGTTATTAGAGAACTGCAAATCAAAACCACAATGAGATACCATCTCACACCAGTCAGAATGGCTATCATGAGAAAGTCAAAAAATAACAGATGTTGGCAGGGTTGTGGAGAAAAGGAATGCTATACACTGTTGGTGGAAGTGTAAATTAGTTCAACTATTGCAGAAAATAGTGTGATGATTTTTTCAAGACCTAAAAACAGAAATATCATTTGACTCTGCAATCCCATTACTGGGTTTATACTCACAGGAATATAAATTGTTTCATCATAAAGACACATGCCTGCAAATGTTCACTGCAGCACTATTCACAATATTGAAGCCATGGAATCAGTCTAAACGTGCATCAGTGATAGACTGGATAAAGAAAGTGTGGTACATAGACACAACAGAATACCATGCAGTCATGAAAAGAATGAGATAATGTCCTTTGCAGGAACATGGAAGGAAATAGAGACCATTATCCTTAGAAAACTAACACAGGAACAGAAAACCAAATGCCTCATGCTCTCACTTACAAGTAGGAGGGAAATGATGAGAACAAATGGATGCATCGGGGTAACAACACACACTTAGGTCTATCAGAGGATTGAGGGTGGGAGGAGGGAGAGCATCAGGAAAAATAACAAATTAGTACTAGGCTAATATCTGGGTGATGAAATAATCTGTATAATGAACCCCTATGACACAAGTTTACTTATACAACAAATCTGCACATGTACCCCTGAACTTAAAATAAAAGTTAAAAAAAGAAATCTAAGAAAAATATTTAGCTACTTTTTCCCCCCTCATCTTTTTAAGTTCTTGGTTATATTCTGGAACACATCAAAATTTATGTATACACAAAATATTATTGTTTTGCTCCCATTAAAAGACAGCACCCACTGGAAGAAAAAATTAACATTGAAAAGTTATGTGGAGGGCTTGCCACTCAAAGGATAACAAGGTACAAGTTTCTTCAGTGGTCCCACATTCAAGTTTATTTGACAGTAAATGCCTCTACCACACTGCTCAAGGTGAATCCTAACAAAATCAAAATCGTATACCTGAAGCACACAGATGAGGAATTAGGTCCCATGTCTGCTCTCACCCCCAAGATTGAGCCCCTGGGTCTGCCTCCAGAAAAGGTTGGTGATGACATTTCCACGTCAACTCATGATTGAAAACCTCTAAGAATTGTTATGAAAGTGATCAATCAGATTGACACAGATTGAGGTGATACCTTTTGCCTTCGCCCTGACCATCAACGTCCTCAAGGAATCACCCAGACAAAGAAAAAAAAGCAGAAAAACATTAAGCACAGTGAAAATAACACTTTCAGTGAGACTGTCAACATTGCCTGACAGATGCTGCACCCATCATTAGCCACAGAAGTCTCTGAAACCATCAGAGAGATCCTGAGGACTGCCCAGTTTGTGGGCTGCAATGCTGACGGTGCCACCCTCACGCTATCATGGATGACACTGACAATGGTGTGGAGGAGTGCTCAGCTAGCACATACCAAGGAAAATATTTCAATAAAGGATCATTTGACAATCAAAAATAATAGTTATACAGATGCCATCTTCTTTTCATGAAATACATAAATCATTTGAGAGGAAGTCTTCTCAAATTTGATTAAGATGATCATGCATACAAACTCCCTTGTTCTCCATGTCTGACATGGTGAAGATCTAAAGAAAGCCACAGATAGACTTCCAGAGGTCCATGAGTACCTTAAAATTATATGCAAAATCATGTGTGCATATGCTCACACCATAGCTGAATGAATTAAGAATTTTGTGTGGAAATATTCTTTAAAATAATTAATGACTGTGGACCATTAATGAATTGACGAAATATCAGTGGCTACATTAGTTTATTTTTCAATATGAAGAGAAACTGATATTTTATCTGGTGTTAATTAAAATATTAGAGATACTATTTATAGGAGAAATGTCTGTAAGTACTTGCATTATACTAGTAGAGGAAATAGTCCTGGTGTATAGAAGCCAAAATCAAACATTCAGTTAGTGAAAAAGTTGTCTAATAAATTACAAAATATTCTTGCAAAATGTTCTTCCATGTGTAGCCAATCATTGGCAAACCCAATAAGTAACCCAAGCATCAATAAATCCTCAAGTGTTTATTAATTTCTTACTCTGCTTCTAGGGTCTCTGTGCAGTAGTGATAATATGACTCGTGGATTTGTTGGAACAATTATCAATATGCTTGGCATTTTATTCCCTACTGTAGAGGAAATGAAAGAAATTATTTAATGCCAACTGCTTGCCCTATGTCCTCAGTATTGAAAAAAAAAGTCTTTATTTTTATCTGCTTACTTCTCAAAGGATGCCACACTGGCTCCTTATGAATGCAATATTCATTGGGACTGGAGTTGATATAGTAAATTAAAGCTATGAGGCTCAAGGTCAAAGCCACTTATACTAAGATGAATATTAAATTGGTAGATATTTCCAAATGTCTAAACAGCAAGGGTATACTAGAAATTTACAGAGGTATCTTTTATTCTGGCTCATGTTCCTTTGATGGTCTCTACCCTCATGAGATCCCACTTCAACTCATAGATATCTTGGTATCTGCGAAGTGGTTTGATTTCTGCTTTAGCTCACCGCAATTTTAACCATCATGGCATATTACAAATTTTACTGGATTAGAGAAAAAAAATCTCAATGCTTACAAATAAGCCCATGTTTAAACATTAATACTTACTATTGCAATAAAAAGGTAAATCAAGTGATATATCTTTAACAGTTTTTAAATAAACTCATTACTTTTGTTCACAAGTCAAAAATTCCCACGGAGTAATCATCCTTCCACAGGTTTATAGCCGCGTTAAATTTTTAAAAGGAGCTAGAGGCACCAGCTTGCTTTCCCTGAAGATCCTCTTGACTATGCTTAATACAGCTTGCTACACATTGCTGTTTGACCTACTGAGTACACATATCTGAGAAAATACAGTTTGGAATCATACAATACACAATACAGCAAAAGTGCTAGTTTCCTGTCAACACAGCTTAAAATTCACACTTCCACCCATAATGAAGTTTGGATGACCTAAAAATGACTCAAAGTATATATTTATGAAAAAATATAACAGCGGCATTTAAAACTGTAGCTCTTGATGATCATGCAAATTATTCTGAAACCTTGACCATGTCTATCCAAAAAACCTCTTCCTATAATATGGCCTGTTAATTTTAAAAGCACAATATTTTATCTACACAGGGAATCTCATGATCTTTCCTAAACATTGTTTTCATATTGGGGCTTTAAAAATTGTTTTCACGTTGGGGAAGAGGTAGCTACTAAAATAAAATTATAAAAACTGAGTTGTTTTTATAAATAGAGTAAATCTGCTTCACATACCGTTCAAAAAATTAAAAAGACAATTTCACCAATCATAAAAAATCAATTGTGTAATACAATGTATCCACAATTTTTTTGAACACTCTGGAGAATTAGGTCCTTAAAAGCAACTGTATCATTTCTTTCATAAAGGCCACATATTAATATTTTCAATAAATAATGCTAACAAATCACACATTTTTCTATTCCTTTGTTACAGTAGCAACAGATTACAAATCTTGAAGAGATATCTATCTACTTATCTATATAGATCTATCTATATCACAGATGTAGATACATTATATATATATATATATATATATATATATATATATATATAAGG
>NC_045440.1:109123650-109156150 GCF_002776525.5 Piliocolobus tephrosceles | reverse complement strand
ACAATACCTGGGGTACTGCAGACATTTAATTAATATTTTAAATTAAATAAGTAGGTAAGTGAATGAAAAAGGTAATAAATGAAACTCACAGCAGAAACAAGATTCACTCATAAATATATATTACATGCCACAGTGCATAACATATTTAACTCTATTACATACATTATATATTTAATATCTATATAGTATGCATGGAAGTACGATATGTATTTAATAGAGAGAGTATATATATACCTGTATAAACACAAGTAGACACATAATGAAAAACAATTTCCCTTGGAGAAACCCAAGTTGTACTTTGACAATGAGAAAAACATTTCAGTAAAGAGGAAATGAGGTTGCCTAATAAGAGAAACTTCCACGATGACAATGAACTATAGGATAGAAATTTGGAGAATATGAGTCAGGTTATATAAGGCCAATAGTTGAAAGTGATTCATTTACACTCTTCACAGGGAATCTTCAAAAGATTTGTGTAGCAATGTAGGGGCTACTAAATGCTTAGAGTAATGTTATTAAAGTACACACAATTATGGCTTTAATACAAAGAAAACATATAGGAATATGCAAAGAAACTGATATTTACTAAAATGTCTATACAATATATTATTATGCATAATATAGGCAGGTGCATTGTGCCAGGCTCTTAGGCTTTTCTTAGAAAAAAATACACAAAGGTCAACCAAAATCCCAAGTCAAAAAAAAAAAAAAAAAAAAGACACACAACAACAACAACAACGACGAAATCCTTTACAATGAAAATTGTAAAACCTGAGTGCTTTAATTAAGGCTCATTGTAATGAACCTTATATAGGTGTTGTACATGTGGCTCAAAGAAAATCATAAACTATTAAATCTACTTGGTAAAGTCCATCCCTGTTTTCAAGTGTTTCTCAATCATAAGATACACAATAATGAACTTAACCTTCAGATACGTAATATGTAACATTTCTATTTAGAAAAATAAAGATTTTATATAAATAATTCCCCAATGCATTCATTTTCAAATGTGACACTTTCAAATTTAATTGAAAAATTCCACAAGAACATCAGATACACAGCACTACAGGCATCCTGAAAACCATCTTAATACCCTTAGTAACCATATGTTCTCAGACAGGCACCTAAACACTCAGAGCCTTCTTATCCAACACAGATTTCACAGCTCTGCAAATTAAATGAGACAATGTATCTGAAAGCATCTAGCACAGTGTCCAGGAACACAGCTGTTTTTTGAACATTGGCAAAGGGTTGGAGGAGAGAAGGAATTGCTTTTACAACTTTAAATGAATTTCAAAGATAAGTCTCTATTTAATAGTACAACTGTCTCTGTTGTAAATCAACACATTAGGGACCTTAATTTGAAGACTCTATTTAAATACGAAATATGAATGAATTATGCAAGAAGTCTCAAACTTTGAGATTTTCTTTGCACGAGATTTAATGATGTAGCTTGGAAATTGTTGTAGACTATGCATTTCCTGTGTCTCCCTCAGAGAAGGCTATATTCCCGTCTCATTGACAGGCAGTCCAGGGCGTTCGCTTTGACCAATGAAAGGTGTGCATGAGTCACATGTGTCATTTCTTATTGGAAGTTTTATAAAACTAGCTTGTGCTTTAACATGGTCTCTTTTCTCTCTGCCACAAGATAAGCATTGTTCCAGATAGCAGTTTCATGAGCTTGGGTTGCGAAATAAAGAAATTATGGAATAGTGCTAGAGCTAACTTTCGAGAAGTACATAGCATAAATTGTTTTAAGCCACTGAGATTTTCGGAGTCACTTGTTATTGCAGCCATCCTATTCTGATTGATACAGACATTTATATCGAGGATCTTGAACCACTGGAAATAAAAACTCTCTAGATTCTAGAAATTCCATCATAGGGTCTGTATTTTCAATCAATCCAGAACTCATAACTTTTCCAATATGAGTACTATTACAATTACAATACCTTCTCTAATGTGAGTACTATTGCAATTTACTATAAAAACCATTTTAAAGTTTATTTGCACACTTGTTAAAGGAATGGTTTCAAACTTTTTACAATCTGGCCTCAAACTATCTTTCTAATCTTACCTCTCATGACCTTGTCCTGTGAATCTGACACTTCAGCCATATAGAGCTGTTTGATTTTGTTTTTTCTAAACATACTATGATCTTTACTTTTCATCTTAAAGTTTCTTCTATCTGGAATAGCCTCCTTCCTTTGTCTGTTGTTGAACAGAATTCTACCAATCCTTCCTGATCAGCAATATCAATTGCTCTATGATACCTTTCTGCAAAACTCTAGATAACTCCATTCCCTTCTATCTTTCCACCAGCACATGGCTGGCATATTTATATTTATTAAAGCACCGATTTATTGAGTGGTAATTATTTATTTTCCTAGCTCAGTATCCTCTTTTCACCTAAAAGCCACAGTGCAATGAGGGGAGCACTATAATTAGTTTGTAACCTGAACAAAGTACCAGGGGATGATGGTTATATCCATCTGTTCATTAAATAGTTGGAGGTTGACTTGTTAATAGCCTAATTTTTCCAAAGCTTTAGCTGAGAGAACAGGTTAAAACTATTTTTTGCATAATTAGGAATAAAACTTTATTTCATTTTTGTAACTTAAAAAATAAGTTTAGTTTCAGGAGTTTCATAAATCAGCAATTAAGTAACACAGTAGGAGACTGCATAGTACATTGTTTCATTTTATGCTTTATTTATTTATTTATTATTTACTTATTTCTGTATAGAGATGGGGTTCTCACTATATTGCCCCAGTTGGAGTGCAATGGCTATTCACCGGTGTGATCATAGTCCTACAGCCCTGAACTCCTGAGCTCAAGTGATCCTCCTGTCTCAGCCTCCAGAGTAGTTGGAACTATGGGCATGTACTGTTATGCCCAGCAATTATGCTGTTCTTAGAACAACAACAAAACAAGTCAGCCAAAATCCCAGGTAACAAAGAAACATTTACAATAAAAGTTTTAAAACATAAATAAGACAGGCTCCTTGTAATGATGATTCAACATATCCAAAGATTTATTATCTCCACATTAGCCTGGCATAAACAGCCCTATAATCTAGTTCAATTTATCTATCACTACTCGCCTTTGTGACCAAGTTTGTCACATTCCTTTACATGTGACAACTTTCCCCTCTATTTTCCATACTCTTCTGTATACTATCCTCTGCATGTTCTATACATTCTCCCAACCTTAGTGTTTATTCATAATTCCCCTGTAATGCCTGTCCTTAGCTTATTTAAGGACTTCTCTACTTCCAAAACTTTATTCACAGACCCCTTCTCTCATGATGTTTTAGCAGTAGCCCACAGCAGGCAGGCTTTCCCTCACATCCTGCTGCACTTATCACCTAAACCATCCATTGGAAACTTAAGATGTGTTATTACTGCTAATCTTAAGTGCATCCTTTCTCTCCAAGGAGATTGACTATAAACTCATTTATGACTAGGGATTACATCTTAGTGTTTTTAATCCTCATCACCTTGACAAGTACTTGCCCAAAGTTGATGCTGGTACAAACAAACAAAGCGTCTGCTAGTTATTTACTCACCAGTCCTAATGGTGAAGATACCAACAGAGTATTCCTTTGCAGGACTTAGTAGCCTAGAACATTTCTGGAATTAGTTGTTCTTTGCTGAATCCTTTCTCTACATAGTACAAATACTAATTTACCTCTTTATCATTATGAATCTGGATTATTAACATCAAGCTCCCCACAGCTTTCTCCCCTCCACATAGGGAGAAGGAAGAAAAATTCAATTTTTTTTTTTTTTTTTTTTTTTTGAGACGGAGTTTCGCTCTGTTGCCCAGGCTGGAGTGCAGTGGCACCATCTTGACTCACTGCAAGCTCCACCTTCTGGTTCACACCATTCTCCTGCCTCAGCCTCCCAAGTAGCTGGGATTACAGGTGCCCACCACCATGCCTGGCTAATTTTTCGTATTTTTAGTAGAGATGGGATTTCACCTTGTTAGCCAGGATGGTCTTGATCTCCTGAGCTTGTGATCTGTCCGCCTCAGCCACCCAAAGTGCTGGGATTACAGGCGTAAGCCACCATGCCAGGCTGAAAAATTCAATTTTATAGAATTCTAAGTACTATGGTTAAACAACTTAGAAGCCAACAGTAAAAAATTAAAATAGCATTTGCCTGTTAAGGACACTTTAGCCTCTCCAAATAATTCTTATTAAAATATTCATGCAAAAACAGAAAAATACAAAAAAAAAAAAAAAAAAATCACAACATCTAAGCCAGAAGCAGCCTACTGCTAGCATCTCGATGGACTTTCCTCAGCTGAAAGGCCACTGGAATCATACTGAATAAAGCAACTGATGGTCAGAGAAGCAGAAAATAAAGGAGATTTGCATACTTAAAAATAGGTTATTCTAATCGTTGTTTTCCTACAGACTCTTCCACAAGGTCTGTATTTTGGGACACTATACATCCACCTCTTGACATGACCAGATTACTGTTTCCCATTTCTATTCATAAGAACCTTTGTTGAACTCGGTTGAATCCTAGCCCCAATGGCCCTTTTCCCACAAATTAAGCTAAAGCTGAAAGAAAACCTACTTAGAGCGATGGTGTGTGGTGAGAGCTAATGTAAGACACTTGCATTTTTTGGAGATAATAACTTAGAGACTGAGATACCATCTATGGGACAAGAAGAAGACCTCTTCTAGCAGCATATACAATATATAAAATGCTAGTAAGTCATAGGAATTGGCTTCTGAGCTGTGTCTTCTATTTTCCTGGTGGAGATTTAAACAGAAAATTAGACCATTGCTTAAATGACACAGCATGAATTTGGGGTGAGGTTATCATACATCCTGCTTTATGCTTGAAGTACTGGTGTAATTATGAGTAGTACCCTCGTTTACTCTCAAAAGTATCCCAGCTGATATGTAAAGCAATTGTCTTGGTCTTTGGGAAATATCAGTTCTGGATAGTTCTCTCTTCTCATTTAAAAATGGGTAAATTTAAACAGCCTAGGAATATTTATTACTGAAATAGAGAAAAAATACATTATTCTTACTTAGAAGAGCACACTTTTGAAAATGATTCACAATATGCATCAGATAATTTTTTTCAGAAAATAACTTATATCACTAATAAAAGATAAGAAGACATGGAAGTGTCAGACAGTGGGTAAAAGCCATAAGGAAATGCCAGGTTGCTGCACAAAGGTAACTGGATACAACTGAAAGGAATAATTTTAAGGAAACTAATTGTAAAAGCAAAATATTGCTTTGGAGCTAGACAGTAGAATTGACACTGTAGAAAATCAAATAAGTTAATTAGATGCAAACCTGTAAAGTTACTTCTAAGGAAAACAAGGAAAAATGATGTTTTACAAAAGAGCAAGGATGTTGTATTGTAAAGGCAGATAAAAAATGTGATTTAAGAATATACAGTTGACTCTTGAATAACACAGGTTTGAACTGCATGGGGTCCACTTATATGTGGATTTTTTAAATAAATGTATAGAAAAAATTTTTGGAGATTTATGATAATTTGAAAAAATTCACAGATGAATCACATAGCATAGAAATATTTAAAAATTTAAGATATAGATATGCCATGAATGCATAAAATACATGTAGACACTTTAATCATTCACTACCATAAAATATACACAAATCTACTATAAAAAGTTAAAACTTATCAAAACTTACTCAAGCACAAACAGAAAATGGTAACATTCACAGTCTAGAGAAATTTAAACAAATGTAAAGATGCAGTAATAATCATAACTGCATACAATTAATTATAATAATTTTGTTTCCACTTCCTATTGCTATTGTGCTGAACTGAAGTGTTGGTAGCATCTGCTTAAAACGCCATGTGATGCTAATCATCTCCACGTGAGCAGTTTCTCTTTCCAGTAAATTGCTTATCTCATAAAAAGTGATAGTGGTTCTTGCCCATTTTTTCACTGTGTTTAGTGCAATACCATAAACCTTGAACACCACCATGGAACTCATACAAAGTGTCACTAGTGATACTGGAAGTACTCCCAAGAAGCAGAGAAAATTCATGGCATTAGAAGAAAAAGTTGAATTGCTTGATATATATCATAGATCGAGGTCTGCATCTGGGTTGCCCACCATTTCAGGATGACTGAATCAGCACATTGTAAAAAAGAAAAGGAAATTCATGCCGCTCTTGCTGCAGCTACGCCAGCAGGCATAGAAATCTTGCACATTTTATGAAATATATTTTAGCTCATATTAAAAATACAGGTTTTATGTGAGTGCAGGATTGCTATAAGAAAGAAATACCTACAGATCTAATATGTTTTTTTAATCTATGTCATTATATGACAATTTAACGCAAAGAGAAAGTGGGGAATCTAAAGTTGCAAATTTTAATGCCAGCAAAGGATGGTTTGATAATTTTAGACAGAGTTTTGGCTTTAAAAATGTAAAGATAACAGGAGAAGCAGCTCCAGCCAACCAAGAGGCTGCAAACAAGTTCCTGGATGTCATTAAGAAAATCACTGAGGAGAAGAATATCTGTCTGGACAGTTTAATGTCAATGAAAGTATTCTATTCTGGGAGAAAAAAATGCCACAAAAGACATTTATTAGTAAGAAAGAAAAGCAAGCACCAGGATTAAAGGAAGAAAGGAATAGGCTAACTCTACTGTTTAGAGTAAATGCAGTCACGTTAATGATCACGACTGCCCTTATCTATAAAGCTGCTAACCCCCGAGCCTTGAAGGGAAAATATAAACACTAGCTGCCAGTCTCTTGACTGTACAACAAGAAGGCCTCGACAATGTGAACCCATTTTTCTGGATTGGTTTCACCAATGCTTTGTCCCTGATGTCAGGACTATCTTGCCAGTATAAGAGTCTGCCTTTTAAAGTTATTTTGACATTGGACAATGCCCCTGGCCACCCGGATCTTCATCAGTTCAACACCAGAAGTGTTGAAGTAGTCTATGTGGTCTTTAGATTGAGGGGTCATAAGGAACTTTGAGGCCCATTTCACATGGTACTGGATGGAAAGGACTGTCAATGCTGTGGAAGAGAACTCCAACAGAATGTCACAAAGTCTAGAAGGATTATACCACTGAAGATGCCATCATTGTTATAGAAAAAGCTGTGAAAGCCATCAAGCCCCAAACAATCAATTTCTGCTGGAGAAAACTGTGTCCAGATGTTGTGCAGGACTTCACAGGATTTTCAACAGAGCCGATCAAGAATATCAAGAAAGAGACTGTGAATACAGAAAAAAAAGAAGGGGGGGGAGGGGCAGTGGGGGATGAAGTTTTTATGATATGGATCTTGGAGAAATTCAAGAACGAATAGACACCATACCAGAGGAATTAACAGATGATAACTTGGTGGAGATCAGTGTTTCTGAGTCAATGCCAGACAACGAAGAAGAAGATGTGCCAGAAAACAAACTGACATTAGATAATCTGGCAGAAGCATTCCGATTATTCCAGACCACTTTGGTTTCTTTTCAACATGGACTCATATGATACTGGCACTGAAATTAAAACAAAATGTGGAAGAAGGATTGATATAATATAGAAGCATTTTTAGAGAAATGAGAGAGCAAAGAGTCAGAATGAAATTACAATGTATTTCCCTAAAGATACACCCAGTGTGCCTGTCTCTCCTGCCTCCCATTTCATCTCCTCCACCCCTTCTGCCTCTGCCACCCCTGAGACAGCAAGACTACCCCCTCATCTTCCTCCTCCTTCTCAGCCTATTCAATGTGAGGACAGCAAGGATGAAGCCCTTTATGATGATGCACTTCCAGTTAATGAACAGCAAGTGTATTTCCTCTTCGTTATGATTTTCTTGACAACATTTTCTTTTCTTTGGCTTACTTTATTGTAAGAATATAGTATAATAAACATAATATACAAAATATGTGTTAATCAATTACTTATGTCATTGGTAAGGTTTCCGGTCAATAGTAGGTTATCAGTCGTTAAGTTTTTAGGGACACAGAAGTTATATGTGGAATTTCAAATGCACGGGGGTGGGGATTGGCGCCCCTAACCCGGCTGTTCAAAGGTCGATTATAGTTATAACCAAGGAAGAAATCATAATAATCGAAAAATAAATTAACAATAGAAACAAAGATCCAAAGAATATCCCATGGTCCAACAAACAAGGGAGCTTGACCTAGTCTAGAAAAAATATTGTATGAAAGAATTAAAATATTCTTTATAAGCATGAAGCAGGGTGAAGAAGGAAGAAAGAAAAAGAAGCTTCAGAGGGGTACAGGCCTTTGTGTTGCAGAAATCTGGTAACATCTGGACCAAAGCTGTCCATAAATGTAATATTAGCCATATATATAATTTTGAAAAATTAATAACTACATAAAAAGGAAAAAGGTATAATTATTTTAATAATATATTTAATCTACCATATCAAAACATTATCCATTTATAACTAATGTTAAAATTTTAATTATGCCTATATATAGTATTAAGTCTTTCAAATGTGGTGTGTATTTTTTGCTACATATCTCCAATACAGACAAGTCACATTTCAAGTGCTCCACAGCCACAGGTGGCAAGTGGCTACCATATTGATAGTGCAACCAGCCATGCCTCATTTCATGTGAGATGGCAAGAGATGAATAGGTTTCAACACATGTTCTCGTATACTCTTTCTGAGAAAATTACTTAAGAGTAACTATCTAGCTGATAATTCAATATTCATGAATAGAAGGCCTGGTGAAGGTAAGAACAAGAGAATATTGTGTCTATTTTACATTTTATTTTTTAAAACTAGAGTGAAAAACAACAGTGACCTAAATACAGCGTGAATGCAAAAAAAACTGTAACCTGGCAACAATGGGAATTCAAAGCAGTATTTTATACTTTTTCCTATTTTCAAATTGTTCCAATGAACATATATTACCTTTTTTTAAAAAAAGTAATTTGATATTAAAATATAATGTGTAGTCATTACATAGAAAAGCTGTGAGAAAAAGATAAACTTTCTGTTTTTGTGGAATTATAGACATGCAAGGCTACATGAATCATGATGAAATTCATTCATTCAACACATACTGATTGCCAAATTTGCATCATGTGCTGTGCCTTGGGGCGGTTATCTATAACTAGAATATGTGAACAGCGGAGAGTACAGTTGCCCCTTGAACAACATGAGTTTGTGGATCCACTTAAACACAATTTTTTTTCAACCAAAGGCAGATAGAAAACACAGTATTCACTGGATGTGAAATCTGTCTATAGGTAGGGCTGACATTTCCTACCTGCGGGTTCTGCGGGGCTGACTGCAGAACTGGAGTACGCATGGATTTCGGTATCTTCAGTGGTCCTGGAACCAGTCCCCCATGTCTACAGAGGGACAACTATATGTGAACACGTTCCAGGGTTTTGCCTGCATGGGTCGCTAAAAAGGAATGATTTTCTAGGTTTTTACAGTGCAGTCGTTCTTACTAGTTATTTTTCGACTTCCCCTTCCACAAAAAGGCTTTTTCATTTGCAAATGAAAGGCACAAGACCCCTACTTTTACAAATGCAGCAAGGTGGATGCCAAAACAAAGGGACTGTTCTAGGATGCATCTCCTCTCCCAAGTGGGTGTCCTTTCAGAGCCCATCTGAAACGTGGAAGTGAGCTGAGGTTTATTTCACCCAGGTGATAGAGCTATTGGTAAGCTTCTGTGCCTTATCTATATATCTATTTTAGGATAAGAATTCAGAAGTGAGATGATTGTCTCGGGGGCCTGAATTTACATGCTTATTTGAATTGGAAAATGAAGTCAGACTTTTTCCTGAAGATAGGAGTGATCTGGCTGATTGGCACGACAGAAATGTTCTTTTCCAATTAGGTGATGTGGCAGATATTTTTCATGAAATGATTGAGCTAAATCTGCAGTTCTAAGGTTTTGATACAAATATACTGGAGGCACATGCACAATACAAGGTACCCTAGAGATTATTAGTAATTAATAGTGGTAAATTAGTAGTAAATTACTCATAAATTAGTAGTGAATACTAAGAATTAATAATGACTGAAAACTGTTTAAACTTATGATTAAACTTTAGATAGCAAGGGAATTCATCATATTTCAACATTCATTTAGTGGCAACTTGAATCAAAGTTTTGTGAAATATGTAAGACCCGGAAAATGTTGGAGAAGGACATTGAAACAGCAGGATCAGGTGGATGGGAGGAGTGCAGGACAGCTCATAAGAACATCAGCACAATTGTATGAATAATAAATTGCATAACTTATGCAACTATTTCTGTCCATTTGCATCCCTAGGAGAATGCTGGTTAGTTAAATTCGCAATCAGTGACTAAGGCCAGATTACTAGAGGACCTTATCGCATCTTTAAAATAAATGTATACTTTGAGTAAGTTAAATGTGACATGTAAATTGGGAAGTTTTCTCTGCCAGTTAAGGTTGGCTATGGTTCCCTGTTAAGTAAGAAGAAATCATTTAAACTTGATACCACTATTTCTAAATGCAAGTTATCCAATGACATAATTCTTCTCTAATATTGGTCTCTGCATAGCTATCAATGCCATTAAATTTAATTTGAAAATGGAATCCATATAAAATGTTAACCACAAAAGGCCACTGGTATGGAGAAACCTTTAGGTCCAGTAATTATATTGTTCACTCCTGTTGGCTTTGATCTTACATAGGCAGTCGTGCACATTGAAAGGTATAAAGACTAATGCTAATAGTAACACTACTAAAGACAATAACAGTAATAATTGCTAACACACACTGGGTTTTACTATTTATTAGACACTGTGGGAAACACTCTACATGTATTATCTAAAATTCTTCTTCCCCCAAATGTTATCATTAAGGTTATAATATAATCATCCCCATTTTACATAAGAAAACTGAGGTTTAGGGAAATTAGGTAATACGTTCCAGGGATAAATTATACATGAAAGAGTGAGGAATAAACCCAAGTCTTTCTGAATTCAGAGTCCAAGATATTAAACACTATAGGATACAGCCTCTCTATCAAAGTCTGATTGGATTTATTCATAATGATGCTTTTGTTTTATTCATCACCAAAGTGTAGTTGTATGTGTGCGTGTGTATGGTGTGTGTACTTTCTGTATCACTTACAAGAGGAGTGAAAAGACATGGGTGATTCCAACCGCCATGAAATTAACATAGCACATTTGTACCATGAGGCATCTCAATTACTACTAGCACAACTTAATTGGTGATTAGGATGATGGTGATACTGATTCAGACATTACCATCTCATGGGTTTTTGTAAGTGTGTAAGCTTTGCAGATGATAGTTGTTAGAATGTTTCACAATGAAAAAGGTATACTTCTATAAAAGAAAAAACTAGAACGTGGTTAAAAATCAACTTGAAACAGTAGTTTGGGGCAAGAATGTACTGAACCCATAGATGTTAAAGGAAGCAGCAGTAGAAAAGAGTCATATTTGGGACCAGTAGACTTTGAGTTAGAGGCTCAAATCTGCCATTTAATAAATGGATAATCTTTAATAAGTCATCTCTCTACACGTGGATCTCATTTGTAACATAAAGTTGCTGTGAAATCCAAATATGTGAAAGAGGGGCTACTCAAACAGTGAAATGAGACATGGGGATTGCATGTAATAAGCAACTGGGGGTTGGGAGGAATAAATCGTTGATAGCTTTTTGAACCAGAGATCATTTTACTTTGTTTTGAAGAATTCTTTTGACGACAGAATCAGGGCAGGGACAAAGCAGAACAGTAATTCCACTGTATGTGTTTAAAAAGAAGAAAAAAATGCATTTTGTGTCATATTTATTAACACCAGATAATTTTCTCTAAAGGAATTACAAATTTATGATAATCCCTGGCATTCAATTAGTGTCTTAAACTTGCAAAAACCCTTCAAAGACATTATCTTACTTAATTTTTAGTACAAGTCTTCAAACAACAGTGATATCTTGCAATAATGTGCAGATGGTTACATAAATTCAGATATAATCTGATGGTGAATCTCTAGCCTGCCACAGTTTGAAAATGGACATAAGCTAAAAGTTCTCATTTTTGGGGGGTGGTGAAGGATATTATCCAGGACTAACTTCTTACATCAGAGAGAAGAAACTGGCATCAACTAACCAAGATATTCCTGGAATTGTCTCCCCTATTCTGGATCTTGTAGTCAGCTGCCCAGAACCATCCCCATTTGATTTAAGAGCCAAAGCGAGCAATTGCCACCAGGTGGCATCAAACTGCAGTCAGAGACCAAGATATTGACTTAGTCCCAGGTAGTTGCCAGGATGACTCTGACCAATGACTGCATAATAACATGACCCCACATTTTAGACTTCTAAATTTTTGGACCTCACTTATTTTATTTTATTTTATAAATAATGTGAGAGCATCCCAGGGAGTCAGATGACTTACTCAAGGTCACACAGTATCTTACTGTTAAAGACCAGAACTCAGTCTCTCGGTAGTAGGAACCAGGAGTCTAATGACTTGGGTTCAAGTTTCAGTGCAGCTATTCTTAATCATGAGATGATGAGCAAGCTACTTACCATTGCTGAGCCTGCTCCTTTAACTACAATTTGGGGGTACTACATTTACATAGCTATGTCTTTTTACATAGATATGTAAAGACAAAGCATGTGACAAGATGGTGCAATAAAAACATAGTGTGCTACAGCATACTATGTGAAACTAAATGTTTCTCTCTGATCTCATACATTAATAACTTTAATTATGCTCCTTTACTAAATTATAAGGATAGTAAATACTTGATAATTGAGGCAATAACTCTCAAGGGTCTACTATTTTTTAAAATTCAAAAATGCATTACCAAAGCCTAAGAACAACAAACATCTTTCTGCTTAATTTAAAAATCAGTGGACTAGAGTGTATTAAGTTATCTACTATGTGCTTAATATTGTAGAGCCATAGAAAAAGCTACATCATGGTTTCTATTCTTAAAGGGCTAAATAACCAATCAGAGAAATGGAAACAAATGCAAACAGAGGAAAATCAGATAGCAACATGAGTCTTAGTAAACACTAGGTCTTGCAGAAACAACGACAATGCTTGTGTTATCAGAGAAGAGGGAGATGAGTGAGCTCTGTGGTGGTGAGGAAAATCTTACGAAGAGTTAAGAATTTGATCTTGCCCTGAAAGTTGGGTATGCTATAAACAGGCAAAAAGAAAGAGATGTTAGCTACTCTGATTCATCCCATTGCTTTTCTCTGACCCAGTGGTTGCATTTTGGTTAATATGATCCCAGAAGCTCCAAGCAGATTCTTATCAGGACAGTTTTGTAATAACTGCTGACCTATCAGTAAAGAGTGTTGAGAGACATGCATGGAGTATAATTTTTCAGCAACTTCTGGGCAGGTGCTGCTGGAGAAGCAGCTCCCTTTTAAATGTATCAGCACTTCCTCCCTTGCAGTGCATAAAAGTTACTCACGGTTTGTATCTGTGCCAGTGAGATGAAGGGAATGCCTGTTCCACACACCAGTGGTAAGATGTGTGATTTCACCCTCGGAGAATTTGACAGAATAATCGACTTTGATGATTAATCCATTGTAACAGGAGGCTCAGCATTGGTGGAGACGAATTTTCTGCCTTAAGTGACTACCCTGTTGTGCTATATTCTTGAAAACCTTTGGAAGTTGATATACTACAGGAAGAAGTAAGGTTGCAGGCCTTGGGAAATCACTCTGATTCTTTTAGACTCATGAAAATCACATGAGGTGGCCATCACTTTCCTTTTGGTGTCTGGATTTGACTTAATCAAGAGGATCTTACAGAATAGACCTCTCCTGGGAAATCCTTGATAATAAGAGCACATGATCTCTCAACAAGGTTTAGAAAACTTCCTGCAAATCATGTGAAACATTCAAGTGGCTCTGTGGAGTTATTGCTGCCATTTTAATACACCTGATAGAGGATTATCACATACAGTGTGAATGATATATACACAATATAACACAGACATATATGTAAACATATGTAGATACATCTGTATGTATGTATATATATTTATGTGTGTATGTAAACCGGTTTTATATACACATACATATAACAAGTCTCGTAGACACTCATATGCAATGTCTAATATGAGAACCATTTGTTCGTCATGTTTGCTCTGAAATGCAGAATTACTGTATTGGTTTTATCTATATTTTATAAGGATAAAATTTTATATGGATAAAATACAGATAAAATCAATATATAAACATTTCTATATGAATATGTATTTACATATATTTTATTTATATATTTATATAAAAATATTTTTATATGTATATATGTATATAAAACCAAGAATGTCCACTAAATTTTCTTTCCTATAATACCTTAGGAGGTCAAATAAAGAAAAGAAAAGAAAAATTATTTTTTCCTGCCAGCATCTCTTTTGTCTGGTATCTGTCCTCCTATGTGGCACTTTGTTTCAGATTATGGCATCTCATTGCTTAGAAATACAGTAACTCTGCATTTGAGAGAAAATAAGATGAAGAACCAGCGTTTCTCATATTAGACACTCCATATGAATCACCTAGAGCAAATATGAAAATTTCAGTTCATTGGCCCCAGTCCCAGAAATTCTGAATCAGGAGGTGTGGGGCAAAGTCCAAGAATCTACAATGCTTGTTCCCTGTTGAGAATTCTGAAGCAGATTTTCTGAGACCCACAATTTATAAAATATGAAAACACCAGGACTGGAATCAGCCACATATAGGTTGGATTTGGAACTCTATCATTCACTGGCTATACTTTGCTGAAAAAGCCAGTTAATCCAGATGATCCTTATTTTTAATGTTATTCTGGTAAATGTTTAATATTTGACTCTGCCAAAAGAAAATGTATGCATATAAATAATATATATATTTATTATAAATTTTACTGATATATATAGTACATAATTTATACATGATAATAAAGTATATAATATTAAAATCCATATAGTAAATTAGTATATTAATTCTCATGGAATGTTTTTGCCTACCTCTTGACTTTTGCCTACTTCTTTTTTTTTTTTAAGAGATGGGGTCTCACTCAATAGCACAGGCTGCTGGTGCATTGTGGGACAATCTCAGTTCTCTGTAACCTTGAACTTCTGGGCTTAAGCCATCCTCCTGCCTCAGCCTCCTGAATAGCTGGGACTACAGATGCACACCACCACATCTGCCTATTTTTTTTTATTTTTTATTTTTATTTTTTGTAGAGGTGGGGTCTTGTCATCTTGCCAAGCTTGGTCTCAAACTCCTGGGCTCAAGTGATCCTCCCATCTTGGACCCCCAAAGTATGGGATTACTGGCATGAGCCCTTGTACCTGGTTTTGCCTAACTTTTGATTCCATAGCCAATCTATGGTTGCAACTGAGAAACAAATATAGTTCCAACATGAGTGTTGGTTGCTCTTTCTGTTTATGTTAACAAGTAAGGCAAAAGTGAACACCAAAGACCTATATCAGAAGTTCACTTGTTTATCAATGGTATAAGCAACTTCTTTATTGAAATAGATAATAATTTCAGATATTAGAATATTATTTCCTAAAATTATTATGCTATTCACAGTGTAGTGGCTGTAGAAAGACACACTTTTATATTTAATTTGTATTATTAGTATCACTTTTTAAAATATTTTACAAAAGGAACAAAACAATAAACGAATGCCTAACTTGTAGCATTTGCCAATTTCTGTAGTGTAAATACTCTCCATAGTGTAAATACTCTCACTATGGACAATTTCAAGCTACCAATGTTATACCACTGAACAGAGAGTTGGGAAGTCATGTTCAGTAGCATACATTATATAGTATTTCTACTATACAGGTAAAACAGTCATAAATAAGCTAAAAAGCATAGATAATAGTGAAGTGTACTAAAATGATTAAGTGATAAGTTTTGAGTACTTATTACCTTATTAAAATATAATTTAATTATTAGCTTATATAATTTGAATTTAATTAGTGTCTGTGTTTAAAAACTGGCCCAGAAGTCAGGCAAGAGAAATAAGTGATCCAAAAAAGATAAGAGAAAGTCAAACTATTTCTCTTTGCAGAGGATATGATTCTATGTTGAGAAAACCCTAAAAACTCTACCAAAACGCTCCTACATCTAATAAAAGACTTCAGTAAAGTTTTAGGAAACAACGTACACAAATCAGTAGCATTTCCATAAGCCAATAAGGTTCAAGCTGAGGGCCAAATCAAGAACGCAATCTTATTTACAATCACAACCCCCCGCCCCTCCACACACACCCTAGGAATACATCTAACTAAGGAGGTGAAAGATCTCTACAAGGAGAATTACGAACACTGCTGAAAGAAATCACACACAAATCAAACATATGGAAAAACATTCCATGCTCATAAATTGGAAGAATCAATATCATTAAAATGTCCATACTGCCCAAAACAATCTACAGATTCAACACCATTGCTCTCAAATTTTCAATGTCATTTTTCACACAATTAGAAAAAAACTATTCGAAAATTCATATGGAAACAAAAAGGAGCCCAAGTAGCCAAAGCAATCCTAAGCAAAAAGAACAAAGCTGGAGACATCATATTACCCAACTTCAAACTATACTATAAAGCTACAGTAACCAAAACAGCATGGTACTGGTACAAAAACAGACACAGACCAATGGAACAGAATAGATAACCTGGGAATAAAGCCACACACCTATAACAATCTGATTTTCAACAGTGTTTCCAAAAATAAACAATGGGGAAAGGACTAACTATTCAATAAATGGTGCTGGGAAAACTGGCTAAGCATATGCAGCCTGGATGCCTACCTCTCACCTCATACAAAAATTAACTCAAGATGGATTAAAGACTTAAATGTAAGACATCAGCCTAGGCAAAGAATTTATGACTAAGTCCTCAAAAGCTCTTACAAAAAAAAAAAAAAGTTGACAAGTGAGACCTAATTAAACTAAAGACCTTCTGCACAACAAAAGAAACTATCAACAGGGTAAACAACCTACAGAATGGAAGAAAGTATCTGCAAATTATGCATCTGACAAAGGACTAATGCCAAGAATCTATAAGAAACTTAAATCAACAAGAAGAAAACAAATAACCCCATTAAAAAGTGAGCAAAGGACATGAACAAACACTTCTCAAAAGAAGAAATACAGTCAACAAATATATGAAAAAAATCACTACTCATCGGAGAAATGCAAATCAAAATCACAATGAGATGGCATCTCACACCAGTCAGAATGGCTATCATTAAAAAGTCAAAAAATTAAATGCTGGGGAGGCTATGAAGAAAAGGGAATGCTTATATGTTGTTGCTGGAATGTAAATTAATTCAACCACTATAGAAAGCAGTTTGGAGATTTCTCCAAGAACTAAAAATAGAATTATCACTGAATCCAGCAATCCTATTACCGGATATATACCCAACGGAAAATAAAATTGTACGACCAAGAAACACCTGCACTCATATATTTATTGCTGCACTATTCACTATTCCACTAGGATGGAATCAACCCAAAAGCCTATCTGTGGTGAATATATGCCACAGAACGCTATGCAGCCATAAAAAAAGAATGATATCATGATCATGTCCTTTGCAGCAACATGAATGCAGCTGGAGGCCAACATCCTAAGTGAATTAACACAAAAAGAGAAAATGAAATATTGTATGTTCTTACTTACAAGTGGGAGCTAAACCTTGAATACACATGGACATGGAGATGGGAACCAAAGACACTGGGGACTCCACAAGGAGGGAAGGAGAGTCCAGGGAAAGGTCTATAAAACGTCCTATTGGGCACTATGTTAACTGTCTGGGTGATAGGATCAGTAGAAGCCCAAACCTCAGCATCACACAATATAACCTTATAATAAACCTAGACATGTACTCCTTGCATCTGAATGTAAAATTACAATTAAACAACCCAAAAAAATGGCTTGAGTAGTCGCCCCAAATTTAATGACTGGCTCTTATAAGCTGGTAAGATTTGATTCCAACATACCTCTGCATCAGATTCCTCACAGTTAATATTGAGGTAATACTCTCTACCTCACAAGGTTAATTTTATGAAGGTTTGCCTCCAATCTATGAGATACAGTCTAATTACTTGTTTATTTGTTTATGGTCTTTCAAAATCTACCCTATATGATGGCCTAGTCTATTTGTTTTGCTCACCACTATGTCTCATTTCTTGTGATAATGCTTATGCTATATGTCACTACTTAAATTTGTAGAATCAATGAATACATTCCCCTAGTAGTGTAATGTTCTTTCTTCTCCTCTCTTTCTCCATCACTTGTTCCTTACCTTTTTTGTTCCAGCAACATCTTATAACTCTCCACTGGCTCCTCACCAGCCTTTTCCCCCCAATTAACAATCCTGCAATAACAGCCTCTGTACTAACTAAATTAATCCAGTTACCAGAAAAAGAATTCAGTAAATATATATTGTTGCTGAATTAACTCTGGAACAAAATGCAGTATACGGTATGTCCTCTAGGAATTTACATCAAGTTTCAGGTGGGTTAAGAGGCATAAATACATACAAAGACCACAGTTGATATATAAAACCATAAAAAGAAGCCCCATAATAAAAATTTTGATTTTTATTGGCAGAGATTTTGAGTAGCAAAGAAGTTCAGGGGAGAAAGACTGATGAGGCATTAGGTGGTTAGGAGAAACTTTATGAAAAGAACTAAAACTCTATCTGGTCTTCGGAGCATATGTACTATTTTCTTAGGAAGAAAGGACTTTTTATGGAGGAGACATTCAGAAGCAAGGAAAAATGAGACACACTTCTGGGGGTAAAAATCAGGAAGGCTGAGACTTCAACTTATTTCTCCTTGTACAGTGGTGTATATAGTATGCACTCTGTGAAAATTTTCCAGATAAATTAATAAACACATACATAAATTAGTAACAAGTTCATATATAGGAATTACAAAGAGTATGTCTAGAAGAGAGGATTTGGGCCAGATGACGAAACCTACTAAGGAAGCATTTATTCTCTTAAGAGTCAGAGAGATGACTAAAGATCTGTTCTTTTAAGTGGAGAGCTGATATATCCAGAAGTATTTAAGGCAGAAATCTGAGGTGTACTAGTAGGGATAGTTGGGTAAACTATGCATTGGGAAATGAACTGGAGCCAGAAAATTGGCTGGGAAGTAAGAGGAATATAAGATAGCAATGGCTGTTAGTTGTGAAAGAAGGCAACAGCTCTAACAGATACTTTGGAGCAGAGATTGGCAAACTATTTGGGTAAGGATGCATATACTGAGTATTTCAGACTTTGTGTCCCAAATATTCTTGTTGTTGGTATTTTATTTTTAAACTCCTTCAAAAATGTTTTTTAAAACTATCATTAGCTCACAGAGACATAGTTTGCTGACACCTACCTTAAAGGAATACTTTAAAAAAACTTAATGACCAAGTATGTGTAAGGAAGAGGGGAGAACCAAAAATTACATCAAGATATTAAATTGGCTGAATGAGAGGATGAACAAAAAGAGAGAATGAAGCAACATCACAATGTAGAGACGAAGCAACATCACAATAACTCACTCCCTTGAAGGGATACCAATTGAATTCTCATACTGACCTTAGGAACAAATTACTATCATTAGACCCACTTCAATGATGAGGAAACTGAGACACAGAGAAATTAAGAAAATGCTGAAGGTCATCCCTCTAGTATATGGACGATCCAAGCTTTGGCTTGGAAGTCTGCTCTAATAACCGCTGCACATACATATATCCCCCACCCCCCCCCCACACACAATTTTGTGCATTTTTAGAAATGTTAAGACTGAAGTTATGACAGAGTTCCAACATTTAAAATAAATTTACACTTTCTAGGGTAAAATTGATTACCAAAATAATTTCTTTCTTCTCATTGCATATCTCTCAATTTGAAGATAGACTATAGGAAGCTCATAAATGCAATTCTCATGTCCTTCCATGCATATAAAAGAATTTCCTTGGACCATCCACTTACAAATTAGGTATGTTCATATAACTTGCTTAGGCCAATGAAATCTAGGCAGAAGTGATATGCCCATTAAGAGCCAATGGGCGATTTATCATATATCCCCCTCCTTCTAATTCAGTGGTCAAAGAAGCCCATGTTGAGGTCTACTATCTTCAATATCTGAGTGAATACAAAGGACAGAAACTCCCTGGTGACCACATTAGACATGCTGCATAAATGAAAAGCAGTACTTGGTTTTACAGACCACTGAGATTTTGAAGTTGTTTATAACTGCAGCATAATTTCATTTATGCCAATTACTACACAAATGTAAAGATATTTTTTTTTCTTGCTTGAACTAAGAATGCTTCTTCATGAAAAAAAAAAAAAAAGATCAGACTAAATAATGGCTGAAGAACCTTATGAGTCTTATGACAAAACGATGTAATTTTGTTAATGCTAACTTTAAAAAGTATGTAACCTACCAAGAATTAAGCAGACTTTAAAAAAAAAAAAAAAGTCCCCATTTCCTGGAACAGATTGAATGGCTAGCAAAGATTTAAAGCTTGTACAATGCTTAGATGTAGCCAAGGTTTGCAAACCCCTCTGAAATGGGTCTGAGTTTTGAGTTTCATAATGAAATCCAAAACCTTAGAAGAGAGTTTCACATTTCACCCTGAAAGTTTCATAAGGCTTAAACTTTCGTATCTTTTTCAGGTATCATACTACAAAAAGTTCCTAAAAATTTTTTTCTTTAAATAAATAATGATTATTAGTGTTGTCTATTAAATTCAGAATACTCTGCTATTCTTTGTGTACAAAGATAATATCACTGACCTACTCTCAGTTAAATATTCACTCCAAGTTAATTTTAATTTCTGGTTGATCCTGGACCACAATTTATTTGCCTCAAACTTTTAAGTACTGTAAGCAGTGGCATACATATTTTTAAAAATCTGGTTGAGCTGAGCTGTGTAATCTGGAAGCCATGGGGCTAAGATATCTCTGGTGAATGAATTTCTTAATCTTAGCCCTGTAGCTCCATGCTACTAGCCCAATGAGATGACTTTTAGAAGAAAAAAGAAAACATCAAGAACACCTGTTTATCTTTTGACCAACTCCATTAAGATATGCCTAAGGCCAATAATATAGACTATAATAAAACTGGGCAAAAATAGCTATGTTTTTAAATTTTATGAGGTTATATTTGAGATTTCCATAGTAAAAATCAGATTGAGGAGTGAAAATGTTGCATTCAATGATGTACTTTAAATCAGGGGCAAAAAATTGTGAGTCACGTCTCCTTACGAATACTGCTCCAGGAGTCCCTTTTCTCCCTCTCTGACCTTTTATAATACACACTATCAAAAGGCACATCAGAGAGCCCATGTTGTTCAGGTTCTCCCCTTTCTCTACTACCAGAAAATAGAATAGTTATTTGGTCAGCACCATGTTTATGCTTTGAGTCCTAAATTTTGTTGAAGTAACGAACAATTCTAATTTGAATACGTTCCTACTGCAACGCAGCAGTTGTGCTCTGTGAAGAGAGTGATTTTACTTTATCACCTTTGATTCAACCCATGGCATATGTTTATAACACAGGAAGTACTTTATTATTTGCCAAAAGAATGGGTTTTAGCCATTTTGTATTCTTCCTACTCAAAGTTTCTATATCTGTAAAATGGATATAAAAACTCTTATCTATTAATAATAGACCAGACACGATGACTCACGCCAATAATCACAGCACTATGGAAGGCTGAGGTGGGTAGACCGCTTGAGCCCAGGAGTTAAAAACCAGCCTGGGCAACATGGCAAAACCTAATCTCAACCAAAAATACAAAAATAAAATAAAATAAATTAGGTGGGCAGGATGGTGCGCACCTGTAGTCCCAGCTACTCAGGAGGCTGAGGTGGGAGGATCACCTGAGTCCAGGAGCTTGAGGGTGCAGTGAGCCGTGATCACACCACGGCACTCCAGCCTGGGCAGTGGAGGGAGACAAAACAAACAAACAAACAAACAAACAACAAAACCCCAAGAAAACTCCTATCTCACAGAATCATGATGACATTAACAGTGAAGCTGTTTGTAAGTGGTAAAACAATATACACAATTAGATATCTTTATTATACAAAATCCTGAAATTACTAGACCAGTTAATATCTAATTTTTCATCTTTCATAATTAATGTGATATAATATGATGATTCTCCAATTATTATTATTATTATTTTTATTTTTATTTTTATTTTTTTTTTGAGACGGAGTCTTGCTCTGTCGCCCAGGCTGGAGTGCAGTGGCCGGATCTCAGCTCACTGCAAGCTCCGCATCCCGGGTTCACGCCATTCTCCTGCCTCAGCCTCCTGAGTAGCTGGGACTACAGGCGCCTGCCACCTCGCCCGGCTAGTTTTTTGTATTTTTTTTGGTAGAGACGGGGTTTCACCATGTTAGCCAGGATGGTCTCGATCTCCTGACCTCGTGATCCACCCACCTCGGCCTCCCAAAGTGCTGGGATTACAGGCTTGAGCCACCGTGCCCAGCCTGATTCTCCAATTATTATAAGAATATGAAGGTCGATGACACAGGTTTTACTCTTAAAAGCCCAAATAATCCCAGACCTAGTCAATTTTTTACTTCCAGTGGATCATATTTGTGGCTAATTAGAGAAAGTCAAAACTGTCAGATCCCTCCTAGTCTTGTTGGGACTAACTGACAACCCAAAAGACTACATTTCCCAGGTTCTCTCGCAGTTAGGGTGGAACCATATGACCAGTTCTAGCCAATGAGCTGTGGACTGAAGAGTTAAAAAAATTATTTTCCTCTGGCTAATCCCTAAAGTTTTCTTCAAGGGATTATTCTTTGAGAAAAGCAGCATTCCAAGATGACAGGAGACTTATAACCTGAATGTCTATGAGGTAAAGTGCGTCTACTCTCCCTATTTTGGGTCATATACATTGGATGTTTATGTGAAACAGACAGTTTGTGGGGAATAAGGAATTAGTGCCAGACTATCAGTCATAATATAATTTAATTCTTTGTTTCCTTCATTGAAAAAGTGTTGCTACAAAACAATGTCACCCGACTAAACAATGTGCTTCCTGACATAGTATTAATACATTTACATTTTGATACAGATTCCTTATCTTGTTATAAACCAGTAACAAACAATTCAACAGTTAGCAACAGTGCAAGGCCATACATTGAATTGCACTGGTCTTACCTACCCTGACCAATAGACAAAGACCCTACAAAACAGAGACAGAGGTTGTAGGTGCAGGTTGCGTATTCCCCAAATGCCCCACTAAATGAGGTACATCAGATACATCTTTATAATTAGATATGTTTCCTAGTATGTGACAGTTTATGCTTGTCATCCCACACTAATTGCACACCTTATTTCGCTAATTGTCCCATTTAGTACGGTACATTGTTTGGTAAACTTTACATAGAGCCTCACCTGATAAGATAGAAGGGGTATTTGGGGTAAGAAAAAAAAATCATGCTTTTTTTTCTTTCTTTCTTTCTTTTGAGACAAGGTCTTGCTCTGTTGCCCAGGCTGAAGAGCAGTGGCACGATCATAGCTTACTGCACTTTTGATGTCCTGGCTCAAGCAATCCTCCTGCTTCAACCTCCCAAGTGGGTTGGACAACAGGTGTGCACCACAGCAACTGGCTATTTTTTTTTTTATTTTTTATTTTTAATGGAGATGAGGTCTCCTTATGTTGCCCAGGCTGTTCTCAAACTCCCAAGCTCAAGCAATCTTCCCACCTTTGCCTTCCAAAGTCATGGGATTACAGCTATGAGTCACCACACCTGGCCTAAATACTTTTTAATCTACACTACCATTAAGTATTTTTCATAATAAACCATTATTAAATGAGTGATTAAAACCAAGACGGGCTGGGCGTGGTGGCTCACGCCTGTAATCCCAGCACTTTGGGAGGCCGAGGCGGGTGGATCATTTGAGGTCAGGAGTCCAAGACCAGCCTGGCCAACATGGTGAAACCCTGTTTTCACTAAAAATACAAAAATTAGCCAGACGTGGTGGTGCACGCTTGTAGTTCCAGCTACTTGGGAGGCTGAGGCAAGAGAATCGCTTGAACCTGGGAGGTGGAGGTTGCAGTGAGCTGAGATTGTGCCACTTCACTCCAGTCTGAGTGATAGAGTGAGACTCTATTTCAAAAAGAAAAGAAAAAAAAAAAAAAAAAAAAAAAAAAAAACGAGGAATCATCAGTGATTTACTTTTGCTATCCTCATTACCAGGAACAAAAAATTACAAAAAAGAAATCTCTGGAATACATACAATATCAGAGTTCCACAAAAAAAATGAGGAATGTTCATATTGTTTTAGAATAATCCTTTGAGCATTTTAACCAAGTTGACTAAAATGAATTTCATTTCCAATGTGATTTTACACAATAGCCTTCATTTTTGCATAATGTCATATGCTTTTGTGCATTGATCCTGATTTTTGTGTTTTAGGCACTATTAATAATTTCAGAGCTGCCAAAGTCACCCTTGTTCACGGACTTAGAATTTTCACAAATCCTATGTATGTTTAGATTTGAATTGTATCATAACTTTTAAAGGCAGTATAGCAGTTGATCACTAGACTTAAGCAGGTTGGTTTTGGCTCTTTCTCTTATTATCTGGGTGGTTATACTCAGCTTATTTAATGTCCCTAAGACTTAGCTCCTTCATCAATAAAATGGGGATAAATATATATATTCACAAACCTGGGATTGTTGTGAGGATTAAATTAGGTAGTGTGTTAAGGAATATATAAATCGTATGGTGCATATGAAAGTGAAATTGCATGTGAAGTTACTCAATACTAGATTTGGGGTAACTTATTCCACATTTCTGAAGGAAGGGTATCTATTAGTTAAACAGTCCTGCAGTCTGCAATCTCTCTGCCCCATCATTCATTTTTGCCTCAGTAGAAAAGGGCTGACTTTTCTAGTAAGTGAATTTTGGAGAAGGAACTGAGTTTTGACCCTTCTTCTATTCCTTCACTTGGGAGCCAGCTTACACCCCAAGCACAGACCTTCCTTTGGGTCCATTTTCACCCAGGGTAATAAGGAGTCATCCACTGCAGTCTGTGTGGCTCTGGGAGTAAATCTAGTAAATTCTTCGATGCATTTTGAGGTAGCGCACTTGGTCACACATGTTCACTATTATCTTTAATCACTTTGATCCATTAAAACTGCTATTTTGATCTTCATCTGCCATATGTCATATCTACCTTTCAAATAGGAAGGAAAGGAAGTACTACTTATTGGTCCCAATTTGTATGGTAAATTATTTGGTCACATTTACATAGGGCTTTCCCTGATAGATATAATGAGAATTTGGGGCAAGGAAAAATGAACTCCTTGGCTCTAATCTCATGACTTTGGAAGGCAAAGGTGGGAGGATTGCTTGAGCTTGGGAGGTTTATTTTTTTCTGGTCAAACCCCAACAGAAATAATGTCCTGTAATGAAAATATAAATGACACATGTTATATATTGGTATTTATTGTAGCTTTCGTATTTATTATGCTTCTTTTAAAGCATAAAATAGTCTTAATCTTATTTGTATATTGCATACACATAATGCTTTCATTCTTTTTTATTAAAAATTTTTATTCCCCAAATATACATTACATTACATTAAATATCTTCATATAACATACTGATTTTAGAATCAGAATGTATGTACATATATATATATATATATATATCAATTCAGAAAACACATAAAGAGGTAATTATACTAATTTAATATGATAACATGCTTTGACTAGCTTTCCAATATTAATATCATGATTAAAACTTAATCCCTTAATTATATACTGGCTTAGAGTTTACAAATGCTCTCTCATCCATGATCATTTGATCCTGTCATCTTGTCCTCCATTTGACCAGGTTGCTTAAGGTAAAGGGCTGTAGCCACAGATCCCTAAGACGAGACTAACTGACTAGAGGAGAATTTAACTTGCAACTTGAACCTCTCTGGTATTCTGTGCTAACCAGTGAACTAAACGGTCAACAAGGAAACCTCATCAGAAAATGAACTGGGATTCATACAGGGGATATGGTGCTTTTGTGGAGTTGAATTGTAGTCCACTTTCCCTTATGAGGCAGCACATCTTATCTAAGTATTGCAGATGTTTCTCAAATGGCCTAATAAATATTAGAATATCATCTAGGTAAATGAGGTAAATATGTCATTGGAATCTTGCAGCCTTCCATAATTAAATGCAACACACTCGCTTCTTATTTTCTTTCTAGCAAGCTAAACTTGGCTGGCTTGAATCACCCACATATTTTGATAGTATTCCTTCCTAAGGAAACTGGGATTCATTCACCTTGGCAGGGGTGGGGGCTGAAGAGTGAAAGAAGTTACCTAATTAGCACGATATAGCTTCATTAATTCTGCATCCTTCAAGCATAGAGAGAACCATGTACTTCAAATGTAAGATACCAAATCAATCAGACTAGAACTCTAGCCACAGAAGAGGGCATGACACGTCAGAGAGCGTCAGTCTTTAAGCTGCATCCAATTTTCTGACAGATTCAGGATTTAGAACAGATAGTTTTCTAATTTTTGTTGATTTAAAGTAGGCCACTATATGTATAAAGAGAGAGGAAATATGTAGTTTTATTTCTGCCAAATTTTCAGTAACGCAAAATCCACGTAAAACCAATTTAGCAATGTTAGCTCTTTTGCAGGTTCAGAACTTTGTCATCCAATTCCAAATGTTGAGAGATAGAGAAAGGGACAGAGAGAGGTGGCTTGGTGTTTTCCTTGTGGTCAGGGTGAAGGTCCTCTTGTGTAGGCAAGGGGCTTATGTGGTTTGAATTCACTACTGGTGCTAAAGGAGAGAGAACTCAAGATTTATCATCTGCTTGCCCAGATGTGGGGCATAAGTGGAAGAGGAGAGGTGAGGCCTAGAAACTGTCAACAGTCAAACATGAAGAAAAGGTAACAACACTCCTCTTTATACCAACAATTACAAAAATGAAGGGCAGGTGGATAGTGATACAGGATCGTCGTGGAAAGATATATATTAAAACAACTGATTCTTTAAGTATGACCTGAGCCATATTGCCTTGAACAATGATGATAGTGTTCCTATACAAAGAAATGATTTTTATAATGAAATGCTTGAAATATAATAACTTATTGATCTATATATGAATGCAAACTAGGAAGAGAAATGTCTACACATTTTCAGGTTGCCATATGTAATGAAGGCCCATCCTCATCTGAGCACAGTTTACTTCTCTAGTATCCATGTCACACAATCTGTTCTCATGCTGCATAACACTGAGATTCTGCCCATTTCCTAAACTCCTAAACAAGCCAAGACCGTATTAAAAAAAAAAAAAAAAAAAAAAAAAAAAAAGCTTTCCACTTTGTGTGTACTTCGATTGCCCCTCCCTTCATTCTCCATCTAGCAAATTTGCCTTATTGAATTACTGCCAAATCCTTCCAAGTGGTAAGTCCCACTATCCCCTTTGTTTCCTTAATATGGATTTTCTCCCCAATAGAGAGCTCTGTAATTTGTGTTTTTCTATTTACCTCAATATATGAAGAAGTGGGCCTAAAGCTTAAATCTTTGTGTGGATACCACTAAGTGTAGCGCCAAGTAGATAGTGGGTGCTCCATATATGATATGGTATTATATTTATTATTAATAAATAATACTATTAATAAAGTTTTTCTTCGGATCTGAAATGGACACATTTTTCTTAATGTGAGTCACTCTCATTGGTTCTTACCATCACGCTAATCCTTGGTCTAGAACCTTCTCTACAGAATATAAGAATGTTTGTCAGGGAGGGAGAAGGAGTCCAAGCAAAACTCATTCCTCACCATTCCCTTGGTTATTGTTTCTTTTCACTTCCACACAAGAGAAGTGTTAAAGAACTGGCATAATTATTTTAGATAATACTAGATTATACTGTGCGAAGTTTTCTATGAGTCCTGCCTGTCCTAACCTTCCATCCTAACATTTGTGCCTCTTGGCTCCACAGTGTCAGAGAGAAACAAAAAGCAAGGGAGTTCCTTCACTTCCTCCTGCAGCTGATCTGGTTGTCAAAAGTGAGAGCAAGGCACAATGCCAAAATGCATACCCGTTCTCAAATCCGTGATCTGATTTTTCTAGGTTCAGGCAAATAGGTGGAGCACTGAGGTAGAATCCCAACTCCCTTATACACATGTGTACTCTTCTGGGGTTGAGGATGAGCAACCAATTTCTTTATTTACCACACTGAAACACTTGACTTCTAGTGTAAGATAAGGAGATAATTTTGGTTTGCCGTTAAAGAACATTTTCCTGGGAAAAGCTCTGTTCTTAAAATCTGAGAGGAAAAATCTGCAACCAAACATTTTGCACTGAAGCCTGCTTCGGAAGAAGAGGTAGAAGTGGAAAGCTACTGAATGACACAGCCATCATCACTGTTACTATCACCGCATTTCTTGATGCAACATAGCAATTTATGATTTTCAAAGTACTTTTCACTTACATTTGATGCCCAAGATAAACCTCCCTGTAATAAAGGTGAAGACTATTCTTGTGGGAAGACCTAACACAGGCTGCTCTTACATTCTGTGGCTAATGCCTTAGCTATTGTTTGTTGAAACCCGTTTCTTAAAATTAATGCACAGAGGATGCTGATAGTTGGAAACCTGCTTGCTCTTGAAAAACAAAACAAAGCAAAACAAAGCAAACACAAAACAAACACAGAGAAGCAGCCCTTTAAGAAGCTGAGCAGACACTTCCTGTCAAATAATGAACAACATTGTAAGACGGATTTATTCATACTACAGCTGTGATTTGATAACCAATTCTGTTTGGAATTTATTTGTGAAATGTCACAGAATCCAAGATGTTTTAATTATGTTACATTTAATCCAACACCGCTGATTATAAAATGAGTGATCAAGAGTTAAACGAACTACAGTCTACAAAAGATGTAGAAAGAAAGACTGCTATAGTGCAAGCACATCAAACCTGCAATGTTTGACTTAAAAATATATATATACTCATTTTGAAAAATGATTGTAGTTTCAGGTTAACAGTTCTTTATAGTAGAAACTTTACAATCATCATCATGAAGACTATATTTTCAGGTAATATTCACAAATCCCTAAGGAATGAACTTCCAGGCATGTATTTTGTAGCGTTAAATTATGCATATTTCTACCACCACTTTCCTGCTGTTTAGATGTGGTATTAATGGTACATTTGAAGATGGCATGGCACATATTACCACCTTCGTTTAGCAGATTTATTAGAAAGTGTTTTAGTTTTTGTGATTTAAAGACCCATTTTCATTTTTGCTTGATTATACAGCACTTTGGGAGGCCGAGGTGGCCGGATCACGAGGTCAGGAGTTTGAGACCAGCCTGGCCAACATGGTGAAACCCAGTAGCTAGCAAAAATTCAAAAATTAGCCAGGCATGGTGGCGCGTGGCTGTAATCCCAGCTACTCAGGAGGCTGAGGCAGGAGAATCGCATGAACTCAGAAAGTCGAGGTTGCAGCGAGCTGAGATCGCGCCACTGCACTGCACTCCAACCTAGGTGACAGCGGGAGATTCCGTCTCAAAACAACAACATCCACAACAACAACAACAACAACCACCACCACCACCACCACCACCACCCTCATAGGGATAAGGTCAACAGTAGAAAAACACATAAAATAAGCAGCTTTAAAATTCTGGACAATAACCAGCTCTAATACAAGTCATAAGATGTAACAAATTTATCAGCAGGTATCTAATATGTATCATTAATCAAATAACCAGGCAACCAGTGTCTAGTGCTATTTTGGAAACTAGACTGGTACCTATGTATTTCTAAATGTGGAAACCTAGAAAATGTCTGCTAACGTAATAATTCTTCAAAACCTGATTAATTCTGAAAATTACTAAAATCAATTCAGCCTAAGTCGTTCCTCACTGAATACGGATAAAATAACCTCAAAATCCATAGCCACTGGTTGCCACGCAACCCGCTGTAGCATTATGGCCGAATAAGCTGGGCTTGAATTTTCTAGGCCCTCTTGCTTTGCCGACTTGATGTTTTGATACTCTAATGCGTCTCAGCTAACTTCCATTAAGTAGCGTTTTGTGGGGTAGTATTCCAAGGTTAAAATGATTAAATAACTTTTATGGTTGATCAAATATAAGCCCTTATTATACACAGTAGGCAAAATCATACATTTTAATTACTTTGTTATCAAAGATCTAAGTATTTACATTTCATTTTTCAATAATAATTCTGAGTTCAGTAGACCTTTCAAAAATACCTAAAATATTGCTCTTTAAAAATATTTATCATAAATAATAATGAAATTAGTCTAAGACAACAATAAATAATATTCATTGAATGTTGAATGTTCAGCATTTTTATTTTATGCCTTTGAGTAGCTAGTTTAGATTAATTTTTTTCAAGGTAATCAAATTAATTATTTGAGAGTTTGCATTATATTTTTCACTTTGTAACCATGCACAGAATAAAGAAAACTGATCAATATTTGATCACAGTTATAGCACATTAATTCAAAGTTAATTTTCAGTGGAATCATTGCTATTATTCACTGTTGAGAGGTGTTATATGAGTATCAGGAAAAATACCCAATCTTTATAAAAAGAAAAACATTTTAAAATAGAGGCTTAACAAAAGAACTATCTCATTAAGAAAAAGAAATTCCTTTCAAAACAATACTCCAAAATATATGTTTAGAAAAATACCAATGTGGCTTCATCTTATACCTTTGAGTTTGTACAAATATGAATTATTCTCGTATAAAGAGTGAATCAAAGTGACCAAAATCTCTTTAATAACATCATCTCTCTTGGAAATCCACTTATTATCAAAATGGAAAGCAATTTAAAATCTAGCCATTAACCTCTAGCACTTATGTAAAAACAGATTTATTAGAATAGGAGAGAAATACCATTTTAGTAATTTACACTATAAATATTTCAAAATAAAAATATTACCCTCCATTTATTACAAAGGAAAGTGAATATGTCAAAATTCACTCACATTTAATTTTAATGGCAAGATGTTCAGATAATTACACCTTATAGAGAGACCCAAATTTGCAATTAAGTTCAAATAGATTTAATATTGCTTAAGTCTGACATTAGGTAAATTAAACTGCAGATCTTTTTTAAATAACTTATGCGCTCATTTTTACTTGCATAGTTCTAAAATTCGTTGGCTTAGGTTAATGTATTAAAATAGCATCTTGCCAACCTCTTCCAGGCCCTCTTCTTTCTTTCTTCAAGGAGAGAAGAAAATGACACTGATTTTGATTGTATGGAAATTGGAAATGGAAATACTCTGGATGAAAAGATATTATAAGTCAAAATATCAGTATGCAGGTAAGCTAAACAACATTGAAATTGAAGCTGTGTAACCTTGTTGCAATCATAGAGTCATATAATTTTTATTATTTTAACTATGTAACCAATGTTTATGGTCAGGGAACTATCTAATGTATATTTTTATATCTCTGTTCTTCAAAAGTCTCTTTGTTTTAGTTTTTGTGTAATCTATGAACTTGGTTCATCTAAAAGCTATAAAATGCTACATCAAGTTTTTCCAACTTGAGAATATTTCTACTAAAATAAAAATGTCTCAAAATAGCAGTTAAGCTAGGCATAAAAAAATTCAAATTTCTGCTAAGAAGTAACGAGAACATTTTTATTATTATTTTTAATAACAAATGATACATGAATTTAAGAAAGTGAAAAGAGGTTTCTCTGCTATAAATTATCTTGGAGCTTTGAAAATGTTGATATGCATTTTGCAGTCCCCAGTGACTTGCCCAGTGTGTTCACCATGGATGATACCCCTTCTCTCTCCAGGTCTGCCACCTTCCCTAGTGTCTCTTCCACTTTGCAAGCCCTGACCTGGAACCCGAGAAATGCAGAAATTGAGAACAGATTACCTAGTGAAAGTTGGAAAGGATATCCTGGCTCATGATTAAGGGAAAGGTAGAACTAGTATTCAAAGGCAATTAGCACTGATTTCAATTCAAGCCACATCAACAATTTCTACTGAGTACACACCATTTGCATAGAGCTAAATTAGGCATTGTGAAAGACATGAGAGAAATACGAGGGAAAATACATATATTTTAGGAACATATTATGATATATCAAAACATGTGATTCAGAGATCTGAAAATGAATTTAAGGACCAGCTAACCCTTCTTCTCCTTGTTTGAAGATAAAACACAAACTCACAACTATCAGAGACAACGATAAGACCTTCTTCAACTCAGTTTTTTATATGGCTCTCAGAATATAAGGGACATGGCAGAAGAACAACAGTTACCACCACCAGGGAGTCTGAAATTGCTTTAGCCATTCATATTTAGCCATGTTAAAAATACAGACTGGCCACCTCCTTTGAAGTAATGCCACTGCCATGGAAAAAGACAATTTTTAAAATTGTAAACTAAGAATATAAATTTTAAGAAAAATATATCTAATTTTTTTCATACGCATACTTTAGGATTCTGTGAAAATTTCATTATATAGCAGGAAATACAGTTATACTAGAGTAA
>NC_045440.1:109098935-109123640 GCF_002776525.5 Piliocolobus tephrosceles | reverse complement strand
TGTGAAAATTTCATTATATAGCAGGAAATACAGTTATACTAGAGTAAATATAAAGCTAAAGAGGACCTAAAAGTTTAAAGGATGTATCACCAAACTTTAAATAGGCCTTTCTCTGGCCTGGCTAAATTACTACATTTCTTGATGCTGTTTGCTCCTCATAGCAATTGAAAGCATACGTAATTTAACAGCAGTCCTCAATCCTTTAATAAGCCGTCTTTAAAACACCTTACATGGATTACCTATCTGTAAATCTGCTTCCCATGCAGAATGTGACAGCATTATGGAAATTGTTAGTTCAGTAAAGATGGCATATACCAAAGGGAACTACATCTGCACTGTGTAAGATTGTACCAAACATTGGAAGTAATCTTTCAGCATTTATAACACTGCAAAATGCATAATTAAGATTAAGGGCTCATTCTGTCCTTCATTATGGACTGTGTATTTCAAATTTGGGAGGTAGGTAAGACAGAAGTGGAACTATGAAGCATCTCAGTAAGATTGCATCTTTTAAATTATATGAAGTTGGTTTTATCTCATAGACTCGGATTGTTCACATTTGTCAGATTAGCAGATAATCGTGTTCACAGAAAATGGGGTAGAGAATTTAAGATTCAAAAGTTGAAAATCTGAATATATATTTGGCTTAATTCTTTTATTCTAATTTTGAATTATAAGACTTTCATAATCAACTACATATCAAGTTCATCAGAGGTCATCTATACCCTGATTTATTTATCTGATTTGCATTTATAGATTATCAGTTTCAAACAGATTCAGGCGAGCTAGATCACTAAGTAGAACAACAAACCTGTAAAAAATTAACAGTATGCAAGCCTGTTTCAAAATTACATGCAGAAACTGCCAGAAATAATGTTATTACTTATAGTTTATCAGTACAACAAAACAAAATTTAAAGAAATATAATTTTAAGTTGCCTTTCCAAGTTTTCCCAAGTTAGAGTAGAATAAAAATATTTCATATTTGTGTTTTCTGATAATAAAAGGGACTCTTAAAAAAGGGAGGCAGCTATGCGAATGCTATTATTTCTTTATGCATATCCTTTGTGAAAAAATATTATCTTGTAATTAGTTAGCTCTCTAATTTTTGACAACTTTGGTGGCAAATAAAGTGGAAGGAAGTGAGCCTATACGTGAGTGCTCAGAAACAAAGCACTCTTCTGGTCACAGTCCTCAGTTTGAAAGTTAACAGAAATTAAAATTCTTAAATTTTATGCTACATATCCATGTTGAACGAAAGTCACACTTTATTACGCAGGTGACAGAGGAAAGGGATTAAAGGGGAAGGAAGTCCATGGTCATGTAAGGGGAAGAGAAGGATTCTTAAAAGACTTACTCGATTTGGTAGGCAATTTCTTCACCTCACTGCCCAGGACACAACCTTAGCTAGACCTATTCCTACAGTGATCCCACTGAGAACACCAGGATGGTGCATGGCAGGGCCCAAAGGGGTAGACCTGGTGAATCCCTAATCTTCTCACTGTGTTCAGCAGAGACTCTTAAAATAAGGTAGATCCATGTGTGCCTACTGTTATGTTCACAGCAGGGATGCTATATTAATATGGCACTGTTAGAGATGAGCCCTAATTACTGACAAGATTCACAGTTATAGAAAGAAAGTGGGAAAAACATAATCTAGGCCTCTCCATTAAAGATGAAAAGTAAGACAAAGATTCTGCAGAGAGCAAGAAAATCACATTTTGAGGTTATTGCTTTGTTTTCATTTCCATCTACTTTACAAAAGCACTCTTTTCCTCATTTCCAGAGTGGGATCATCTACACTTAGCAAAGAGAAGAAAAAAGGAAAACTTAACTAAATCCAATGTAGAGATGACTTAAATATGTAAAAATATATGCTACATAGTTCTATAATAGTACATTTACCTATGTTCTTTTCATAATATTTTAACTCTCCAATGTCTCCAACCTGTAAAAACTTCTTAAGCACCTTTCTTTTCTTTGGTTTTGAGTGATTCTCAGCATGCATGAATCATTCTGATTTCATCAAATGTATTTGGTGACTGCACTTAACAAAACACTGAAATGTGAAAACAGAAATCCAACTCTCATAATCATCCAGGTGTAAATCAAATCTAAACATCAACTTCAGAGCTAGGCTACTACAAGTGCTTTCCTGAAACTGAGTATTTAATTAGTTGATCTCCATCAGTTAAACAAAAAGAAGCATGAGCTAAGTTTACAAAACAATTTCAGGTACAGCAAAACAAAATACAAACCATTCTTGCCTGACTTAAATATTCTGAAGTAATATAGACAGGGCTTTAACCTGTGAAGAGACTGCTGCAAATACACTTTTCTTTCCTTCTTCAAGGTTATCATCTATATTACATATTTTCTCAGGAGACAGAGTAATTTGATCTAACATATCACAGGGAATTGTATGTGGAAGGATTAACAGGAATCTTTATTTCTTAAAAATATTATCATACTATGTCTCTTCATGACTGAATGATATTACATTTACAAAATATGGCAATATTGCTAATGATTCAATGCTGATCCTATGTAGACAGACAGATCTGGATTCAAATTCTGATTCTGCTCAGGATGGTTCCTCATTAGTTAAGTGGGGATAAAAAATAGTACTTGTTTTAAGGGTTATCTTAAAAAGTAAATGAGACATAATATATGTGAGTCATATGGATTGTCCTGGCTCAGAGTAATTCTCCGTAACAGTCATTATTGTTAATATGCTAGAGTACCACTGATAAAGATGTATGTTTGAAATTTGTTCTTAATGTAAAGAAATAGGAAAATATCTTAATAATAATTGAAATTTCTTAAAATTATAATTTTACATTAGATGATCTACTTGGAGGGAGGTCCAACTTCCTCAATGAAAATTGAATCGTATCACTTAGTAAAATTAATGTACTTAATTCATTTAATTAAAAGGAAAGGAGGACCTAAAGGCATTGAGTAATTTAAACCATTTGCTCAGAAATATCCAATTCATCAAATAAATAAGAATTGATTGTTCATCAACTGCCAGGCACTGTGATAATCACTTTATATGAATATCTTATTTAGTTTTTAGATAATATGCATAAAGAGTTACTAACACAGTTTTCGTATTACAGATTGGAGACCTGAGTCTCTGAGAAGTAAAGTAACTTGGTCGATATTTTTATGGTAGAATGATTCAAGAAAAATCAGCCACATTTATTAGGAAGTAGAGACTTTTCTTTAAAAAAATCATAATTGTGATTTTTTTTACTCATGCATTTCCTGAACTCCAAGAAAACAGAAAACTCTATTTGAGTCACTGAAGCAAATAATGAAACTTAAAAAAGTTTGGATAGGCCGGGCGTGGTGGCTCAGACCTGTAATCCCAGCAGTCTGGGAGGCCACAGGGGGCAGATCACAAGGTCAGGAGATTGAGACCACTGTGGCTAATACAGCAAAACCCCATCTCTACTAAAAATACAAAAAAAATTAGCCAGGCGTGGTGGCAGGCACCTGTAGTCCTACCTATTTGGGAAACTGAGGCAGGAGAATGGCGTGAACCAGGGAGGCGGAGCTTGCAGTGAGCCAAGATGGCACCACTGCACTCCAGCCTGGGCAATAGAGTGAGACTCTGTCTCAAAAAAAAAAAAAAAAAAAAAAAAAAAAATTTGGGTAATATATTGTATATTTCAAAATAGCTAGACAATAATATTTGAAATGGTCTCAACACAAATAATAAAATGTTTGAAGTAATGGATATCTTCAATACACTGATCATTACCCACTGCATGCCTATGAAGAGATATCACATGTACCCCATAAATATGTACAAATATTAGATATTAATAAAAATAACTAAAATTTTAAAAATTGGATAATACACCATTTAAAAGATAAATTTTAGTCAGATTTAGTGGCAAGAAGCATGTCTTCTACCCGTCCATATAGAAAATATATGGCCAACTATTGCAGTACAAATAACATTTAAAATGGATAATAAAATTAGATTTATGATTTATGATTAGCACATATAGTATATTCTTGATTTTGAAATGTTTTATCTGGATATGTGCATCTTCTGTGTCTCAGTGTGCTTGACTATGCTTTCCTAAGTATATTTTCCTAAATGTTGGGCATGTAGTGTAGTAGAGCAAAGAAACAACAACAAATAAATGGCTGAGACCTCAGCATTAACAGTTTCATCTGCTCTTCTTTCTCTGTCTTCTTCAAAACGTAACTTAGGATGGAGCTGCTCGTCAGAAGTCCCAACACTCTTGGATGCAGTCATCAAAAATAAAATCTCATAGCATCACTTGCAGAATATGCAGGAAAATGAAATTTACTACAGGCATTTAGTCATAAATGTCCCTTGGTACATGATGAGCATCACAGAGTTGCCGACAAGCCGCGGAATAGCCTGCACCAATTCACATAACACTCGACCTTCTCTATACAAGGTTATTTTTGTGAGGGCAAAGCCATTATTCATGGGGCTTTGCTGTTACTCCGTTAACTTATTTGCTCATCCAGGAATCACTGGTTCTCTCTATGGAGGACTGGATCAGTATTCTCTTTATGTCACAATTTTATGACGGAAAACAGAGTCCGTAAAATAAACCTTTTCCTCTAATATCTCCACACTCGTGTTTCTATTGCAACTCAACAGAAGGACACCATGCGAGCATAGCTTAGGCTCTTCTCATGTCACGCTCTGCCCATTTCAGTAGTTGCCCACCTATCACCTCTGTCTGCGTTCCACTTTCCAGTCAGTCCTGCACACTCCCATACTTTCTCTGGAAACATCATTTTAAAAATGTCATTGTTCTGTGCAGAAAGAATCTCTAGCTTTCTATGGTCTGCTCATCAATGAAAAAAATCTTTAACTTACTATTCAGAGCCCTTCACACATGCCTTGGAAGTAGCTTCCTAGTGCTCTTCTTTACTCTCCTACTCATAAACATTTCCCTCCATCTCGAACAATTTTCCATTTCTTGAATACAAGTGGTTTTGTCTTGTTTTTATGTGTTTGTTTACAACAAATTCCAGAATGAGCATGGTACCTATCTGGAGTTTGGTAAATCACATCCATATTTCAAAGGCAAATGCCAATTCCAACCCTTTGGCTTTGCACAGGCAGAAGTAATCTTTTCTTCATCCAAATTCCAATAGATGTTCTGCGTTCTTCATAAAGCACTTAATGTATGCTACATTGAATTACATACTTATGAACATCCCATTTCCAGGAATCTGATTATATGATTCAATAATAAAATAATAATAACGCAACTGAATCTTCCATGCCAGTGGTCTTTAAAATTTTTATGTACTTGCACATCCATAAGTAAAATTTCGAGTATGCACCCCCACATATAGATATTTATGTTTAAATTATTTGCATATCCTACTATACAAACACATTGTAGTCATTATAACACACATACAAATGTAGACATTGTAAAAAGAGAGATTAATAGGTGTTCTAACAATTTGTTTTCCTTGAAATATATGCACCCAACTTTTGAGGCCACTCTGGACACTAGCAGTATAAAAATTAAGCAAATGCTTTTTCTTATCATCTTATAAACTAGGTCCAAAAATAATGTAAAAAATTAAATAAATCACAGCTCATTATGTTCATAGTAGATCCATGATTGTGATTTTTTGGAGTCCACTATAGACCCTAAAAGAGCATGACTTGTCCATAATCAATAGCTACTAAAAATGTTTTAAAATCAAAGAAGATTGTTAGCTTTTGCCTAAATGTTTTGCCTGAGGTCAATTTAGTTTATTACTTGAGTAGAATTACAATTTGTATTTTTATAGTTTTTAATAAGTAGAAACATGTTTACCTATCCTTCCTTGAAATTCACAAGAATTGTATGAGATAAACTCTGTAGGAGAGCATAGTTTTTCCATCAATCACTCTAGACCTACCATGTGTCAGGAACTATTCTAGGTACTAATGAAACACCAATGAGCAAGTAACTCAAATCACTACCCTCACAGGGTTCACACCTCCATGGGAAGAGATACACAATAAACAAGAAGAAACTAAACTAACATGACAATTCAGAGTATAAGTGTTAGAAAGGAAACAAAACATTATGATAAAAGCAGAAAATTATTAGGTAATTGTGGGGAAGGAAGGTATAGTCAAAAATAGTGAGGGTGGTCAAAAAGTCTCTTTAGGAACAGGGCGCTTGAGCCAACCTTGAATGAATAGTCAGAAGCAACTCTGTGAATAGCAGAATGAGAGAGGACAAAATAATTAAAGAAATAGGAATAAGCTTTGCGTGTCTGAGGAATTAAAAGAAGGCTAACATAGCTTGGGGGCTATTGAGTAGAAGAGGTAACAAGAATTTCAATCAGGAGCTTTAGAGTCAGACAGATTGGGGTCAAATGCCATCTCCTTTATCAACTCTGTGACTTTGGAAAAGTTACTCTTAGGCAAAAGGTTAATAAAACTGTTCTTACCTTCTGCATGTGAAATTAACTTAAGCGTAACTCTCTAGATAGTTTCTCTAGTAATCTGATAAAAGTTGGAATGTTAATAATATTATTAGGTAATAGGGCTTTTGGTAAAAATGACCACTGATTGGTAGATGGCAACTGAGGTGGGGGAGAATAAATACATTATTCAATACGTGATGAGGAGGCCATACTTAGAGCTTTTCAGTTTGGTGGCTCATAAAAGACATGCCCCTGGGGATTTGGGGTGTGAGCTATTATGAGAGATATTAGTTCCTGTGGGTCATGAGGCTTCTGAGTCAGGGCTACTCCCACAGGTATCCAAGGTGAGTCTCATTTTGTTGTACCTGAGTTGCCACCAAAGGAGAAGATATTTCCTGGGCAGCTAAATGGCTAGAGAATGAACTGCTGTCTAGACTTCTGCAAGGACTCCTACTCAAAAGGAATCCCTGGTGCGGAAGCTTGTGGTCCCTGTCCGATATCCTTCTCGATACACTGGCTCAGTGTAGCTTACCGTAGTAGCTTTCTCAGTCTGAAGGTTGGGCCCCTGATGGTCAATGCAAGCTAAATCTGTTTCCTCAACTGTTAAGTGAGAACAATAACAGCACTGGCTTATTCTGAGAATTAAAGAACATCATTTTAACATAGTGATCTTGTGGAGCATCAACGTCAATCAAATGATTATATAACTGTGAATTATTCTGTTATTAGCCTTATTATGCTTTTACATGTGAGAAAACTTCAGCTTAGAGAGATAACTGCCTTATTCAGGGTGAACCCTGGGCAACATCAAAGTGAAGACGGTAACCTCTCCCTGGCATCCTAATTGAGGTATATGTCATGTGCCATTCTTGCAACACTAGTTCAAGGCTAGGCAAGTTCCTTAGGATATTCCATAGTGTGCAGGATACAGAGATGGATAAAAGTTTAGAAGTTCTTCTGCCTCCTAATCTCAGATTGACCTAATGATGTCACTGGAAGAGTAAATATAAGGAAGATCAAGAAGCTAATGGGATAAATCATCTGTTTCCCTTTTTCTCTCTTTCAGTCTGTATCCCCTAGATCATGGACAGCCTATTGATCCCTCTAACTCTGCAGCAAAGCTTCCAAGTTAAAAAGGAAAATAAGTCTCTCAACACCATTATTTATTCAGCTGCACACGTCTTGAACTGCTGAAATATAAAAATGAAACCAAAGCAGGGCATTCAGTTTCTATCTAATCACTTTTTTAAAAAATGCCACGCAGAAGATGTTTATCACAATCACCATCGTCATCGTCACCACTGCTGCTGCCACTGCATCGCCATCCATCATGAATAACACCAACTTAATCATGTCCCTGATTCAACAGTTTTCAACTTGTTTAGGCATAAAATAATTACAGAGCTGTGATTGTTTGCCAGAAATTTTTTTTATGAGCATCTTAATAACTAAGTCATAATAACCCAGTTATTTCCATCAACAAAAAAATCTGAATAGCATTTGGTTTGTCTGGGTATCAGCAGAAATGCTTATGTGAATTTGGCATTTATTATAACTGATGAAGTCCTTTTAACTGGAGTGTATTGTAATAATATATCTGCAAAACATAATACGTCTGTGAAAGATAATGAAATATTTTAGCATTTGCAATAAAAAGGTACTGAAGTCTCAGTTCGTTTTTAACTCCAACAATTATATCAACATCTATGTCTTACTCTTTTTAAAAAGTATGATGTGTGACTTGACAGAATACATGGTAGGATTCTAACATGTTAAGAAGTACAGGGCTAATTAACTTGGTTGAGGTGGTTAGAGAAGGCTTCCATAAGAAAGGAAGGATTTAGATAGGAAGGAAGAGTAGAAAATGCTTAGGTCAGGAAGGGAGTGGAGGTGGATGATGAAAGAGAGGGAAATACATAAAAGATGAACAGCATATGCAAAGGCTGTGGATATTACAAATTCTGACCAATATGAAGGATGGAAAAAAAGGTCAGTGTAGAATTTGAATAGTAGGTGGGGTAGAGCCACCATATAGGCAATTTATTTGAACACTGATGAGTAATTTATTCTGCATTGGTATGCTTCTTATATAGTCACATTAAAGCTACTGTATTAATATAATATTTCTAAGTAATTTATGTTTACTATGTACATAACAGACAATATTTGCTAAGTACATGATAGAGAATGAGAAGAGTGTCATGTAGTCACGAAGATCTAGACTTATTGTCTGAGCCTTGAAAATAATGTCTATTCAAAAACATATGCCCTGAAAAATATTTGTGTGTATACATATGTAAATGTATAGAAGACTATATATCTTCCTTCTGATGTGTTCCAAAGGATTTCCTGTGCTATCAAATTTATTTTCAACAAAAAACTATGAATAGTGTATAGATCAAATACATATAGAAAAGTTAAATGTCTTGCTCAACATTTTAAATTATTTTCTCCCATTAAATATTTTATTTCTTCCACCCAAAACTTTGCCTAAATTTTACGTGTCTATATGTTCCATAAATGAAGCAACTAGTGCCGAATAATTTTTATTTTTTGTTTGAATAAAACTACTTATAATAATTTTCCTGATTTATAAAATTACTCAATATTTAAAAGATTATATCATATTTACATTTGCCATTTATTTTTTACTATTTTCTTCACTATGATTTAAAAATGTCATAAGCAGCTTGTAACTTTGTTAGTAAAATCCTTTGATCCTCATTGTACAGATCATCAGAACTCCTGATCAACTTATACTTAATTGGCCCAGTGTTATTTTACTGAATTTTCCCATTAGCCATATTTATAGGCTCTTCATAATTTAATTTTCTATAATTTTCATTATTTTAGTTAAAACATTTTAAAGTTGAGTAGTTCAACCATTTAAACCTTATTGATTTCATCTGCTTTTCAGGTTATTTATGAACCCACTTTCTTTCTAGTGTTTCTTTTTCACCTGATATCATCGTAAGTGCCCCTTTGATGCCACTTACCCCTTTTAGCCAACATTAATTCACTCAACTTTATTTTCTTTTTTGCCCTTTCTAGCCCTTAGAGCTTAAAAATTTATATTCAATATACTATGTATTCTTCTTTTATTTCTTTCCCTTCTCCATTTTCATAATGTGTTCTTTTTATGTTCCTAATTCTTGATTGATCCTCCCATGCCACATCCTTTATGCGGCTAAGTTTTCTAATTCAACATGATACTTACAAGCCTGTTCTAATTTTCTTCAAGTTTGGGATCTAATTTTTTGATGCTTCTGTTTTACTGCTTTAGATTTTGATATCCATTTTTATATTTCATCTACTTGATTTATATATTCTAAATAATTGCCTTAAAGTTCGAATATTATATCAGGTTTTATTATCAATCACGCACATAATTGTACTGTGAAAGACTAGAACTGGATTTATACACGTGTTGTTCTGAGTTTCTTATTTATACAGTTTACATCTTCTTCACAAGTTTCTAGACAATTTTAATACAAAAAGTAATCCCTTAGCTTCTTGGCTTTTTCATTCTCTTTTAGTGCAATGTGATTTCTTTGAATAAATATATGGCAGTGGGTTTTATTAATACATTTCCCTGAGATATCAATATTCTCTTACAAATGTGTAGTTTTGCGGCAAAACTCATTTTAAGCAGTCTAATAGTTCTCAAAAGCTAACTGCTATAATAAATAGACCCCAATATGCATAATGACTCAAAAACAACAACAGTATATATTTCTTATGCATTGGGGAGGGGAACAGGGTGGCAGTGTGACCTTCCTCCATAAAGCCATTCAAGAACCTAGGGTGATGGAGACTGATGCCTTCAATATGTGGCTTCCACAGTCACGTTGAGCACCATCTCCATTTGAGCCAGACAAAGGGAAAAACAGCATGGAGAAGCATGTGACCTGCAGTTAGTAACTCTCACCACCATGTGCATTTCACTGGTAAAAACATTCATACCATATTTAACTATAGGGGACACTGGGAAATTTGGTCTAGCTGTGTGCATAGGAGGAAGAGGGGAGCCTGGATTTTGCCAAGCAGCTAGCAGTTCTGCCACACAAAGTGAAGGAAATACTATTTTTTCCAATACTAGCAGAGACTGTAAATAATAAATGTGAAATTGAAAAGAAATAATGAAAACTAAAAGGGATGTGATGTGATAAATTTTCTATAGAAACACTTTAAAGCTAAGCCTTGTCTAGGATGACTGCCTATATGATTTTTTAAAATTTTCATGTCAATACCGTGTGCTAACTATGAATGTTAAAACTTTATAAAATAGCAAAGTGGAAGTAGTTATTTGTCTAAAAAGCAGTTGTGCTATGTAGTACTATACATTGTACTATATAATACAATTTAGGAGACCTAAGCATGCAAAAAGAAAAAAATTGAGGTAAGCCAAGAACTGTTCAGAAATAATTATATTTCCTACATATGTTTCAAACATGTGCTGTCAACTCAGAAGAAATGAACACTTACTCCTTATACCCTGATGCCCTCACATGAACTTGAACTGCTGGTCAGAGAGGAGCCGTTAAGGAAATTTCACAACATGAAGCCTCCAAAAAAATGCTGCTACGGTTCAACACTAAAATTTTGGAAGGTGCAGCATTAGTCTCACAGAAAATGGGAAGGAAATTACGATGTTAAAAAAAAATCAAGTAAACGGTACTTTGATAAGCAAAACGACTGTTTAATTGTCTTGGTTGGCAGGCTGAACTAGGAACCGAAATGGATTTCAGTTTAATGTGTTTTCATAACAATGGAAAGCAGACACATCTAATCTTTAATTACAGTTGCCCCTACCTACTGTACAGGAATGTTGTTAGGGCAAGTAAGATAGAAGATGAGAAGTGCTTTGAGCTTCTTGGTACAGAACTATAGAAATTCAATAAAGTTTAAGGTGTTTATTAATATCACGATCATTATTATAGTCTCAGTTTCTATCAGTTGGGTTTCATAAGAGCTTCGAATCAAAAGTGGATTTATTTTTACATTAATACTTAGAAAATTATATATCACACAAAACTTCCCGGAAGGACTACTTTCTCTGGAAATACTAGAATTCTCTGTATTATTTCAAGTACAATGAGTTAACTGACGCTGAATTTTACTTTGTCTATTTTTATATAGTATTGAGTCTTCATGTCCCCAACATGAAATATCCTTTTGCTTTTTAACAGACACACTTCCAAAAATACATCAAGTGCTTGGCAATCCTGTGAGGATAAAGGTATGCTTCTACATTTTACTTGAGTTACACTCTGTATCAACTTCTCAAAAGTGAAATGCAAAAGTTGCAATCTGCTCTTTCCACTCGGATTCAAGACATATTAGAGAAGCTGCCAAAAGACTGACTAAAGTAAAATAAACAGAGATACCAGGAAACTGCTGGGAAAAAAAAAAGTCAAATTTGTTCCTCATAAAGTGTCATAAAAAATCACTTGTGTTTTAAAAAAAACAATGCTTCCACATCTTTTGAGTAGAAAATATTTCGACTGAAAATGCAACATAGGTAAGCACACTATAGATCTTCAATAAATGAGGACATTAAAAATTTAAAATAGTTTTATGAGGCAACTCATGGTCCCCTTGCTGGTTTTACTTTTCTGCATGGTATTTATCATCTGATATATTTTCCATTTACTTATTTGCTTAATGAACTGACTGTAGAATTCTATGCAATACGTTAGCCACTAATCACATGTGGCTAATTCAATTTAAATTAGTTAGAATTGAAAATTCAGTCCTTAATCTGATTGACCACATGTCAAATGTTCTACAGCTACATGCATCTAGTGGCTTCTGTATTGGACAGTAAAAGAATAGAACATTTCCAGTGTCACAGAAAGCTTTGTTGGACATTGCTTTTAGTTAAGAATACTTTATATTCAATCAAATTTACACTGTTTTCATTTTCTAAAACACAATTCGATAGTTTAATACTGGAATTATTTTTCCTATCTAACGCATGCCTGTATATCTTTTATAATCAACAGTGTGAATGATAAAGTTACTACTAAATACAGAATTCTTGTGTTGTTTTAGGGATAAAGAACCACAAACTTGTCCGCTGACCTCAGCAGGCAAATTCTTTATGTCGATATAGTTGGAAAGCATCAAATAGGACTTCGCGGATAAGATTAAAATGTCCTACCATGTATTGGGACATGCTAAGCACTAGAGATTTTTATATACTCCTGGTATAAAAATGGGGTCAATTTGATTAACCCCACATACAGATGAGGAAACTGCTAGTTGAGAAGAGTTAGTATGTACCAGGATACAAACTTACCCCACTCCTCTAACTGTAAAAATCCTACTCTTCATTTTATTATTTGCTATATTATTTTAACTATACTGAAAATTCAACTAACCATGTTTTGTTTGGAATTAGCTTTGGTTTTAACCCATGCTAAATTTTCAGCCTAATGAAGTGCTATCTTAGAGATGACCTAACAGCTGCCTATTAATTTCAACCAAATTGCAGTATTTTCTTTTGGCTCCCTGCCACCTTTTCCCCATACCCACTGCCTTATTTTGCAAGACTGATTGTGCTAATATCTACAAAAATATCTCACCCAATAAAAGCCAATATCTCAAGGTGAAAATTAAGGTAATTTTTGATACCCCAATTTTTCTTCCACTTAAAAAAGTATATATATGGCTATACTTTCAGGACAAAGGTAAATCTACAATGCACACATTTCACATCAAAATCTCAAGTCCTTTGTGAAAAAAGGAAGAGATGTATATAACAAATTAAGTAATAACTAACTAGTATCATTTCTATATTAAGTATAACTCAGTTATTCTCAAATCTGATGTATAAACGTGGCCTGCCACAATCCTATTCAGGGAAGCTGTAATATACTTCCCTGAGTGTAAATAAGAGGAATAAGCTCATCAATGATTTCTCTATCATTACTCTACGTTATCATGATATCCTCAGGGTGTTTTAGGTTCTTTGTCCTATTCAACTTGGAATGATCCATCCATTCATTCATTTACTCATTCAACAACACTTAATAGACACCTGTCACGTACTGGACACCACTAAACATTGGGGATACAAAAATGAACACACAGTCTTTGATCATAAAGAGCTGAATTCTAGTGCTAAACACACGAATTGGGTAGAATTTAACGAGTGTATTAATAAAGATATTTACACATTATTTTAGAAAGTCAGAGAAAGTGTTTCTAATTCAGCTTGGAAAAATCTGAGTCAGCTTCTTAGAGAGGGTAATCTCAGGGCTGATGCTTAAGAGATGATGATGAAGAAGAAATCAGAAGAAAGGAAAGAGGTAGTTTTGGTAATTTTGGTTAAACTGGACATAATAGCCAGGCGCAGTGGCTCAAGCCTATAATCCCAGCACTTTGGGAGGCCGAGACGGGCGGATCACGAGGTCAGGAGATCGAGACCATCCTGGCTAACACAGTGAAACCCCGTCTCTACTAAAAAATACAAAAAACTAGCCGGGCGAGGTGGCGGGAGCCTGTAGTCCCAGCTACTTGGGAGGCTGAGGCAGGAGAATGGCGTAAACCCGGGAGGCGGAGCTTGCAGTGAGCTGAGATTCGGCCACTGCACTCCAGCCTGGACCACAGAGCGAGACTCCATCTCAAATAAATAAATAAATAAATAAATAAATGAATAATAAACTGGACGCAATAAGACATGGCAAAGAAGCCAGAAATATTGCTGTGAAGGAGGAGGAATATTGGGTGTGTGTGGCTGGTGAATGGCTGCTTGTGCACACACACATATCAAAGTGTACTCAGACATTTTGTGTATAGAAAAAGACCACAGAAATAGACTGGTAGTCATCCATTGTGTAATATCTCTACTTTGTATCCTCCCTGTTCCCAATAAAATGTGTCTTGATTCCACGAGGCTGTTTGAATGATGACACTCACTTTATAAATGCAAAGCAAATTCCTATTTGGGAGCTTATCGGCAGTTTGCATGTGCATGGGAAAACCAGAAAACCACTGCTCCTCTGTGGTCACATACCAACGGGGCCAGGCAGAGGTAGAGAATTCCACAGCCTCATTACAACACAGGTACTTGCTATGGCCTGAATGCTAAAATCTCACTAAAATTCTTACGTTGAAATCCTAGCCCCCAAATTGACAGTATTAGGAGGTAGGGCCTTCAGAAGGTGATTAACTCATGAGGACAGAGCCCTCATTAATGAGAATTGTGCCCTTATGAAAAGGGGCCCAAGGAAACTAAACTGCCCTTCCACCCTGTAAGGACATAGAACAAGAAGATGCCCTCTATAAGGAAAACAACATCTCGATCTTGGACTTCCCAGCCTCCGGAACTGTAAGAAATAAATTTCTGTTGTTTATAACCACCAGTCTGTGGTATTTTGTTACATCAGCCTGAACAGATTAAGATAGTACTCAAAGTGATTGAACTGAACTGACTTTTGTGCCATATCCCAGAAGACACCCTACCAATAAACTACTTATGTGGAGTGGGATTTAAAGAATTCCATGACGGAGACTGGTTAGATGCTTTCCAAACCAACTTTACCCATATTTTAGAGCATACAGCTGGATTACATTCCCCAGCTTCCCTTGCAAGTAGATACAGCATGTGACTGAGCTCTGGCCATTCCTCTCTAGGGTTATTGTAATATTTTCTAAGTTATTTCCGTTCTTCTGTCCTGTCTCCCTATTCTCTACAAGGCAGAAGGAACAATCTTACAAAAATGTATAAATCCGATCATGTTAAACTTTGCTCCAAACTCTTCAATAGTTTTCCATTCTTACAACTGCCTACAAGGATCTATCTGATCTCTTCCATCATAGCACTGATTGCTGCGACCTTATTTTCTGTATTCTATACAATCTCATAGTTCAAATGCTCCAGCAATACTAGCTTCTTTGCTATTCCCAAGGTGCGTTTGTTCTTCCCTCCACCTGGAACTGTTTCCTCAGATGTCCATCACGTGTCACCTACTCACTGTCTTCAGATTCCTGCTCAAATGACACGAGAATGATGATGCCTTTCTGGAAGAGCAAATTTGCCCCTCCTTACCTTGTGACTTGTGCCTCCACCAATTGGTTCCCTTCCTGGCTTTGTGTTTCTTCATGATACTTATTACAGAGTGGCAATATGATGCTGATATTAATCATATGGCTTGTAATGGCTTGAAAGGAATATGTAGCTTTAATTATTCCCTTATAATTTCAATCATTCTTGTACGTCATTTGTGAAACTTTCTGGCCCTCATTTTTCTCATGTCTGAGTTATTCACTTAGTCATTTATTTAATTTTGCCACTTATTTGTTGAGAAGCTATATTGTATCAGGCACTGTATCAGACAGTGGAGATAGAGCAGTGACTGAGGAGGCCTCCGGCACAGGGTAACAGCCTTCATGGAGTTTAATCCACTGGGGAAGGCAGACACTAAACCCTAATTATGAATGTGAGTGTTGAAATAAAGACACAAAGCACACACAACTGAGTAATCACAGAGTCCAGTTATGCCAACTGGTTTCCCCTAATGCCCTTTGGGCCATAGTAATTTATAAGTATATTCTGACACTACTTATTTACAGGGGGAAAAAGGAAGGGACCAGGGAGGGAACAAATAATTATTCAATGCCAAGTGTTCCATGAATACATACTGGAAGGTTCTCTAAAACACCACAAGGTAGTTATTACTCTTCCCACTTTCAGATATGAGGAATCCAACACTCAGATGAACATTATTATTCCCACTATAAAGATGAGTAAATTAAGGGATGAAACTCTTCTTAATACACACACACAATCATGTACCTTATCACAGTGCTACTTACAATCTACAGACAAACTATTACTGTGTGGCAGAATATAAATCAATGTACAGTTTCCTTTCTCCAGAAAGTGTTGCTACAAATAATGTCATCGGAACTAAATAGTATGTTTTGTAACGAATTTACACTCTGTGCATTCTGAAAGGGGTAGTGAGGAATGAGATTGTAGTGAGGTAAGAGACAGCATGGTAGGATGGATCCCAGGAACTGATGGCAAGAGGGCAGGGTACAGACATGAGGAGATGGGGCAGTGAAAGGTATGGCTGAAGAACTAAAAAGGAGTCATGTAATATAAAAAATTCATATGACCCTATCTTCATAATAATGAGAGGCCACTGATGACTCATGAGTTTTGATTGTCATAAAGAATGCTCTGGTCATACCTAATTAATCATTTGAATTTTTTGCATATGCAAATTATATTTTCACATCCATTATAAAGGTTTCCATTCCACTTTTAGTGGTTTTCTTATCCATTACGTTCTTTTCATAGTAAATAAATACAGATATTGATGCTTTTTTGTATTTGTGGTAATTAGTTTATATTGCTTGTTGTTTGCTCCTTGATATTTTTTTGTGTTTTTTTCATGTAGTCAATAAACAACTTCAGTGGATAAATGGAATAATTTTTATTTTCATATTATAAGACTATAGTTATTATTTGGTTTCATGAAGCATTTTAGGGATCCCAAAGTCTTTTAGAGCTTATAAAAACATTCCACATCCTCAAAGTGTATCAAGGACCCAAGAGATTCTTTTTCTTGTGAAGTCAATTAGGGGTCCAGGCATATTCACCGGTAGTTTCAGTTTCTCTGAGATATCACTGACTGACAATGAAAAAGGCACATAATTTCTCTTTTGTGTTTTATCACATACAAAATAAAGGCAATACTACATACCCAATTCCTGCTTGTCTCATGGAAGACAGTAAACAGATGAATTAGAATGCAGATAATGACATACATAATTAGGAAGTAGAATAAAGTATTCCCTGTGCTTTGGAGGAGGAGATTATCAATTCCAAGGCATCATTATAAATCACAATTTATTTCTGATACTTAAAGCAAGGGAACAGAGAGCGGCTCAGTTCAAATAGCGAGACAGAATTTTCTGATTTCTGTTTCTTTGCTTCTGTTTCACTATCTATTTACATTCTTTGAACTCTTAAAATAAGCAAGGCCAGTAGTAGGCATTTTCAATCTGCTACAACACAGGTTTTCTCATTTAAGAACATTTGTTACCCAAACATCCTAAAAAAGAAAATGGAAGACTTGAAGGTCCACAGCTGACAGTGCAGTATTCAAGCCTCCAACGCTTGATATTCAACACTTCTTTAAGCTGATACAAGTAGCTTCTTGACAAGTATTTTGTTTCAAAATATTCTCATCATCTCTATTTCAAATAATAGAGGGAAACACAGTTTAATAGACTTCCCTAGAACAAAATGTGGAGAACAAATCAACTATTATATATAATTTACCTTATGCAAACTTGCAGCATCGAATTTTGAAATGTTGGTCAACTGAAGCTCTTAGGAGTAAAGTTTCTTGATGCAATATAAAATCTATTTTCCTTTTTAAAAAGCCCAAAGTACCAAAATAACTATTATGCATTTAGTATTTGGTTATTGCAAAATGTTTTTGTACATATTGCTTTCTTTTATTTTTTTAAGACAGAGTCTTGTTCTGTTGCCCAGGCAACAGAACTTCAGGCTGGAGTGCAGTGGCATGCTCAACAGCTCACTGTAGCCTCGACTTTCTAGGCTCAAGTGATCCCTACACCTCAGCCTCCCTAGTAGCTGGGACTAAAGGCACCCAACACTACCCTCGGCTAATTTTTTTTTTTTTTTGAGAGATGGGGTTTTGCCATGTTGCTCAGACTTGCTTTTATTCTTATAATTTCATTATGTATGGACTTTCAATAAACCACTCTCACCAGTTAAGTTTCCATGATTTACCCAAGTTTGAGAACCAGTATTTGAAAGCTGGTCTTCAAGCTCCAAATTGAGTGTCTTTGTTAAGCACACTGCAGCTAAATCTAAAAGTGCTTTTATAAACAACAGAGGTAACAAACTCAAATGCTTACAGGGGCCAGATGGTCAACATAAATGTACAAATCAGGTCAGATGAGGAATGGAGTGAACTCCCAGCAAAGACCACTATCTAAATGGGAAGGGGCTACTTGACAATCATTTGTTGCCATGTGGGATTAGGAAACTAATGTTGCCCAATCATCCTACTTTAAAGAGAATGTAGAAATACTAATTTTTAATGTGTAACATCTTCTGAACTTTTTAAATGATGGCAATAATTAAAATTTGCACATAATGCATTTGCAGGTGGCACATAGAAAGTAGGCTATCAACTCATCTCCTCTGTTGCACATATTCTTATCTGATAATCAAATGAGAAAAAATAACCCATTTTACAGATAAAAACACTAAAGATCAAGAAAGAGTTCTTCACTTGTTTAAGGTCACACAGGCTAGCAAGTGGCAGTGATGTGACTCAAAACTCAGACATTATTCTTTACACTTCATTTCACTGCCTTGATTATTTTGTGATGTATCCAGAAATTAGAGAGAAATCAAATTATGGCATTATATAACTGTGTGCTTCTATTCTATTATGCTGCATTATGCTGATTGAGCCAATGACATAGCACGCTCTGCTGTGCAGATATTTCACAGCCACTGTAGATTGACTGTCACGTCCTGAGGGTTGATTTAAGCACTTGTACATGGTATTAGAACTCCCAGGGTGGTTACCAATGGAATAAAAGAGAAAACCGGAGGATAAAAGTGGACAATTTCCAGTTAAAATTACCATACTGAAATTTTGTTAGTTATCAGACTTAGTACACAGCAGCTTATCTGACAAGAAATTGTCCTTTTGGGCATGATTCAACCTAGAGATGTCTGATTTCCTCATATGTGGTGTCCAGATGGTCCTTTCTGCTCTATGTTGAGACCAGGAGGCATAAAGGCCATTTCTAAAACAGAGACAATGAAAGTAAGTGCAGGGTGGAAATGCACAAGACTGGTGAACATAATGTACTCAATCAGATTATATTTTTAAAACCAATTCTGTATTACTGACATGGGCAATTGATGAGGGAGAGAAAAGAGTACTATCCTTTAGAGATTTTGTTGCTAGAGGTGCTATTACATGTGACTAGCAGCTGATTAGATAGGTTCCGTGGTCATATAGGCTCTGAAATAAAATCTGGAAAAGCAAAGAGAGGGCTGACAAAATGCACGACAGAAGCCTAATGTTCTACTTGAGAAATATTGCTTCTTTCTTTCACTGCAGAATTAATTTTGTGCCAAACTTCTGTATCTCCTACATGCTAATGACAGGAAGAGTCAGTGTGTGACGAGGAAAAAGGTGGAAAGAATTTGGCTAATAAAACAGTCCATGGTAAATAATCCAGGTAGGATGGAACACATAAACTGCACAGTAAATACTTTTTAAAAATCCTCTAAAATGCCCAATTTATGATAACATCTTATGAGCAGCTCCAATATATAACATTGGATATTTGCATAGGATATTACAGAGCCATGTATTACAATATTCAACAAAAAGAAAATACCTCAAAACACATTTTGTTCATTTGGAAGTACAATAACTTTGTCAGTTAAAATCTGGAAAGCTTCCCAGTTTTCAGCCATAAAATGATAATGCTAGCCATATCATTTAAAAGTGGGATCTCCTAGAAGTTAATTCAGTTGACAGGGTCACTTTTAGACTTTATCTTTTTTCTTATGTTTTTGCACTAAAAATAATTCCCAAATCCTATTATTCAAAGCACTGGAAGTTACTATAGCAATTCATGGCTCTGTTCACATTCACAGTACCTCTGAACCAGATAGCTACTTAAAAGAAAATACCCTCTACAATGCAGATCATGGAATTTATGGTGTTTTCAGAAAGGGAAACAAACCAGAGACACTTATTTGTTGAAGAGAATTGTTTAATTTTAGCAATATCATTGTTCTGTGATGATCCGATTCAGCAGAATAGTATTGGATTTAAGGGTGTGGATGCTGGAGGTGGCACGCATGAGTTTAAAGCCTCATTTGCCTTGGGCAATTTACTAAACCTCTTTGAACCTCCATTTCCCCATATGTATGTAATAGTATCTACCTGAACCTCATTTGTAAGGTACTTAGCATAGCATCTTGTCCATAGTAAGCAGTGTTAAGAATTAGCCATTATTAAGTTTGTCTTAAAAAAAAAAAAAAAAAAAAAAAAAAAAAAGACGTGATTTCACAGTACAAGAGAAAATATATTTTGAAGAAAAATATTCCAACATATTATGTCAGGAAAGAATTGAACTTGAAATATTATGGAAGCATATTTGATTTAAGCTGTGTTGTTCTGTTGGTGACAAGGGAGAATGATAAGAGACTCAATGTGAAATATCTAAAATACCTGGGCTGAAAAACTAGTCCACCGTTAATATTTTTTCTGTATTTAAAGTACAATATATTTTGGTTTCTTCTATACTTCTTTAACAAGTTTTCAGATATTAGAAATGAATCTCTATTAATTAAATTAAAACATGTTAAAAACATTTTATGCATTTTAGACACTTTTGGACAAGTTTAAAGTTTCATTCACAAAAGTTAGTCAATCTCAGTCTATAACTTTTAACTATTTTTTCAGAAAGTAATCATGAACTAAGACATTTACTTCTTCATAATGAAGCATGAAATTTTCCTTTATTTTTAATGTATTAAATGTATTCTCTTTATCCCATCTTTCACTGGTACTTGTCCATTCAGACATTCTGGTATTTTCAAATATTGCTCTTATATATTTAAATATATTTATTTCTAAATATCAGAATATAAGAATATAATCAACAGTCATTTTTTCCATGCATATTTTTACAACTTCTTTTTTTCAACAAAACAGATGAAAAGAATGCTTATGCTGAAACAGTCAAATACTATATATTGTTTGTTCCAGGTCAGAAACATTCATAACTCAAATTTCTTTTCCAGTTTTTTAAATAAAACTGAAGTTTTAGGAGAAGAAAGAAGTTTTATTGACAAATATGAAGATAATACAAATTTCAATACTACAACTGGGGTTGTTCATAGTGAAGCAGGGAATTTTACTATCTTGAATTATCTCCCACAACTCAATTTTTTACAAACAATATGCCAAAGTCACTAGGTGGTACAAAGCATTTCTTAAAGCTTAGTGGTGCTACAATATAAATGTGTTGGTGAGTAGATGAACTATGATTCCAATGTTATGGTCAAAATAGTTAGGAATGTTTGTTGAACAAAGGACTATAAGTCACTGCTGTTTATTAAAAAGCAAGAGACTTTCCCTTTACCTGCTCTCAGATTCTGAGATAAAATACTACCTAGTAAGAGTTCTATAAAGATGCAATGGCATCTGGCCTATAATTTAGACATCTGTAAGATTTGCCAGCCTGAAGGTGATATTGTCTAATGGTGAAGAGCTGCAATCTCAAGCCACGGAAACCTGTGTTTGAATTCCGGCTCCACATTTTGCTAACTGCGTGACTTTGAAAAGCCTCAGTTTTCACATCGATAAAATACAATTAGTAATAATACAGTTTGTCAAAGATTGCTATGAATAAAAAGAAAGATTATAAAGTACATATAAAATGCCTAAGAGGGTATGCAGTTCATAAGCTTAATAAGTAGAAATTAGAAGTTTGCTATTACTACTTATTTCTGGTATTGTAAATCTTGTGGCCTGATATTTACAGCTTCCTCCTTCTGATGATCTCTGCCTCTGAAATTTGGCTCTTTATTTACACCTCGGCTTTATCCACCAAGGACTGGAGATTCCCAAGGGTTGAGGCAGCCCCTTCCTTCTCTACAGACAGCCAGAGATCACTGCTCAACTCAACGTTCTGGCCCATAAAGAACCAGCTTGCTGAGTTCTATGCCTCCTTTGTTCAGGCCATCACAAGGAGATCTCCGGAATATTAAAGCTAGATTTATCCACTGTGCCTAACTCTTCTTTGCTCAGGAGTAGATTCCTGGCCTTCAGCCTGGTCCCCCTTTCATTATTGCTTCTTGACTCAGGTCTTCTGAATAACTTTCCCTTTCCCCACATTTACTGATATCACTCCTTAACACTACTGACTTGGTCAAATTCTCAGAATAAATTTTCCTAGTGGCTTGGGTGCACAAGTTTCCAAATTACCCGTGGAGCAAAAATATCTTTCTAGCAGAGGTCAAACGCTGATGGTCTAGGGGCCACACTAGCACCAAATATATATTAGAGCAGTGAGTAAACATTTTTTGAGCACCAATGTCTTCATGCCAGTCATGAATTTTCCAATTTATATTTTGACAGATTCTCTACCAGTTCTATTACTTTACTCCCAGTCCACTCTACCCCATGACCTCATTTGAGTTCATGACCTTGTACACCTTGGCTTCATCATCTGAGGGTTTTGTCAGTTGGAAAATATCAGGAACATACAAATGTCTAATCTGTCACCATTAGATTTGCTCAACCGCAGGTTCCAGAATTACCACTCTGCCCCTTTCTGGCACCTAGATCCATGCGTTTATGTTGAACCATGGTCTCTGGCTCCATAGGCTTTGGGGTCTAGGTCTTTTATTTCCCCTCAACCATAGTAAAGGCACCCATGAAATGGTTTCTTCTGACCTTAATCTCTCTCATTCTCTTGCTTTCTTCTCATTTCATATCCTCTTCTTGACAAACCACAATTTCACAAAAGACCTAATATAACAGTGTGTAAAATCAGGCTCTATCCTATCCACCAAGCTGAACACTTAACGTATTTCTATTAGTTTGTTGTTCGGTGGTTTCCCCTTCATCATTACAAGATGATTACATATGGAATGCCTTTTAAAAATATGATGCCAAGGTATGGAACAAAAAGGCAATGAGGAGAAATGAACAATGCAAACGAATCCATTTTGATTTCCTCTTTACCACTAAACACAAGACTTGGTCTCCTCTGAAAGATTTATGAGTTTTCCTACCATAAAGGAGGCTGGATTACGGCTATGCTTACTTTATAAAATGAAATTCTGCCATCATAGGCAAGGGTTCGTGGCTGTAATTATTTCAGTGCTCTTCCCAGTCAATGTGTCTTGCACAGCTGAGCCAAACCCTCTCTCTCACAGGCAGGCAGGCCATTTCATAAGAAGTCTGAAAGCTCCCACAACTTTGTGTGACCTTGCATTGAATAACACTGGGAAATTGATTTGGCTCTAGTAATAAAAGACCGTCTGCATTATCTGCATTCTAATTATAATTAATATAACCAGGAAAACTGCTATATTATTTACGATTAGAGCTATGGTGAGCACAGTGTAATAATAATCTGCTACATAATTTTTTATTGATCTGATGGCTTTATTGCAGAAAAAACAAAATGCTACACCACTGCATAACTAAAATTGCCTTTCTTGACATGAGTGTTTAGACAGAGGATTTCATTTAACATTTCTTTTATCTGATCAAATTCTCATAGTTTTAATATCATAACAAGTGTGATGCTATGGGATCTTTCAATTTTCCTCCTTGGAAAGAACTGAAGAACAGGCTTAATTCATCCAGCCAGGTTTCCCATTCTTTACTCACTGAGTATCATTAATTCCCTCACACAACAGCTGTCATACATTTCATTCACGGCAATAGAATAAGGCTCAGAAAGAAGTGGCTTTCAGTTAAGGGAACGCTATCTCTCATCCGAAATAAACTCTTTCTAAGCATAATGCCTAATGCAGTATAATTGTAGTAATGAGTGTATTTTTCTCGAACAGAAAAAAGTTAAGCTTTAAAAATATTAGTGGAGGAACTCTTGGGGAGGGCAGAGATCTTTATGAACCTAGCTGGCAGTGTTCACCATTCTCTACTGTGTCTTGGTGATAAAAGTTTGCTTCAGCTATATTATGATTTGAAAAATATCATAGACAGAGGAATAAATAAACATTCGTAGCAAAGTAAACATAATATATATGGTGAGGATTTGTAATTAGCAAAGGAATGAAAACCTGGCAATTTTTTTTTCTGATGTCCAACTTTAATAAATACAAGTTGAGTATATTGAGTGATAAAATTGTAAAAATGGTTTTGTTTATAATTAGTCGTATTTGCAAAACTTTAGAACATTAGAAATATATGCCGGGTGCGGTGGCTCACACCTGTAATCCCAGCACTTTGAGAGGCCAAAGTGGGCAGATCACCTGAGGTCGGGAGTTCAAGACCAGCCTGACTAACACAGAGAAACCCCGTCTCTACTAAAAATACAAAATTAGATGGCTGTGGTGGCATATGCCTATAATCCCAGCTACTAGGGAGGCTGAGGCAGGAGAATCACTTGAACCTGGGAGGCGGAGTTTGTGGTGAGCCGAGATCGTGCCATTGCACTCTAGCCTGGGCAACAAGAGTGAAACTCCGTCTCAAAAAAAAAAAAA
>NC_045440.1:108984949-109098835 GCF_002776525.5 Piliocolobus tephrosceles | reverse complement strand
AAAATACTTAGCTGCTTCCACAATATTATCAAAGGGATTTTCATCCTCGTGCACTATTTTGAAATGTATACATAAATCACATTTCACAGATTTATATTAACAATAAGTATGATGAATATTATCTCAGTTGGTATTAACATTAACAAATCACGTAAGGTAGGAAAGACAATTGTTATTTTTTGACAGATGTAGAAACTGAGGATTGAGCAGCTGGGAAGTGGCAAATTCACATCTAAACATTTTATCCCCTGACATATGATTCTGAACTTTTTAACAATACCATGCTCTTTAGAGATTTATTTGATTTGAATTATGTAATTAGCACACTAAGTCTCTATAGAACAAACTTATTTTACAGATACTTGCATAAAATATAAAAATTATGAAATATAAACTCTCAAAGAGGAGTCAGGCTTAAGAGACCCCTTCTAAATGAGCATAATAAGCATTATCCCCATCATCATCATCATGGCAACTGACATTTATGGAACCAGAAAGTAATGAATACTATCTCATAATAACCCAACATATGAAGAAAGTAACGCTTGGGGAAAAGCTGGACAAGTTGCCCAATGTCACATAGTAAGCTAGTGGGAGATTAAGGTCCTGAACACTGATGTGCATAAAATCAGAATTTGTGCTCTGTTCCATATCCCTCATGTATCAGCTTTCCAAATACATATCCTGTGAAGACCAGCTTACAATTATTTTAATAAAGAAATAAGCCCAAAATGTAATTTTCTTTCCTTTTTGTGGCTAAAAAGGCAGTAACAGAAGCATACAATGTGTTTTCCCAGAAAGAGTCATGCTCAGAGTTCTCATAGACATGTATATTATTTGAACATTTCAGAATTTTATGTGATAGGCATGCCAACATGAATGATTTAAAACTTACTACAGTGAGTGGCTGCTGACTATCATTTTGAACATTACACCTCTGTGTAGACTTAATTTTCAATTTAATTATTTGTTTATTAAGAAATTTATATTTCTTGGGTGCTATAAAATGTGGGGCTTTTTGACAAAAAAAATTACACTTGATTGTTAATCAATTTTAGACAAGGTATATAAGTAAGCATGATTGGTAAAAAAATAAAAATTGTGTGCTATTAGAAAAAATAGAAGTAGCAATATGAAAAATTATATTTAAGTTCTTCCCTGGCACAAATTTTCCTCTTCCAATCTCTCGTTCACTTCTCTCCCTTAGTTGTTCTGTGAAACTGTAGCTAGAACGAAATAAATCTAGGACTAACAGGCAAGGTTTCATTCCAAGTAAAGCGTTTCAGCAATTTCCCCCTGTGTTAATTTCATTATCTGGATGACAGCAATCCGAATTAGAATCACTCTCTTTGCTGCAATAGAGCAGATTAACTCCACAGCAGGTTTTCCTGAAAGACGTAGCTTAGCCAGACCAGTTTGATAACAGAAAAACCAGTGTCCATGATGCACTGTGCTAATCTGCTTCTTCTCAAAGGGCATGGCTTAGGTTGAACAAATATAGTAGAAAACAATTCCATGGTACATGTCCCTAATTTTTATACTTTATTTGAAATGTGATTTTAAAAGTTTAGGAATCTGCTATCAGCAATATTAGTGAAATTTTTCAAGAAATTCTAGCCACTGTAATAAGGCAGGAAATAACAACAAAAATTTTAAAGTCATGAGAAAGATGATCAAAAAGTCATTATTTAATGATTACCAAGAGAGAAATATTCATATCAGATTTTTAAAAATCACTGGCACTCTTATATAGCATTACCAGAAAAAAAGTAATTGCTACAAAATTTCATTCCAATTATAGTAAAGCTGCTGACTAAATGGGAATACTTTACAAGGAATATATACAACCAGATTAAAAATGTATTGATCTGAATTTAATAATATAAAGAAAGACTGAAAACGGAGAAATATGTTGAATACCAATTTATAATTTATAATGGCCAATATAATTTTAAATGCCAATATATTATTTATAAATGTAATACAGTATTAATCAAAATCCTATCAAGTATTTTTTCTTAAACCAAAGAATATTATTTCTCTTACCCAGTAGAATAAACAGATAAAAATAAAATAATTTGAAAAGGAGTAATAGAAGATAACATGTTAAAACATATTACTAAGGTAAAAAATCAAAACATGCTATGGGAGTAAGAAATAACTAACGTACAGATAGAACCAACTATTGTTTAAAAGTCTAGAATGTAGAAGGCTTTATTTATTTGATGAAACAAATCAGTTTGGGGAACATTTCATTCTACCGAAAAGTAAAAATTATTTAGTATTGCACTTAAAGCCATTTACTAACATAAATGTAAGATGGAATGCAGTTCAAAATCAGTTAGTGGGGCATCATAACATATTAACTAAGAGATGATTGCTTTGCTTTCAAGTCTATACTCTCTTTATGCTAGTTACTTAGTCTCTCTGGGCTTCAGTTTTGCCAAGTATTAAAAAGAGATGATAGTGACCACTGCTATAGCACTGTAAAGTGCTTAGAAAATTGTCACATAGTCAAGTTCTCAAAAGTGTTGGCAACTAAACTATTGTACTTACTTGTTATCTTTATTGTTATTACTTATTAAAGATATACGGTGATTAAAAATAAAAATGTTAAAAGTAAAAACAAAAAAATCCCTATTTATTTAATGTACAACTGAATGGTCTTTCCAAGATTTATAGGAAGCAACTACATCATAAAATAGAAAGATGCATGAATTTGACAACCTTCAAAAGTAAAAATTTCAGTAATCAAAAATTAAAATTTTCAGTAAACGAAACATTCTTTTTTTCCTCTGAAAATGCAGAGATGAAAAATTATGAGAAATGAAATTAAAACAACAAATGAGTTGTTATAGAATAGTTATCAGTTTAAATTGGTTGATTTATAGCTAAAAGATTATATACAAAAAAGAGGAAATACAAAACAAAAAATTTTTTTATTTAAACATAAAATGGAAGACAATTTGAAGAGCTCAACACTTTAACCTACTTAAATATTGAAGGTTAAAAAAATTGGTAATATTTAAATCTCACGAGAACAGAGAACCAAGGAAATTACTCATGGTTGCTGTGAATAAATCCTGATATACTACGATATTGTATGGCAAAATATATGTATCAAGATTTTTAAAAAAATATTTAGCTTTGACCCACTATTTTCATTTCTAGTTCCCTGTTTTAAAGAGATGAATACATAGGTGAAATAAAAATCTGGCATAAAAACACTCAGCATAGCATTATTTAAAGTAACGGTAAACTAACAATACATCCAATATTAAAGCATGGCCAAGCAAATTTTGGCCTTTCCATGTATTAGTATATTATTCGGAAATAAAAAATGACTTTTACAAAAGTAGCCAGTTGCAATTAATCTAATCTACTACCAATACTGAGTTGATCAACTGAAATTCTATAATAAATACAATCTCTAGCTAATATATTTGAAAATGCTATAATACAAAGGGTTTTAAAGATAGTCTCCATGGGTCCATTTTTTCTTAATTCTAACAGCAAGGCAGTGAACTACCCAAGAAGTAAAAGATAAGCCATTTAGTGAAAGCAAGCAATATGTATTTTAGAAATATATACATATGTAATGAAGCTATTTTTAAAAGATGGGGTCAGGGTAATGTATAAAATGTACAGGGTAGAGGTTTATTGTTGGGGAAGGGAAAGTTGACTGGGAGGTGGATTGCCAAAGATGAAGGCACACATACACACAATGTTGTTGCATAGTTTCAGCTCTTAATCTGAGTGGTGGGTCTACGGATCTTCTTTGTGGTTTTGCTTCACAATCTACGTATGTTGCAGTTATTCTTGTGCTTATCTCACATATGAAATAATATTTTTAAAGGAATAAGAGAAAAAATATCTCTCAGAAAGATATAAAAAAGATAAAGTTTGATTCTTGCCTTTGTTAGAAACATGCTGTCATTCTTCGCTAACATCACCACTGACTTCTCTGCACTTTCTTTATTTATCTGTTACATAGGCTTGCATGCTCTCAAAATCTGTGGTGAAAAAGAACTCAGGCAATTGGACAGTGACTTTATGGAAAGTCACTTTTCACTATTCCTTCCCAGTAAGTTAAGAAACAACTAACTAGTTGGATGGGAATGGCAAGAAGAAGAGGCAGATAAAGTTATCGTGCATGACATAGCCATAGTCGGAGTTGCTTGCAAGACCTTTGCTTCTAGAGCTGGAGTCCTCATATCCTTCAATAGAGAGGAGAATCATATTTGTAAATATTGCCCGAAGGAGCATAAGAGGATTATGGTTACTGACCCTGTCACGTTTATCAAAAAAGTCTATCTTAAGCTGATGGATCTAAATATAAATACAATGATAGATTCAGCCAGATTTTTACAGAATAATCTTTATTTACACACACACACACACGCGCACACACACACATACACACACACTTTCAGCTTAAAATAGAGACAAAGGAAAACAATAATTACCTCTTGTAGCAACATTATCATCATATATACATAATCATTATTTATGTGTGTGTATATATACATATTTGCCCCAAATTAGACGGTAAACCACATTATTTTAAAAGCAAATGCAAAAGTAGCTGAGCCCAGGACATGAGGCAAAATTAAAATGTCCTGAGTACTTAGTAATAAGACCTAGAGTTATGAGAATTTTAGAGGAACTATAACCAGAATAAATCACAAGTGATTATGTATACATGTATTGAAGATTGTCTATATCCATGGGGAGTCCAATAGTGTTTTCATGAACCTATATTCACTAAATCTCTCCAAAGTTTTCCCAGTAATTAGTTATAACATTTGCTTGCAATACAGTCATTGTAAGAATAAGATATTTACTAACATAGCTAGTTTATTATGCTTTTTACTCTATCCTATCGCAGTGAAACATTCCAAATGTAGTCCTCAGTTTGAATAATGCATATAAAAACAATGAAATATTTAAACAGCTTGATATTTCACACTGTAAGGGGATCAATATGTTTCCATCAACTAGTCTACCAATTTACTCATATAGTCAAAATTTTAAAAATTTCAAAAACCTTCTAAACTCTGCTAGGTGTTTGAAATCTAAAAGTAAAGTTAAAATATGATTATTATCCTGCTAGATCCAAATTTAATTGAGAAACGAATCTCATCTCAATATTGTAGTGCCGTAGCAATATTCTATAATAAGAAAATGGAAACAACACATTCTTGCTGAGTATTAAGTATCTATAATTAAAAACGTATGATGATTCATTCTTTAGTAAAGTTAATAGGTTTGACGAACTGTTCAGAAAACTTCTGCACATTTTAAAACCTAATATTCATATAAATCCAGTTATTCTTATAACTATGGCTTCCATCATGAACAATTCTCATAATTCTAATAAAGGAGGTAGAGTTGAAAGAGAAGATGTGGACAAAAATGTACCCCCACTTTTTTTTCTCAAGAAAAGGATACTTCTACTGCCTGAAGTACTTTTTTCTGTTGTAAGAAAATGCAGGTCAGCAAAACTGCCATGCTGAAATGTCAGCTCAGTCATCTTTTCCATGTCTGCTCCACACTGCTGCTTTGCAAGGTAGAAAAAGCTAATTTAGTAGCTAGAGCTAAATTAGACTTCTTAATTGACATTTCACTTTCATCCAAAATTAGGCCAGCACATGTTTAAAAATCCTTTTTATTTTGAATGAATTAAAGAATAGCTTGTAAAGGCTTGTAAAGATCAGAATGGGTAGTGAAGGACAAGCACACCTGAGCTTTTTCCCAATTTGGCAACTGCTACCTAAGGTACGTGGAGCTGAGAAGAGCCAATGCCCTGTCTGTCTAGGACTTGAAGCCCAAACTGCACAGCCTTAGTTAAATTTTCTTGAGTCCTTCCTATGGGATTTGTCTCAGTGATTCTCAAACTTTTTGGTCTCGGGGCCTCATTACATGCTTAAAAATTTAGGACTCCAAAGAGCTTCGGTTTATGTGGCTTAAGTCTACCAAAGAGCATTGGTTTAAGCTTTGGTTTTATCTGGCGATATCATTCTACTGAGGTGTATCACCACAGAAATCAAAGCTAAGAAATATGTATGTATTTACCCATTTAAAAATAATAATAGTAAACACATGGCATTTTAACACAAATAAAGTGTTTTTATAAAAATAACTATCTTTCAAAACAAAAAAAGTGAGAATCAGCACTGTATTATATTTGGGCAAATCTCCTTAATATCTGGCTTTAATAGAAGAAAGATAGATTCTCGTATCTGTTTCTGCATTTAGTTTGCTGTCCTCTGTTGTTTTGATTGAACTATATGTAGAAAATCTGGCCTTGCACAGATGTGTAGTTAGAAAGAAAAGAGTACTTTAATAGCGGTTCAGATAATTTGGGAATTCCTTGATACTACACCAAAACTCAAAAAGTATTACCTTCCTAAAGGTGAACTGCGGTGTGCAATCTGACACATTAAGAACTTTTCCTACTTTGTTATTTTTACATCTATTTACATGGGTTGCATTTTGAATGAATCATTTTACCTATGCACAATGCTGAAGTGTCATTCACTGATCATTTGATACTGGTTCACTGAGTTATGCAGATCTTCCCATTGTTGGTACATTTCATCATATACCACCAAAAGATCACATTCACTACTATCACCATTAATGTCTTCAGATAAATTTTCAAGTATTGGAAAGCTGTTAATAAGCTCAGAGTGGTAGACACCGTGAATTTCAAAAATTATAATTTTTGCTTGCAAGCTTTACTTTATCATTGGCTATAAGTACTGGCAATTGTTTTCCTTGAAGCGATAGGCTCATTTCATTTATTTCTGAGAAAATATGTGCCAAATACTCAGATCTAAATGACACAATTTGTCTGTCAGACATTCTTTCAAGTAAAAATTGTGTTCTATGAAAAAGTGGCTAATTCCACTTTTAACTCAGGCAGACATACAAGTGTTTTTCTGGAGATGACCATAGTGCTTTAATATGAAACAAGAGTGCTTTGTAGATATTTCTAATTTTGTCACATGGAATATTAAAGAAGCATGTACTCAAGGGTTTAGATTTAGTAGCAGCATTAAATTTTATTGCTCCATCAAGAACATTCTTAAGTAACACTGTGATTTTGTTTGCTTGTTTCAGCTTTGAGTGTCTGGCGGTAAAAAAATACAGACTTCTAGAACAATTTGGTACCACTGCCTTGATTCATGTTAACGTTTCAGCAGTTTCACCCATAATTGCTCTTGCACTATTAGTGCAAATGCCAATACAACAGAAAAGGCAAATAACCTCTTAGTAATATTATGATAATATTTTCACCCTATCGTTTTCTAGAAAGTTTCTAAGTACCCTCTAGTGGTTTGTGGAGCACACTTTTAGAACTGCAGGTCTATCTGAAGGACTATAAACAGAGTCAGCTCTGCATAGGCTACACAGTCTCCAAAGTGATTTTCAAAGTATGAGCTTGGGAGTTTGGGGTGTAAAGCAACGGAAAGGAAGAATTGAACATCTATCAGAACCTTGCAGGTGGTGCTTTTGAGGAACATTCACACAAAATCACTGTGATAGGGAGCTATTCTTTGGAGCAGGTGTGTTATCGATAAATTTCACTCTCCCTTTAATTCAGACACTGAATTGCTATTTGGCCCTCCAAGTACCTTCTTGATTATATCAGAAAAAGAGGTGTTTTATTAATTTCTTCCTTTGCTAAAGAGGGCACGAAACAATAGAGTAAATTGGAAGTTTTATGGGATGGCAGTGGTCTCAACCATGGCTTGTCACAAAGTCACCTACCCCTATCCCTGAAATGCAAATACATTTCAGAGATATGTAGTTGAAACTAAAATCACCCTATAGATGCAAAGATTGATGATTCAAATAATATCAATGATTCAAATAATATCAACTCATATATTAATTAACAATACAATTCACTTAAGCATCTCCTTAATTTTGAATAATTATGATTCCTTATCTACGATTTAGGTTCATATTGCTCTGTCGTGTACATGTACAAATTTAAGGCAGAATTTGTTCACAACTGTATACCATTTATCATGTGCCAACCATTTACATATGAGCCCTTCCTTCATGTATGTTTAGTTATTTAATCCCCACATAATCTTATAAGGTAGACATTTTTGTTTTCTCTGTTTTATAATGAGGAAACCAAGTAACAGAAGTTTGATAATTTATATTAGGCCTCACCGCTAATAAATGGGGAGCCAGGAATAGAACCCAGGCTGTTCAGGTACCAAGTGGTTTATAAACTTAAACACTATGCCAGAGCAAAACAAAACCTAAAATGAGTTGCCTGCAGATCTTTCTTTTGGTATATTGTAGCATTTATGTGTTGTCTTGATTCTTTACAAAAATAAGTGAATCTTTAAACCATTCCTGAATACAGAATGCAATCATTTCATAGATTCCTCCTTGAAATTACGATTTTATCAAAACTCAGGCTGTCTCTGAAATCCATGGCAGGGTTGCTTTCAGGTAAACACAAAATCCGACAATGAGCTTTTTTTGTACCAATATAATAAGTAAGCTTATCTAAGTAAGTTTTGCATTAACTGGATGCTATGGTTTGAGTATGTTCCACCAAAATTCATTAGCTGGAATCTTAATTTCTCAATTCAGCAGTGTGTTCAAATGGGCCCTAGTGAAAGGTGTTTGGGTCATGGAGGCACCACCCTCATGAGGGAATTAATGCCTTGGGGGAGCAGGTTAGTTATCATGAGAGTGGATTGTTATAAAAAGCTAGTTGGCGTTCCTTGGCTTCCTCTCTCACCATATGGTACCTTCCATCATGTTATAAGGCAGTACCAGGCCCTCACCAGATGTTTGCATCTTGCTCTTGGACTTCCCAGCCTCCAGAACCATGAGCCAAAGTAAACTTCTTACCTTTATAAACTTACCTGTCTGTAGTTCTGCTATAGAAAGAGAAAATGAACTAAAACAGTGAATTTTTGCCCTTAATTATCCTAATAATTCTTAGTACTTTTTCTTTTTTTTTTTTTGCTTTGTGCTCTGCAAACTCAAGTCACTAAGAACCGCCATCAGATTAGTATTAAATGGTTTCTATAATAAAACCACAGTACTCAGCCTTTACACTCTTCCAAAACATAACTGATAAGGTCTCTGCCTGTTATTAATCAGTTCCTTCTGAACTGATTTTTTTTAAATAATAAAAACAATTTAAAGTATTTTATGCCAAAAACAAAATTCCATCTTTCAAGTGAAAATGAGAATTTCAGAAAACTTGACAGTATACCAATACTTAAAGACTTTTATGACCAGGCACAGTGGCTCATGCCTGTAATCCCAGCACTTTGGGAGGCCAAGGCCGGCAGATCACCTGAGGTTGGGAGTCGGAGACCAGCCTGACCAACATGGAGAAACCCCATCTCTACTAAAATTACAAAATTAGCCAGGAGTGGTGATGCATGCCTGTAATTTCAGCTACTCGAGAGGCTGAGGCAGGAGAATCCCTTGAACCTGGGAGGCAGAGGTTGCGGTGAGCTGAGATTGTGCACTCCAGCGTGGGCAACAAGAGCGCAACTCTGTCTCCCACACACACACATACAAAAGAATTTTATGATTAAATCAGTATAAGTGTAATGAAAGTGATGGTTTGATATAGTATAATGAATGTGTTAGCATTTGCAAGATCTGCATAACTTAGTGAATCACTATTTTCAAAACAACCAATGCATGATAAGACAGACCAACGAATTGTAATGCAATGGAGTACAAAAGTCATTGATATGGTTTCAAAATCTGCCAACCTTTCGGAAATTACTTGTTGATTTTTTCAATCATAAAGGAATATCCACAATGATCTTAACAGACTATTAAAATACTCCCCTTTTCCATTTATATGTTTGTGTGAAGCTAAATCTTCTTCATCTCCTTTAACCATAATGAGTTGATTTTTACTGAGAATCCCCTCCCAGGTGGACATGTATCAGAAATTTCCAGTGTGTGTGTTTACTTAAACAAACTGACTCCAAATTTCTGATAATTACCTTTGCATTTCATAAAATTGAAACACTGTTCCAGACTACTGAAAAACAAATCACAATGACAGAGACCGTCTTAGAGTGAACATTATGCTTGATTAAATTAGAAATTTAATTTTAATTTTAACACATTTAATTTTAACTTCTTGTGAAACTTTGGCAAAGTTACATTATCTCTCTGTGCCTCAGATTTCTTTTGTGTAAAATGCATCAATACCTACCCCATATGACTGATGCATACATTCAATGAGATGGTAAAAGCAAAGGTGCTTTGTGAAGTGCAATATGCTTCATCAGTGTTAATATCATCATAATAGTAGCCATTTTATAAGGTTACAAAAACAATTAAGTGAGAAAATACTGGACTGTAAGCCCCATAAGAGCAGAAATGTTCACGTTTCTGTCACTTCTTTACATGTAGAATGTGGAGCAATGTATGACACATAGTAGGTGCATGATAAACACTGGTTGAATGAATATGTGTAACAAGCAAAGTGATCTTTATAAGATGAGCCAAGTGGTTTCTTGGGTCAATTCTATGAATAACACAAAAATTATTTTTGTGTACTTACTATCCACATCCCAATCACAAGTCAATTTTTCATTTAAAAGTGTCATAATTATCTGCTTGACTGTTACGTTATTCCTCCCTCGACCTCCACCACTAAACTGTAAACTCCATGAGGCCAGGAACAGAATCTGCATGATTCTCCATTTCATTACCAGTGCCTAGTGCTGGAGATATTTAATGAATAAAGCCCATTAATTTTAAAGGATAAGAAAGCAGTACTTCTCATGGTAATAATATACTGAAGAGCAGGCTATCAGGCACCATGTCAGCAGCCTTAAATTAGCAACAACCCTGACAGGCAACAATGCATTAGTTATCTACATGCCACAAACTCTGATGAAAGATAACAGAACATTCTTCGAGTGTTGTCTCTCACTGCAGGTGGAGTGCCGGAATTCAGAGGAATCTGTGTTATCATGCACACTCTTCTCCGAGGATGGAATCACAGGCACACCAAAAACTAGCCATCGCTGTTAGAGACAGCATCAAAACGGACAGCCCCAAAAGATTACACAGGACAAAAGAAGTGGTCAAATACAAGCATTCCTTCATAAGTGGATGCTTTAAATATATTAGTATATTGAGTAATCCTTTATCTAGTTGCTCTCCTCTGCTGGGGACCAGAAAGTTGATAATAAATATTAAAAAAAATTTTTTTTGAAAGGGTTGTGGTTGTGCTTGAACCAACTTTAGAGTTACATATTAGGCCTAGTGTCATGGAGACAAAACAGAAATGCAATCTTTGGATACTGCAGCTGCTTCGTGCTTTTGCCAGCTTAGGCTGCTAAAGAAGGAGAAAAAAAAGGACTGCCAGAGCTAAGAAAATTTAATACCTTGGAGCTGATATATAAGGTATTATTTTGTCTTTTTGACAGGGTCCGGTGCTATTTTTACCCAAGTTGATACAGGGGTTAAGTTAGGACTTTAGAAAGAAATGGTGATTTATTTTAAGTATTGTTTGTGTAACAGCAGCTCCCTCCCCACCCACTCCTGCCACATTATTCATTGTTCTTAATGTAAAAATGCCCGCTTCTCCTCTCCTTTTCCTTAAAAATACACACCTGTCAGTATGTCCCTGCTAATCCCCCTAACAAGCCCCTGACTGTGTGCTGGGATTCCTTCCTCCTGCATCAGCGGGTGTATCTGTCAGTCTCGGTTCCTCCACATTCCTGAGCCCAGCCTCCCTGCCTCCTCCATCACGCGTGTTGTTTCTCATTTAAATGAACAGTTGGATTCTTTTATTTCTTACAAGTGCTGGATTCGCCTTATCGCCCTCATTCCTTTGGGGGTTGCCAATTGGTTTTATCCACGGATGTATCATTTCTCATGCTTCCTTTTTTTTTCTTACAAAGAGAAAGAACCTCTCCGTCAACAAGCCTCTCCGGAGTGGAAGATTAAAAACCTAGACATCACCTACCTTGCAGCGCTACTCCCAACTGGGTTGTGTAAAACTCAATTAAACGTGTCCCCATTGAATACTGCATTACAGTACATTAAACAGAAAATTCTTCAAGCGTGATGACAAAGCTTGAAACCTTGCCTCAAAGCTGTTCCTTGCAGCTTTCTTTAACATTTCAGTCTTTATGGTGCAAGTCTCCCGTTGACACAACTTTAGTCCAGCCATGAAAAAAAAAAATCACAGAGCCCCACAGGGATTAAAAGAGAAAGAGGGGAAAAGTGAAGCTGGTCTTGGCACTTCCCTGGAGCCTTTATTGAAACTATACTGCCAACAGACACTCGGAGCTGAAAAGTATTCTAAAGGTCTGTGGTCTAACAATTGAAAATAAAATTCCCTTATTTTGGGCAGGTAAATTTTATAGATTTCCTTCTCTATCAAGAACATTACATTATCCAGAATACATATTAGAAAAACATACGAGTCCTTAGGGTAAGGGATTTACGCGGACTTATATTCGCAGAAATTTTAAAAGCCCAATGAATATATTAGTCCCTTCAGAGTTACTTTCTTCATTGAACAAAACTGAAAAATGACTCCACATCCATGAAAAACCTTCAAATTATTATTAACTAGAGACAATGTCTTTCTATTTTGCTTCCTCATTTTCTTTCACAATTTTTATTTATAATCTGGGTTGCCAAGAGACAATCCTCCTCTTAACTCATGTAATTGGGATTTCAAAGCTTATGAAGCAACTCGTACAGGTTTACAAAATTTGGACTAAAACTCTTAGATATTTATTGTATCACCAAGCACACTGCTTTTGATATTTGAGGCAGTTTTTGCGTTTGAATTTTGGCAATTCAAAGCATAACGTGCTCCCCGTGCACCTTTTATCCAGTCCCCAGCCCACCTGCTGGTGTTGGGAATTAGATGGACAGACCGCTCCTTCAGACCACTAGGGTATATATAGTTAAGGCATTGTTTTCTGTTTTTTATTGATTGTCATGTATTTTGTGTCTGCAATATGATGCTCTCTATGATATTATATTTAATCTGAAATGTCATATATTTGTTCTGAAACACTATGTAGTATTAGTAAGATTTTATTAAGAGATACCTACGTTTTAAGGAGAAACACAATAACCATCTAGTTATTCAAAGTTCCTACAATACTTTAATGTGGAGCTAGGGGGCATGGTGATACCAGAAGTTACATTTTCAGAATTAGCAAATTTAGCATAGTTATTAAAGAACAGCATGTTTGTACATATATGTATGTGTGTACAGATATAGATATTCATATATGCAACTTTATACATACATATGTGCAAATACGTGCTTTGACCCACTATGCTTGCTGTCAAAGGCAGTTTTTTACACATGTATGATACTTCATTTTACCATTATTGTCTTGCTTTAATTCATTGGTGGGGCAGGGATTCATTCTTTGCCATCACTATTATATACTATGGTCTGCAGCATTTTTAGTACAGAAAAAGAAAGTGCTGTCTATTCTGGGTTTGCATTACAAGACTGTAAGCTCTAATGCTTAGAAAGGAAGTGCAGCTGAGGTGGAGTTTGGCTGGGGTTCCAGCAAGGTTTTCCCCTCTGGAAGCATATTTGAAGCACTGTTAGATATTGTTAGGAACCAAACAATGAAGAAAACAAGTGAAAAATATACCCTAAACAGTACAGCCTGGGTCCTTTAAGCCCAAGATGACTTCTAAGTCTACTTGACTAACAGTTTCCAGTTTATTTATTCAAGGCAGTTTTAAAAGATTAGCTGATTATTCACAAAACAAGTTATTATAAAGGGCAACCTAAATAGTTCTGGAAAGTGTTTATCTTTCTTTTGCAAACTCCTTGTTAGTATCAGGATAAAACAAAAGACATTTTTTCCATTCCAAGGCAGTTAGGTTTCCTAATGAATGCTAGTGGTTACTTAACCTTCATGAAGAATTTCCAGAAAGAAATGTTATCGTGTGAAAAAACTATTATTTATCCGTAGTCTCTTTTTATATACAACAGGATGCTTTGGTAAGTAAATACCTATAGTATACTTTAATTGCAAACTCATGCAAAACTATTACAGAAATTTTTATCCTTGTCTAAAAAGATTTAGTTTGTTCAAATAAAAAACATAATTCTATAAAATTATATTCCTGCAAGGGTTTGAATCTGAATTTTGTGTCTGAGTTCTTCTATTCTTTAATGAGAGCTTTAAATATATTTTGTGATTTAACGCCATACAAATATCTATATAGCCCTTCTCAAGAAAAAAAAATTTGTTATAAATACCTAGTAATACTGTAATTATGTTTGTTTTATGCCACCCCTCTCACTTTTATGGTAAAAATAACTTATTTGATTTTGTATTTTTAAATGAATTGCTCATCCTCTAATATCAGTGGACGCTTTGGCTGGCCAGAAAACCAGCACACTCCCTCATGTCTCCTGTGCTTCCGTTCCAACATTTCTGAACGTTTGTTTCAACTAACAGATCAACCACATTAGTTCATCATACTTTTAGAGTTGAAGGTTAGGGCATAACAGCCAATTGCTGTTCACTGTATGATTTCTTGTTTCTCAGGATTTTATTATTTGCCTGCTTTTTTTTTTTTTTTCTTTTTAACATACCAGCCATTTGGGTTCTGAGAAGTTTCTCAAAAACATATTCCTCTGGCAATGCTTCTATAAAATACAGATCAAAACATATTCTAAGACTGTTCTTGCTGCTTTAACTAATTCACGTAAAGAGTTACCAAAGCTATCTGATATTGTCTGGAAGTGTCCATTTTCACAGTCCTCTAATTAAGTCTAAGTGTACCACATTCCTTTAAGATCCATCTCCTCCTGATACATTTTATTCCTGTTCTCAGAACCCTGGTTACTGTTACCCATTATTTCTCCCTTAAATAATTGTTTTACCTCTTGGCCATTCATTTGTCTTTCTGGTTATTCCTTTCATAGCTTCAATTGCCTATTAACTGATATAATAATGCTGATATTTTTCATGGCTTTGGCTGTTTTCATCCAGGGATTTCAAAGTACTTTTAAGATAGCTCTATTGCTTTGTGGAAGGTAATTAATAAGACAAAGAGAAATAAAGACCTGAAAAGTGAAGAAGTCCATGTATATTCACACACCAAGACCAGTAGAAAATCTTTACATTCATTCATCTTTGGATCACTTTGGTTAGACAGTCAAGAAGATAACAGATAGACTGAAGGTACAGGAAAATCTAGTGATGCAGTCGGCTTTGATTTCTAAAGACTGATTGGGGTCAATAAGATTCAAAGGTCACTGAAATACAAAAGCAAAGGATTTTGACTTGTGTCCTTCCTTTTCTGGCAGAACTCATTCAGTCAAAATGTCCCCTGATTTGGTGCCATAACTCACCAGAGGCTTCCAGACTCTTTCAATAAAAACTGCTTTCCTCTTTTGAAGAATCCATTCCTATGGATGTGAAGAAAATATCTCAAATATTCACCAATAGGAAAAGGGATTAAAAAAAAAAAAATGGCATGGTCATACAATGCAAGTCCCGGTCAACAATGAAAAGAATAATGGCTGATACACAAAACAACATGAATGAGTCTCCTACCTCTCAGTGATTTTCAAAATAAATTATTTTTTGATTAGATTCAAACCACTGTGGGCTGAATTGTTTCTATTAATCTGGTAGGCATGCAAAATTTTAACATGATTGAAAAATAAATGCATGGGTGGAAATGAACGACATTTTATTTGTAGGCAAGGTTGTGTCTTGGGCAAACCTTGATCCAAATTATGACTCTATCCTTCTCTAGCTTTATAACATTGGCCAAAATACAGTCTAAGTTTCCTCACCCGTAATAATCGTAACAATCTTTGTGAATTAGCTACAAGGAGATACTGCATACAAGGTTTGCTTATAAAGTACGTGCTCAACAAATGTGTTTCCTTTTTTTTTTTTTTTTTGCCCTTTAGTTCAAATATTTTATGTGTCCTGTATAGAAGTCTAGACGTTGATCTGTACAGAAGGCTAGATGTTGAGCTCATGTATATTTCCAATGCAGTTCTATTTGGCATGACTGAAACATCAGGAGGATGCCAAACAAGGCTAGTCCTGTATAATGCAAAATCTCTTAAGAATAGAAAAGCATTAAGGCCGGCTGCGGTGGCTCACACCTGTAATCCCAGCACTTTGGGAGGCTGAGGCGGGCGGATCACCTGAGGTCAGGAGTTTGAGACCAGCCTAACCAATATGGTGAAACTCCGTTTCTACTAAGAATACAAAAATGAGCTAGGTGTAGTGGCAGGCGCCTGTAGTCCCAGCTACTTGGGAGGCTGAGATGGGAGAAATGCTAGAACCCAAGAGATGGAGATTGCAGTGAGCTGAGATTGTGCCACTGCACTCCAGCTTGGGTGACAGAGTGAGACTCCATCTCAAAAAAAGAAAAGAAAAGAAAAGAAAAAGAATAGAAAAGCATTAATAGCAAGAAAGCTATCAACATATCTCACTCCTTAACCATAAAATATATTCAATATAAATTGTTATCTGTTTCATTGCTTCCTAAACCAATGTATTTTCTCTACTTTAGACTTAAGAAACTAGGGCAACAGAAAAGGCAAAGGGAGAAGAGAGAAGCCAAAGCATGCATTTATGCATCCGCCAACTCTTTCTTGAGTGCTTCCTATTATTAGCCAGATAGTGATTCCCAAACTCTCTTTGTTCCTGGGACTATATTCTAGAATCAAGTATTCTATATTCTGGAATCAGAATCTGGAATCAGAATACAAGTAAATGCTGTTTGTGGGATGATTCACTAGATAAAAGTCTTTCAAAACTTTTCAATATTCTTTTCTAAAGTTCTGTTAGCATCTCAACAGAAGCAAACATGATAACGGGCTCCTTCCTGCTTTTGAGAGCAGCTGAGAGTCTTCTATTGACACAGCCTGTAAGATTGAACTCGAAAACCCAGAAGCAGGGAGTTCCCATTAAGAGTCATGGCCTTGCAGATTTACCCCTCCTCTCTGTTCCACAAAGCCAGAATTTTCTGACCTGTAGGGCACAGTTTGGAACTCATCTGTTTTCTTAAACATTTCCTGCCTAGGGACGTAATACTGATGTGGTTGGAGGGGGAGACAGTGACACAGAGGAGATTTATTTATAACTAAACTGTATGAGGTAATTATAAAAATATCCATTTAAACTCTGACAATAATGGAGAGTGCATTGGTGTTATAGGACAGGATTCAATGATCAGAAATGTACTGGTAAGTTACAGAAGAAAAACCTAAATAATTTTTCACTACAAAATTCAGTAGTTTTCAGAGGTCAATAAAAAATACAAGAGCAGATAGTTTTAGGAACCAGGAGGGTTTCATCACTTGCTTGTTTTCTCTTCTTAGTTGGTTCTATGTAAAGGAGGCAAGGAGGGGTGTGTGTGTGTGTGTATGTGTCTGTCTGTCTATGAAAAATTTGACTTTTGAATTAGTTTACTATTTATTTGCGGCCCCTTAACCAAAATGTTTGTTCATGAGTATAGGAATTACTGTCTGTTTTGGTCACTCCAGTGTCTAGAAATTTTCAGGCATGTATCAGTAGGCCCACAATAAATGGCTGCTGAATACATGAAGGAATAAATTAATGCAACAAAGAAAAAAATGAATGAATGAAAAGCCAATGTGGGTTAAATTTGAGCTGTGCCATTTGTTAGCTTTATGCCTTGAACAAGACATTTAAGCCCCAGGAACCTCAATGGCCCTATCATAAAAGTAAGGATAATCACAATGCTTTTATAGGATATTTTTCAGTATTTAAAGATTCAGTGTCCACAATAATGCTTTGTACTGTGTACTGATTCTAGGTGGACTTCCTTCTTCCACAGACACTCTTCTGAACCCTACAATGATTTAACATGTTGTTATAGTAGAGAGTTGTGTGAATTTTATGATTCTACGAAAAGTGTTTTAATGATGACTTATAAGATGAAATGGGTGTGGAGCATTGCTTATAACAAAGCATTGTCCGTCATTCTAGAGCTTTCTAATGTTAAGACTCAATGCAACAGGCTGGGTGCGGTGGTTCATGCTTGTAATCCCAGCACTTTGGGAGGTTGAAGTGGGAGTATTATCTGAGTTTGGGAGTTCAAGACCAGCCTGACCAATGTGGAGAAACCCCGTCTCTACTAAAAATACAAAATTATCTGGGCGTGGTGGTGCATGCCTATAATCCCAGCTACTCATGAGGCTGAGGCAGGAGAATCACTTGAACCCAGGAGGCAGAAGTTGCAGTGAGCCAAGATCACCCCATTGCACTCCAGCCTGGGCACCATGAGCGAAACTCTGTCTCAAAAAAAAAAAAAAAAAAAACTCTGCAAGAAAATAAAGCTTACCTTTGTAATTGTGAGTTGAAACAAACATGCAATTAACAATTTCCTCATGCTTTGGATATTATAACCAGTGTAATAAACCAACTCAACAAGGAGAATTTTATGATTTTGAACAAATTCAAATTTTATTTCTGGGACTTTATTTATCAGTACTATGTAAATAAGTTGCAATCTAAAATTAATAGATTATTTGGGAATCTGTTTGAGTACTTAAAAAAGTTCTTTGGCTTCATGTAGTTGAAAGCCAAAAAATTCAAATAAACCTTATATCATAGAAAAGGCTGTATCAGAGGACTTTATTTAATGGGGTGAAGAAAATATTTTCTGATTTTTTGTATTACTATAAGGCAGATCTGACACCATTAGTTTTCTTTCTGTCATAAATGTAGACGAATGGGATTTGACAGGCGTCACTACAAAATAGGTTATAGATAAGTTCAGGCATCGCTCCTTCCTCACAGACCTTTTATACTTGGTTCTGATGGAGCTGCTTGAATAGAATGACCTAGGTTTGATTTTAGGCTTCTAGGTCACGGTTTCACCTTGACAACCGTTCTTTCATTTCCAGCAGTAACATTTGCTGGGATCCCTAAGGTGCTTTCATTTTTGTAAGTAGTGCAAAAAAAAAGGATAGAAAAAAAAAAGATAAATCTTAATTCACATGCTGCAGGACTATCTCTGTGTCTCCGGCACAAAACTTCAAATCCAATCCAAGAACTGGCTGTGTATTAGAAGTCTGCAGATTTAAACCTTGTCCACCATGATCAAACTGGATTTATGGAGCATCATAACTCTCCAGACACCATCCAGCAGCTTATTAATTTAATAGACTCCTGTCCATTCACTGATGTTCCTGCCCTGACAGTCTCTCAAGATAAGGCGAAAGCCTTTTGACAGGACAGAGAGCATATATATTTTCTTCTGTTTTCTCGTGGATGGGGTTGTCGACAACTTGAAATGTGTGGCTCAGCAAATTTGTTTTTTTTTTTTTTCTTCTCTTTTTTTCCCCTTTCACTTCGCAGGAAGGATGACAGAGGCAAGCCTCCTGAGAGTTCCAGGGGTCAAGGGGCCTGTGTTTCCCCTAAGTACTTATTTAGCATTTTGTTTTGCAAAATAACAATGAATTGATTTGAAGGCATACATGTGGGGACATTTTTACAATGAAAAGAAACAGCATTGCAATTTAATGCCTAATATAAACTAAGAGGTGTTGGAGAGAAGAAGAAAAATAGCCATAAATGTTCCCATTAAGTAGAGTAGAGCAGCGTTTTCTTTTCTTTTCTTTTCTATAATCCCATTTGTGGGAATGAGAGGGAATGCCAAAAAAGAAAAAAAAAGATAGCACGCAAGCTGTTGTATAAAGACAAAACAGGAAGAACTTTTCAACATTCTTATTTTTCCTTTATGATATGCTCAGCCTCTGTGTTTTCTATTTGCCTCTAACATGCAAATAAATTCACAAGTCTCTGCCAGAGAGTCATTACACCATTATGCAGCAAGGTTAACTGTTTCTATCCCACAGTGTACCTTTTCTGTTAAAATCACATCAGTAATCACTAGACCCTGGCTTCCCAGACTTGAATGTGTACACAGATCACCTGGGATCTTGTTAAAATGCACATACGGATTTAGTAGGTCTGAGTGAGGCCTGAGCTTTTACATTTCTAACAAGTCAATGCCATATTGCTGCTTGGCAGATTATGTATTAAGTAGTAAGACATTAGTCAAATTTTAAAAAGGGGGGATAATTGAGATATGGACAAACTATATCACAGTATCAATGAAGGTAAAACGTAAACTTGAACATACTACAAAAAGTTAACAGATTCTCTACCTGGCATATAGTGGCAATTCAACTACCATTTCAATGACTTAAAGAACACCCCACCTCCCAATTTCAAACAATGGCCTGCTTCTTTTTTTTTTTTTTTTTTAATCAGTTTTCTTCATTTCTGCATGTGTGCAAAATGATCTTAATTTGTCCTGAGATAGTTAACTTAAACAGTGTATTTAAAGCTATGGATAAAATAAAAGAAATGTGTTCACTTTCTTAAACTACATTTTCTACTTACTTCGTTTTTGTTTCCTATTTGTATCTCTAGTTAAAATGCAAGAATATCTAAACTAAGCTATTGTTTGTCCAAAATGTCCTTCACAGGCCACCTTATTTGGTTCCACAGGATTAAGGTCAAGGCATTCTGGATTTGATAGGTGAGAACATTTGATTGAAAAACTTCACACTTTAATCTAGAAATCTACACTCAAAACAAAGCAACATTGCAGAATTATTGCTATTTTACTTAAGGCCTTATTTGTTTAACACAATTAGTTCTGGAATTGAGACTGTAGAATATTTAGTATTTTATAGACATGCATCTTTTTTGGGGGAGAGGCGAACAGAAATGTAATACATTTTCTGTATTACATTTACATGAAATGAATTACATGAAATGTAATTTCATGTAATTTCTCGTTTGAGAAAATGAATTATGGAACCTTAAATTCCTCATTATAAATATTTGATAAATATTCAGAAAATCTTACATTTTTATAATGTATCTCTGAAATGTCCATTTCTTGAAAGACTGCACAAACTAAAGGTAGCTGACCTAGAGAATAATCATTCTTGAAAATCTTTACTGACAATGGATACCGGACAATGAAGATAAATACTAGATTTCTAAAGGAAAAACTGGCTTAATTTACTGTCATTGAATTACAATAGGAGGTAGATAGTAATACATGAATAAATAGATGGAAACAGTTAAACTATATGTATTTCTGATCCATTTCCTTGATTGGAATACTCTTGCTTGCAACACCATGGTATAGTATTTGGGTGACCCTACTGTTGTTTGACAGTCTTCACAGGCCTCAGACAGCCTCATGAGAATACATCTTCTCTGAAGTACTACTGTATGTCAGGCATATCAGGTGACCTTTTAATTTTAAAAACAGGCTTCAAAAATGGGCTTGACTTCTACATCAGTGGTAAAATGAAAAGCCTCCAATTGCAGATATTAGAGCAAAGAGTAGAGGTTTCTGACTGACTTCCCCCAGTGAAGAGCTGAAAACAGACACTATTACTATTTACCAGTAAAGTGGGTCCAAAAAGAATCGCCCAGTAATAGTGAGCCAATGTCTTGGCATGGCTGCTATGCAAAGATGTTCACACCAAACCCTATGGTTTGACAACGTCTTTTGCATCTATGTAGGTTTTGTTTCAAATTCTTGTATACACTGCCATGCTGACTGATGCAGGATAATATATGCTATGTATATATGTGACATTTCAAAGGAATCCTCTTCATCCAGATCCTCTAGCATTTTAAAAATCTCACTAAGGAATGTTACGTTTTTTGAGACATGGGGCGAATCCATTGTGGGTACTGGATTTTCAGATGATTTCCACATAAGTAATTTCTGAAACCCAATCAAGTAACACTAGAGTTTATTCTGTTGAATGATGCATAATAAATCTCATTACATAATAATTCAAAATTCAGTGGGTGTATACTGTGCGCTGGCTGTGGAGTTACAGAGGTGAAACATTGAATTGTTGCCTTTGAGGTGTTCACATCCAGCTTGGTACAATATCTAGCCTGGGCTAGATCTTTCTTCTTATGGGGACAGGGTAAAGAAGGACTTTTAGAGGCACTGATACACACTAAATCTTTAATGGTACCTGTTAAAAATGATGAAGATGGTGAGAAGGTTATCAGGCAAAGGAAATATGATGTACAAAGGTAGTTATAAGCAAGCAAGGGATTTTTTTTTTTTTTTTTTTTTCACATGGAGTCTCACTCTGTCCCCCAGGCTGGAGTGCAGTGGTGCAATTTTAGCTCACTGCAACCTCCAACTTTCAGGTTCAAGCAATTCTCCTGCCTCAGCCTCCTAAGTAGCTGGGATTACAGGTGCCTGTCACCACACCCAGCTAATTTTTGTGGAGAAATTTTAAACAATTGAGTATGATTGAAGCATAGAGTTTCTGGGAAAGAGGAGTGACAGATGAGGCTCTCAGGCATTGAGTAGTTAAAAAATGTAAATGAAGTAGTCAAGGGAAGATACATAAATGAGGAGAAAAAAACTAAAGAATGACAACATATAGTGGATGGACAGTTATATATATGGAGAGACTTGTCACTGGGCATGGAAAAGGATGACTAGATCGAGCCCAATATAATGAAAACTTGGCAACAAGTAGACTACGGGAGACCTGTAAGAGTCACTTCAGTGGAGTATTGAAGACAAAAACTGAACAAGAAAGAAGACGCTGGAATTGAATAAGTCCAAGGAATGAGGGCAGAAAACTTTGCAGAAGCTTGCATAAGAAAAGAGCAGTGAGGGCTTCCTACTAAGGAAGTGAATGATTGCACTTCAGTGGTGAATTGATTGCATGCATTTATTTCTACTCCCTTTTACTAAAATGACAGTAAAGAAGAAAAGAAGGTGATAAGGGCAAAGAGACAGGACAGAGTATACAATAGAAGTCAACAAAATATTGGAAGCTAGAAAATTGATGGAGTGATAAATGACACAGCACAGCACAGAAAGCTGAAATCCAAGTACTTGAAGAGCCACAGGCCAACAAGAAACAGGCAGATTTCATCTGCAGAATCCCAAAACAGATCAGCAAGTAAAGGTACCTGTTACCTTGAGAGGGAGGATGAGCAGCAGAGCTAAAACTTGGAAAGGCATTCTAAGGACGAAGCTGTTACCTTCCAGACCCAGCCATTTCCTACAGAGCTAGGTTACATCCCCTTCCCACTCTGTTAGGAGATGGAGGTTTAATCTTTGGAAAACTGGCATATAAAGGCTTTAGATCCAGGGGCACAGGCTCAGCAAAGGCAGGTGCTAATGTGACATCTGAATTAGAAGAATAAGCGATCATTTACAATCTCAACAATGAGACAGGACTTCCCCAACGCACCACCAGGTCCCACTCTCCTTCAAAACGCTGGCTGCAAGGTTCATAAATCTCGGGAGACTGTTATTCTCAGGAGAATTTAAGCATGCTGAGATCAAAGTATTAAATACACAGTTATTTGGGGACCTCATTACCATGGCTGGATTTTCATCAGCCTATGATTCTATGCAAAATCCTCCAGTTGATAAACCCTGCCTACTCATGCTGCCTTTCCATGCAGCCTTTAGTATTGAGAAATAAAAAAATGAAATCCTAAGTCTGCCAGCAGATTGAACAGACCTCCTCTTAGCCAAGGGGACCCTGTAGAAATCTTCATAACTGAGTTCCTGAGTATAACAGGATAGGAGGTCAGATATGTCTCATCATACCCCCATTGCTAATTGTCACTAGGCTTTCTTCCCTAAGGGTTAAACAGAATGACCCACTTCACCCCTGATACCAACCAACCACCTGACACTGCCCCTCCCTCTTGCAGTTTTGCCAAAACAACTGAACAGCATTCCTTCCTGATGAGAGACCGCTAACCACAGAGTGGTTCTGGCCAGTCTGTGGAAGATGTGCAGTGAGGGTTTTCATGTCCTCTGTTTCACCTTTTAACACCAAAGACCCGAAAAACCCCACCCTTGGATCATGCTAATGCCACCATTTTTTTTCTGAACAAGGGTCCCATAGAGAAGCATGAAGCTCATTTGTGCATCTGCATGTTTCTCCTTTCTTTCTTTCTTTTTTTTTTTTATTTGAGATGGAATCCCACTCTGTTGCCAGGCTGGAGTACAGTGGCGTGATCTCGGCTCACTGCAACCTCCGCCTCCCGGGTTCAAGCAATTCTCCTGCCTCAGCCTCCCGAGTAGCTGGGACTACAGGTGTGCGCCACCATGCCCAGTTAATTTTTTTATTTTTACTAGAGATGGGGTTTCGCCATGTTGGCCAGCATGGTCTCCATCTCTTGACCTCATGATCTGCCAGTCTCAGCCTACCAAAGTGCTGGGATTACAGGCATAAGCCACCATGCCTGGCCACTTCTTCTTTTATAAATATTCCTCCTACAGCTTATGTATATTTCACCACCTCGATCAGCATAAATCCCTGTCTTATTCTTCCCACCCTCAAAGTGTCTGTTTTTGGCTTCTGGCTGTAGGCTATGCTTCCCAGCCTGTTAGAATGGTCACCATTCATGCTGCAACCCTGTATTAGAAATAAACTTCTCCTTTCTAAATTTAAGAACTTTGTCATTCTTCAGTTGACAGTGGTCTGCTCTTAAAATAAAAAGCAGACATCATTGTATCTCAAGCCATTTGAGGAAACTTTCAATATTAAATACCGGGAACAGAATAGGCAAGAGAAAAGAAACAATGCACAGGACACACACCTTCCCAAATGTCCTCCAACTGCTATCTTCAGAGATAAAAAGAATGAATATTCACATAAAAAGAGCAAGATGATGAACAAAAGAATAGTCAGAGAACAAGAAAGACCTCTTGTAAATTATAAATGTGATAGGAGCAAAGTTAAATAATAAAGTTTTAGCGTACTGCAGAAAGTCAAAGAAAGTCAAGAAGAATATTGTAAGACTATTATTAAATAGACATCACAGCTTTCTCTGTTAAAGAAAAAACTGCATCCTATTGGTTTATCCATTTGTTTATTCAAAAATATTCATTCAGCAGCTACTATGTGCCATGCATTGTTTAAAAACCAGAAAAAAAAAATCACTGTCCTTATAGAACTCCCATTCTAGGGGTAAAAAACTGACACTAAAATTCTCGGCCAGGCGCAGTGGCTCACGCCTGTAATCCCAGCACTTTGGGAGGCCGAGGCGGGTGGATCACAAGGTCAGGAGATCGAGACCATCCTGGTTAACATGGTAAAACCTCGTCTCTACTAAAAAGCGCAAAAAAATTAGCCGGGAGTGGTGGTGGGCACCTGTAGTCCCAGCTACTCGGGAGGCTGAGGCAGGAGAATGGCGTGAACGTGGGAGGCAGAGCTTGCAGTGAGCCGAGATGGTGCCACTGCACTCCAGCCTGGGGGACAGAGCAAGGCTCCGTGTCAAATAAATAAATAATAACATTCTTTAGTCAATAATAAAATATCAAACATAAAGATAACTGATACAGAGGAGGTTATCAACTGAATGTTTATGTCTCCCCAAAATGTGTATGTTGGAACTCTAACCCCAAATGTGATGGCATTAGGAGGTAAGGCTTTTGTGAGGCAATTAGGTCATGAGCATGGAGCTCTCATGGTGGGATGAGTGTACATATGAGAAGAAAAGCAAGAAAGATCTCCTTAGCTCTCACTCTACTTTGTGACTATGCAGCAAGAAGATGCCCATCCACAAACCCAGAAGAGAGCTCTCACCAGGTGTGAAGCTGCCAGCACCCTGATCTTGGACTTCCCAGTCTCCAGAACCATGAGAAATATATATTTATTGTTTAAGTCACCAAGTTTATGATATTTTGTTATAGTTTCCTGAACTGATGGATATAGAGGAGAAAGAGAGAAATGGTAGTGATGGGGGTATGGGGAGCGAGGGAGAGAGAGAGAGAAACAGAAAGAGAGAGGGAGAGAGAATATTTTAGACAGGGTAGTTAGGCAGACTGTTTAGACAGACAATATGGGAGGCAACATCTAGGAGGAGTTCAGAAAGAGGTCATAGACAGCCGGGTGTGGTGGCTCATGCCTGTAATCCCAGCACTTTGGGAGGTAGAGACCAGGAGTTTGAGACCAGCCTGGCCAACATGGCGAAACCCTGTTTTTTGTTGTTGTTGTTGTTGTTGTTTAAAAAAACAGAGGTCATAGAGCAATACAGAGTCAGCATACAGTGCAAAGGCCCTGAGGTAGTGTCATTCCTTGTATTTTTAAGCAAAAGCAAGGAGCCCATGCAACTAGAACAAAGTAGCTAAAAAGTAATGGAAAGAGAAGCCACAGAGGCACCCAGAAGCAGATCATATAATGCCAAGGTAGTAAGTTTGTAGGTTTAGTTTAGGAGTGGCAAGTTTTTCTATAAAGAACCACATAATATTTTAGGTTTTACAAACTAGATTGTCTCTGTTCCAACCATTCAACTCTGATGTTACAACGTGAAAGTAGCCATAGACAATGTATAAACAAATTGCTGTGGCTGTGTTCCAATAAAACTTTATTTACAAAAACAGGTCATGGGCCAGATTTGGCTCTGCATTATATATCAATCCTTGTAATCAGTCCAATTGTGGTCTTTGGAGTATTAGGTGTGCTACCACTTTCTCATTTTCTTTGTGAAACAAGAAGTAAAAACATTATTTAACAGAGGATGTTAAACATTTGGGGAGTCAGAAGTCTGAAATAGTAACTTCAAGATTGATTAGGACAACAAGTTTTGATTGTCAGACCACATACACTGAGGGCTCACATCTCCTTGTGGTCAAAAGTATCAAAAGTAACATAAAACCGATCAGTATTGGTTTTTTGTTGTTGCTGGTATTGGTAATTCCTTTGTTTTATTTTTACCATACATTTATATAGTACTCATTGTGGACCAGACACTATTCTAGGCACTTCACAAATACTAATTTACCTAATCTCAGATGCTTGGATGTGGCCAGGAGAAAGTGGAGACCTGTATTAACCAGAATGAGGAATTACGAGGCCAGTAAAGACCAAAAAGAGAGAGAAGGGTAAGGGATTCTAAGAAAGTGATTAGAATGACAGACCCATGGAATCCACATCAGGTAACCCGGAAGTAAGCACGGGAGGGGCTGATAGGAAAATGATGGTGGTGAAGTGTGTGGATTGCAGGTTCATTTGGTGTTGAAAAATTGTTGAAGTCCGGTAACGAGTAAAGTAAGGCAGATGGTTTACTGCTAATGTTTTCTAGAGGTGTGTAACACCATTATTTCCATGGTACGTCAGGCTTGGTTTTACATGCTTACGTAAGGTTAAGCATAGTGAATGGACCTATGCTTAACTTTTGACACAATAATCTTACTAAAATCTCAATTTCATCATGTGTGCCCTAAAAATGTCAGCAACTCTCCAATGCTTCCATGCTAAGGTTTTCAGAACGAGCATTCAAGCGTGTCCACAACATGGCTCTCAGGAACTTTTGGAAGCTTGCCCCTCAATGGTTACATTTGTAAATTCTCTGCTTTAACTGAACTGAACAGATACATTCATGAACACATTGTATGCATCTTAACCTAGGAGCTTTTAGGCACACATTTTAACCTCCTTAAAAGCCTTCACCCCATTACTTAAATTGATACTCAGTGTTCAATATCCAACCAAAATTCCACATCTCTGTGAACATTTCTTGACAGTATGAGACTGAATTCATTATTATACATCTTTCATCAAGTAAGCTCTTTCAATAAGCTTCTTAAGCTGGGGGGTGTCTCATATTCATTTGTATTCCTCATGACACCTGGGCCATATCGTGGGCAGAGTATGTGCTCAGTTATGTGTATTTTATTTGGAAAGTTATCCTATGAAAAACAAAGTGGCAGGAATTTCACAGAGTTACTAAAGAAAAGTAATTATATCACTAGGAAATAATTTAAATTCTGTGGATGAAGGACACTTTGTGGATAATGCAAAGATTTCTTTGTTTTAGTTGGGTTGTGTAAAAAGAAGAGTAAGAATGTAGTTAAGACAAAGAATGATTTTCAAATGCAAATATTTTCTGAAATTATATAAGTAAAATAACCAAAGTGAAGAAAATTATGAAAAAGGATACCAAAAATCTCCCTAAGTCTTGCCACTTTAACATAAATATCTTTATAATTTCACACTGTTTCTTTCCAGTATGTTTTCCTGTGCATATACTTTTTAAGTATAATCATGTTTGGCACAAAACCACGTATTCTGCCTTTTTTCACCTAGATTTATCTTATAATAATTTTTTCCACATAATACAGTGTTTTAAAAACTATTCTCAGTATGTTACCCTGAAAAAAATCTACCCTAAAGAGTTGTGTCCCTCATTTCAACGACAAAGATACTTCTGGGGGTAGCTTTCAAGATTAGCATCCCTTTGAATGACAAGCTAACATCCTTGAATGATAGTGAGCCACTGCTCCAAAGAACCCGTCCTTCATTTCTCATTTTTATACTTATAAAACTGATAGATTCTTAGTTCTTATCATGTGCCAGCATTCTAACTGGGTTTCTGCCCCTAAGAGACAGAAGCTTCATTCATGCATGGATCCAGGGTGGTTTAGGATATTTTTTTTCCTCCAAAATAAGACAGCACATCTAATCAACTAAGGTAATTAGTGGTATTATTATGCAGGGCTATTTACCAACATTTCATTAAGGAAACTCACAGTGATGCTGATATAAAAACAAATGTATTTTTCACATCATATAGCATATAGTAGTAATAACTAAAGACAATAAACTATTCAGTACACCCAGACCCAGATTGAAATAACATCAATAAATCACTAACGTAACAGTAGAAACAGTAAATGCATAGTAAGAAATGGAAATGACACAAGGCTCACTATTGCTGAAGTTGCTGTCATTCTGCAATTTGCAACAGACAGCTCTATGGTAAATAACACAGTCAATAGTGGGGTCGCTTGTCTTGACCTTAAGAACCCCTTAGAAATGACAATTTGAATCAAAACTGTGTGTTTTTTTTTTAAAGTAGCCATTTTTACAATCACAGATTCCTAGGAAAGGAATAATAAATTGCTCACTCCTCAAAATATTAATAGAACGTAACCAGAAAAAGCCTCAGATGTTCATGAAACATGGGTTTTCGGCATCGCGTTATCCTGTGGTGCTCTGCAATCAATTACTGTTATACCACCATCATTAATAATTTTCTTAATGAAAATGATTCTGTTGATCTCCGTTGTATTTTAATTATCAGAGTTAAGCATAATTACACTGCAGCTCTGAGCTGGCATGTGGACTCCTTTAGGGCGCAATTTTGTTTTAACACACTGATAATGTAATTTTACATTGTGTCAGTTTGTTTGGTTATTATCCAGTTGTACAATTCCACTGTATTCCTGATAACAGATAATAACCTTAGTACCTCCTATATCCTGAAGTCATTTAAAAAGCAATATTGGAATTCTGCGACTAGCTAACTTAATCGCCTTATGATTTTATAATTCCCACTGCTAAATATTTAGTTTGGGCACTCACCCTCTTTCAAGAATACTGTAAAATTAAGACAATGGTTATACATTTTCTGTGAATTACTGAATAGTTAAATAAATGCATAAAATATGAACACAAATTTTTCCTCTTAAATTAGTTTATTATTTATACGACATTATGCCCTCTAGGTAAAGTTAAACATTAACTTTTAGGATACTTTGAAAATTGGCTGCCACATTAGACAAAGCTATTGCTTGAAAATTCTAGTAACATGCAACAGATCATTTATTTTATGGTGGAACATGGTCCGGACTTTTACAAGTCTTTGTAATGAAAGACATTTGTTTTGAAAGCTTAATTTAGAGAGTGTGCAGAAAGTTATTCACCCAAGCTAAATCATACTAGAATTTCTGTCATTATTTCAGTGGTGACTAGCATAGGCTCTTGGACGTAAAAGATATTCAAAAATGGTTAAATTGACTAATTGCATGTTTAAATTCATGCGAACCTGCAAAATCAGAACTTTGAAGACTGTCATAGCATGATTTTGAGATTGCTGTGCAGTTGTCTACATGATTTGAAATTGCTGTGGTCTTAGAAACAACAAAGAAATTAGCATAAACTGTTGCTGCCACTGCTGTTTTAGTTTTTGAATAATCTCTTTAAAATCAAGCCAAAGAATGCGGAAAAGAATTTGCTGATAAACATGTATGCAAATTTGCAAAGAAAGGCAATAACCTGTAACCTTGCCTTAGTAAATGGCATCTTCCAAAATTTTGTTGATTGTACAATTGGGATTTGAAGTCAACAAGCTCAATATTGAATCCCAACTTCATCATTTGAACCTACTTAACCTATCAAAACCTAAACTTATTCATCTGCAAAATGGGAAAAGCACTGTGTAGATATCATGAATCTGTTGTATTGTAAGCAAGAAAATTTATGTAAAGTGATTAGAACAGTGTCTGGAATAGAACAAAGATTAATAAATGGTAATTGCTATTATTAGTAGTAATAATATCATCATTTTCATCTTTATACTAGCACTGTATATAAGACTTTCACTAAAATAAAAGTATCATGTGCCCAGGAAAAACATGCAATGATATGCTCCTGTACAGGCTTCTGGTCTCTGATTCTGTGATATAGAGCTCTGCAAATATTCTGTGGGTTCAAAGTGACTGAATGAGACTTGTAGAAGGCTTCGCTGTAAATACGACATCACTATATGCTTGATACCAACATGGAGGCCTGGCTTCATTTTCTCTTAGTGTGTACTGACTTATGACCACAAGGACTGCTTGTACGATAATTAGCCACATAATATCGATCATAACCTCTTCAATCATGTAAATGGGTGCTTCACAAAAATCCTGCATGGTAGCCATTGCTATTCCATTTTCACAGTTGAGAAAATCAAGATTAGAGTGGGCAAGTGATTTGTCTAAGGTTACACATGAAATACAGATTTTTACAATAATATTGTGGCTTCACATACACAGAAATATTCTGTTGGTGAGGTGAGAGTGAGGGTTAGCAGATACTTTTTCACTCTCTTGATTGACAGTGTTTATTCTCTTAATCTGGGGACCCAGAGAATGTAGCTACTTTGAAATAACAACTACAAGAAAACTGAAAAACTAAATAATGTAATTATCCCCGATTTGAAGCTGAGTGATTAAACCCACATGAAAGATGCTAAAGGTGTAATTTTAAATACCTCAAAATATAAAATTCTAAATATACTATTTGTTTTTCATATGAAAAGGTCACCATTCTTTGCAAACAGTAGGCAGCATACAATAAGGTAAGGTAAAGAAGTAGATCATCAGTGCTCAACAGACAGTGGATTTTAAGAGTAAGTGGGCAGGCCTTTGCTCACCCTACTCTCCAGCAGAGCTCCTTTTAACTTCAGCATTATGCTTTTTAGTATTTTTCCACTGAGATAAGTAAATTAGAATTATCTGGAGTCTGTTGAGAATAATGGCAAAAAACAGACGACCCAACAGGTCTGGTCCATCAATGTCTGGATGACCTAATTACTTTCTGGAATGACAAGGGGTAGGTGAGGCAGGAACAACGCACATCAGATTCAAATGTTAATGCCAACCACTATACTTTTAAAAATTTTTATAGAACAAGATGACGGCAACCTGTCAAATAGCACTGAGTGATATAACACAATTTTATTTTATAATAATGTGATGGACATGCTGACAATGAAAACTTTGTAGTCATATTTAATCTTGTTACTAGCCTACATTTAGGAATACTTTGGGAGGCAAGTATGCCTCCTAGATGGTAATAGTTAAACATTAAATGGGCCTATTTTCACACCATAAGAAAACACTATCAAAAATCTCAGTCATGGCATTTTTACAAAATGTCACACATCTGCAATTTATCTTCTATTTGTAAATAGATACTGATATGTTCTCAGCCAGGTCCTATAATAATGATTTGGCATTGAGTTTATAAGTAGTTTAGGTTCTTAGGAAAAAAACAAATAAATACAATTGTGGCATCAGGAATTTAATTTTCATCGTCCATGAGAGCTTTTTACACTTTAGGAATAATATGTGGCACATGGGAGCATGGATGTTGGCCCAAGAAGCAGCCACTCTTTTGTGGCAGCATATCCTTGGTTTTATTTAGGGAACTATCTTTCCTCCATTTCAGTGGCTCATGTGGGGTTAATTTTATTTTTAGGCCCCAGGCTGACTATGGTCTGCCTAGGAGAGTCATAGTGATTAATTGGTTCAGGGAATGGTATGTGATGTGCTCTAATCACAAAACCCAGAAAAGCTCTCTTTTCACCGAAGTTGCTATGCTGGTGGAATAAGTCTGGAGTTGCCACTAGTTATCTGAGAATGATGCCCACACAAGAAAGAAGAGCCACATGATAGAGAGAGTCTGGGAAAAAAGTTTGAGCAACTGAATCAAGCAGTTCCTGACATCCAGAATATCCCTGGACTCTCAGTGATATGAGCAGATGAACCCACCTACCCCAAAACACACACACACACACACACACACACACACACACACACACACACACAATTTTTTGGCAGAATCTAATTTCTGTAAGATTTCTATCACTTGAAAACAAAAGAGGCCCAATTAATAAACAATGTAGGCATTATGAAAATGCCACAAACATTGTAGAGGTTCAAGTTAACATTTGTTAACCCTTCAATCTTCAAAAAGCTTTTGCTTTGAGGCGTGTTATCATACATACAGACTGTGGAGACAGACGACTCCAGAGTCCAGTGTGTTTGGATACCAGTAGGAGTGCCTCCTGGGGTCATATTTTCCATGATCCAATCAATCCCTAGTGAAATCCCAGAATATTAAGGTATCAACACAACTTTGGGACATGCTCTGCGTGAGCTGTCTCCTCCCTCTAAAGGCACTCTAAATACTAGAAATTAGTTTCAGGCCTCTGAACCCCAGGTAGAAGATCAAAGAAAAGTCTGCAGCAAAGTAGAGAAATAAAAATATATGTTGAAATGCAAATGATCAGGGCTTTTTGCTTTTGTTTTTACTACATAATTCTAGATCATTAATATCAGCATCCACTGTGAGTTTGCAAGAGGGCTACGATAAATGATATTTGGTCATGGGGCTTTTTTCTTTAATCTTAGGGTTCCATGAAATGCGTTTTGGGAAATGCCACACTTTAATACATACATTTTGTGATTTCTAGGGGTAAAAGCCTGAGTGGTTTTGGTTGTTACTCATCATTTAGCAGTGGCAAAGGGAAAGGCAGAGTCATGTAGTTCAAGGAGTACAGAATTTGGAGCTGTCAAGATGTAGATTGAATTTAGCTCTATTGTTAGCTCTCTGTGATCACAGGCAATCATGCCACCTCTCTAAGTCATAGGTGCAAAATGAGAAAATACTATGTATTTCATTGAGTTGTTTTGAAGCTTAATGCAGACAGAACATATTCTAGTATGTATCACTTCAACCCTAAGTTGGACAAATGTATGCTTGAATCCCACTCGATCACTTGTTAGCCATGTGGCCATGATAGACTATTTACCCTACTTAAGTCTTTTATCTACCTTTGTAAAATGGGGTAGTATGTTGATTATCTCATAGGAGCTATTAAATAAGGATTAAGCTTTAAAAAGCGTACACAGTAGTTATTACAGTTCTGGCATTTGAACTGCAAAACCAATTGTTCTTGTAAGTTGAACAATGCCAAATTACCCTTTACAGGTTAAAACATTATTGAATAGCAGCAATTCATACAGTTCATCATCATAGTATGTGAAATGTCTATTTCAGTGTCTGGCAACCATTCATCATTTGTTTATCTGGTCAACCAATCAATATGTACTTATGCTTTTCTTGTACAGGGAGCATGCCAGACCAGGAATAGAAAGGTGACTAAGACACAATCTGTGTCCTCAGTAAATATAGAGTAGATTGAAGAGGCAGGCAATCGTAACTAACTTTTTTACTTACTCCTTTTTTGGACACATAAACTGTATATTCATGTTCATGAAACAAGGTAATAGAGAGCAATGAGAGAAGCACATACAATTTGGCATGGGAGCATCAAGAAGATAATTCAAGGTGTGCCCAATAAATGGTGGCTACTATTATCAATGTGCAAGGTTAGCACACAGTTGGACTCAATACATGCTTTACCAGTTAATTAATGAATAATTAATAAGCTTCTATTAATTACTCTAAGTTGTTTATTGCGAAAAGATATAAGGTATAGCCAACCATAAACACATAAGTTTGCTCAAGTTAGCATACCCCACTAAACACAGAATTCCAATTCTGTTATACAGGTTCAGCATCCCTAATCAGAAAATCCAAAATCTTTCAGATTGTTCCAAAATCCAAAACCTTTGGATCACCAACATGATGCTACAAGTGAAAAATTCCACAACTGACCTCACGCAATCGTTGACAGTCAAAACTTAGTCTCAGGCACAACATTATAAAATATTGTATAGAATTACCATTAGGTTATGTGTATTTTGTGTTTATGAAACATAAATGACTTTCATGTTTAGACTTGGGTCTCATTTCCAAGATATCTCATTATGTATATGTAAATATTCCAATCTGAAAAAAAGTCTGAAATCTGAAACACTCTGGTCCCAAGCAATTTGGATAACGGATACTCAAAATATATAACAATCATCTCTACTAAAAGAATAGCTGATTTAAAAGTGCAATAAATTTGAATCATAAATGAGGACCAGCTATTGCCATGTTTCCCTCCGTGCTATATTGGTTCAATGAAGATAAAATATCATACAACAGAAATCTGTCCCCAACAAGTGGTCCTGCATTCCAAGGCATCTTTTGTATTCTGAAGGTTGGCATTGGTAAAATGATTCCCTATACTTTTCACTTTGATAGATTATATTGGCATATCCTGGGAAAATCTCACATCCCTTTTAGCTGAACGTGCCCGTCAGCATACCACAGGTATTTCAGGTTAGAAAATTAGTGGGTATGGGGACAAGTAATTATAGAAGGAAAAAACTATAATCAGATCCTGGTGTGCAGATTGTTTTTTTTTTTTTTTTTAGCTTGCAAATTCCCTCTTTCCGGTGTTTCAACTTTCAAAGGTTTATGGTAGTTTAGAGGCAATCCTCTTATAAGTGTACAAATTGTAATGATTATAGGAACAAGTTGTAATTGTTTCTAGCAAGTTTTTAAGAGTCTTTGATGTTATGATTAGTGTTTTATATGTTAATATATTGATAGGGGTGCTTATTTGCTTGTTCCCTTGTATGCTTTCATGGTTTCTAGGTTCAATGTGCAAATACATCTTTGATCTCAGTAGGTCTATTTGGTTTAAAAAGAAAGCCAAGAGAAATTAAACATGAGAAGCACAAAGTTTTGCAATATTTATGAAGAAGTGAGATTAGGGATTTCACTGTAAGAGTACAGAGCTAGGACTAAGACTCGAATGTGGAGAAAAGTGCCCCAAAACTACACCACACGTGAGGAAGGTCCCGTGCTATGGACAGCCAGCCCCACGACGTGCCATTATGGAGCTGTGGCTCCTTTGTAGCCAGCGCGCAGCTACATGACGCAGTCTGGGTTGATGTCACATTGAGCAAATCAAAGGCAATGCCCTGCAAGTCATCAGCTTCCGCTTTAGAGTTTGCCTCCTGCCCTTCAGAAATCACCAGGGGGAAGATTTCTGTCTTTGCAAAGGTTTCATTTCCAGCTATCCTCTCATCACGCATGACTTCCAGAAACTGGCTAGAATGTAGTGCCTCTTGGACCGTGCACCTTGACACAAATTGCTAAACTTTAGAAGGATTTCACTTTTTGATAATGTCTAAAAGGAAAATTTGGAGTTTCATCAAACCTGGCTATCAATGATACTAACAGCAAGAGAAAGATACTAGTCAAGTCACTCAAATACAGAGTTAGGTAAATGTATAAGGCACTAAGTAATTAATGATATGACACTTTTTGTTTCATGTTGCACAGAAAAACAAAAAAGGTGGCTTTACTGAAAATACACATTAGAGGAACTCAAATGGGAAAACAGGATGAGAGAGGATCAAATTATACTTTGTACTTCCATTCCAGCCCTTCAGGTGCTGTTTTGCAATGCTCAGATTTTAATACTTAAAACCTTAGAGAGAGGGAAACAATCTTGCATTTACCTTTGCTGTACACAATGCAGTTGTTTTTGTTGTCTTCCACTCCTTGCCAAGTCACATCCAGCAACCACTTGGGACCAGCAGTCAGCACCATTGGGACCTGAGCCTTTGTCTTCTGTAGAAAGAACGATAACAAACAGATGCCATTTGCTTCCGTTGATTAAAAACTTGAATAATAACTGTACTAATCATTTTATTTTTACAAACAACTAAATCTCCCAAACCATAATCCAAGTCCTTATTCCCCTGTCTCATGATATCTTTTTAAGACGACAGAAGCTGTAAAGCTTTACTGCTTTCACTAATCTGAATGGTAGAAATATTATCAAGGTTTTTTTTTTTTTTTTTTTCTAAATGATACTGAATCAGATCTCCAAGATTAGACAGATCTCTTGTGGCTCTGAATTATAAAGAGAATGCAGATGACTTTCATTGCAAAGAGCAGAGTGTTTAGAAGTGAACTTTAGACACATTGTACTTTACTATCAACAGGATCTCACTATTTCCTGAAACAGACAGGAAAGAATTTAAAGAATCAGGATCCATTTCAAAGCTCTGTCCTGAGCAACATTTATATTAGAGTAAGAACTTACTCTGAATGAATAATGACATCTACCCAACCCCCTAAGTGTGGCTATGTAGTCTCACTGTAACTGAAATAATAATAATGCTAATGATGCACCATACATTGTCTCCAGAAAGACTGTAAAAGGGGAATCGTGAATAAATTCAAATGCAGAGCAACTAAAGCATGACATCCCTTGCTCTGAGAACCACAGAAGCAGAGACAAGTGCTATAATTCTAACAAAGTATTTTCAGCGTACATGTTAAATAGAAGGCTCAAAATAGTCACAATTTTTGGCTGTTTGGCATCCAAATTATTTATCTGTAAAACTCCGTGGATAAATTTACATGGCTGGAAATAAACTGGGGAGGAAATAAGTATGTCTCAGCAAGACTGTGTTTCCCGATGAGTCACGGTGAGCTGGCATTCACTTTTATCATTCTCCAGTCCATGTTCTGTATGTCAAACACCATGAAACCACAACACAGAGTACAATACAAGGGTCTCAAGGTAATTTTTGAACTGAATTTTCACCTAGATATGATCCTGCCAAAGAAATCTCAGTCCATTCTGGGATTTTTCCACATGATACATACTATCACAAATTTCCCAAATTGGCCTTAACAAGTGTTCACTCGAGGAGTTCCACGTAATCTGGTGATTTCAAATCTTTCAGGAATCTGGAAAACCCATTTCACCTGCCTCATGACAACAATGATAGCACAAAAAAACACTGATCCATTGTTAATTGCAAAGCCATACTGAAAACTATGCATAAAATGAATGCTGACCCATTTCTTAAAATATCAATAATATTATAAATGTAAAAACTACCATAATATATAGTATTTAATGGAAAAATCAAACATGATGGATTTAAAAAGAAGTCTGAAAAAAACTACTTCAAATATTAAAACAAAGAGTATAAACTACAACTAAATCAAGTATAACAAATTCTAGTACATTGATCTTTAGTATTTATATTTTGATTCATTGTGGAGTCTTAATTTTTCAACTATGTATCTTAATAGTTGGCAAAGATAACCACAAAGCAGTTCTCTAAAAGCCTTGTGAAAAAGATGTAATTTTATATTCCATGTAAATTTTAACTATATAGACAAAACTGTTATCAAGTTATCCCTATTGTTATCAGTCAGAGGAACCATTATTTTGTATTTCGATTTTCAAAATAGGATTAGAGGAGAAACAAACTTGTTCTACACGAAATGATAGTGATCCAAATCCAATTAAATATTAGGTATTAATGACGCATATTTTGCTCTTCTTTTACTATCAGACTGACAAATAAATCCATAGATCAGGATCTGGTAGTCGGGTATGGTGGCTCACTCCTATAATCCCAGCACTTTGGGAGGCTGAAGTGGATGAATCACTTGAGGCCAGGAGTTCGAAAGCAGACTGGCGGACGTGGTGAAATCCGATCTCTACTAAAAATACACAAATTAGTCAGGTGTGATGGTGCATGTCCGTAATCCCAGCTACTTGGGATGCTGAGGCAGGAGAATTGCTTGAACCCAGGAGGTGGAGGTTGCAGTGAGCCGAGATCATGCTACTGTACTCCAGCCTGGGCGACAGGGCTAGACTCTGTCTCAAACAAAACAAAACTAAATTAAACTAAACTAAACCCCAAAGGATCTGCAGTTCTCCAGGCCCAGGCAGAACAAGTCGGAGGAGGGAGTCCACCACTTCAGGAAGCCTATGCAGGGGCACTCAGTGACTTATTTGTAACATCACTCTTTCCCGATGTTAAATAATAGATTTCAAACAGGCACCTGGCCTATTTTTCCCGGATTATCTTATTTCATGAAAAATAATTATTTTAAATTATTTAATCACCCCGTTTCATAGTTCTTAGAATCCTACGAATTTCAACACAGTAAATTAGCTTTTAAAATAATTTCACAGATACTATAAAAAATAGATAGTGATCACTTACATTCTTTAGAGAATCTTTTAGTATAAAGTAAATCAACTGATTTTCCGACACCATTATCTTCCATTCATTTCACAAATAAGCAAATTCAATCCTGTGCCTTGTGCTAGGAATGTAAGTAAGTCTTTTTTGGTGAAGGATACAGATACATTAAAAATGTTTAAAGTAATGTGAAAAGTACCATGGTAGGAAGTGCTAAGACATGTGTCAATTGTTTTGGGGTCAATGAGGGAAAGAGAAAAACTCCCATCCTTTGGAGTCTGGGGACACATCATAGAAGAGGCAACATTTGGGCAGGATTTTAAAGGATAAACAGGAAGAATGTGCAGTTGCTGGAAACAGTGTGGGCAAAGGCTGAACAGTCTATAAGAAAGTCAAGTGTGCAGGAAATGGGAGTTCTGGGACTCTGGTTAAAGTTCTTATAAGTCTTTAGCACTCTTTTGGTTACGTAGAAAGCACTAGAAAAGTATTATCTATCATAATCATCATTAATATTATTGTTATTGATAAATGGAAAGAATAAAATAGCATATGTATCTGGCAGGGCAGGTTATAAACAGATTTTAAAAGACCTTAATGTATTAGGCAAAACTTTGGTAAACTTTACTTTGTGCTTAATTCTGTAAGCAGAAGGAAGCCAATAAAGATTTTTTAGGGAGATGGAATAAGGGTACTACTGTTTAGGCTACTTGTGCCTAAACTACTTGTTTAGGCTACTTTGTTAGGCATTTCTCTTACTTACCTAGCCCTCATGTATGTTTTCAGATAAGAAAATTGCAACTGAAACATTAAATAATATCCTTTAGGTCAAATTGCTGGTAGGTGGCAGAGGGCAGAGCTAATATTTATAGTTATCTTTGCTTCCAAATATTACCACCCCTAGTGGTTTTTCTGGAACTGAAAGGTTTCCCAGGAAGCTGTACTTTCAATGCCTTGGGCAATTTAGGATGAGTTTTTCACCTTCCCCTCCACCACCACTACTACTACTACTAAAACAATTATTAGTGGTTTACGTGTTGGCTATTGAGGTAAGCATTTCACTTGAATGGTCTTTTTTGATTTTTACAACTCCAGAAGTTAGGTACTAACATTTTCTCCATTTTCTACATAAGCAAATTAAGGATTACAGGAGCTGACATTGTGAGTAAAATATAAAAGTAATCAATTAACATATTTCCTAATGGTAAGTTAGGCATTATATCTTTTAAAACTCTGGCAAACATTTATTTTGCCTGGGTACAAGTAGCATTGGATTTATTAAAAACTTGAGAAAATAATTTATTTTAGTCCAAATCAATAAGGCAGAAGAAAAAAATGGAGCAAAGACTTGCTGAAAGTTATACCCAAGCTGTAAAGTAAATAATAAGTAGATAAAAAATCTCAAGGGACCAGTTATTACAGTTTTGAGAAGGTAAGTCAATTTCTTTCTGAAGAAGTCAACTTTTGTAGAGATTGACTGACTTCAAAGAAGATTACCAAGTGTGAGAAGGAAGGAGTTAGCCAGGATTATATGAAATCTACAATCCAGAAAAATCCATGAATAGAAAATAACAATAATATCCACATTGATCATTAGGTTCACTTCCCATGTCTCCAACATAAGAATGCATAAAATTCTAGAACACTAAGAGCTAGAAGCTACTTTAAAGTTCACTGAGTTTAATTCTCAGATATCACAAACAAGGAAAGTCAGGCCAAAATTTTTATCTCATACTCTACAATGGGTACAACTGGCACAACATTTTGGGAAAAGAGAACAGACAGGTATGGTAGGCAGGAAAATGGCCTACCAAAGATGGCTATGCCCTAATCCCCTGGAACCTGCGAATATGCTACCTCACTTGGCAAAAGGAATTTCAGAGAGGTGATTAAGTTTTTGTACCATGAGATGGTGAGATTATCCTAAATTATCCAGATGGGCCCAGCTAATCACATAAATCCTTACAAGTAGAAGTGAAAGGCAAGAGTAACTCCAAGAGATTCAACACGAAAAAAATGCCATCTGCTTTTGCTACCTTTAAAGATGGGGGGCTGAGAGCAGAAACTAAAGAATATAGTGGTGTCTAAAAACTGGGAATGGCCTCCAGTTTACAGGAAGCAAGAAACAAGAACTTCAGCTCTACAACATCAAGGTACCAAATGTTGCCAACAGTCTGAATGAATGAGCACGCAATGGATTCTCTCGTGGAGCCTCCGGAAAGGAATGCATCAGGAAGACTGACACCTTGATTTTAGTCTGGTGAAGGCTGTACTCATATTTCTGATCTACAGAATATGAGATAATAAATTTCTGTTGTTTGAAGCCCCCAAGTCTATGGTAGTGTGTTTCAGCAGCAATAGAAAGCTAACACAAAAGATATCCAGATTTATTGATTACAGTTAAAACAAAAATAACTAATTTTCTTATCAAGTGTGCTCAAAAGTGTGAAATAGCTTCCCCTTAGTTGAAATAGCACCGAATATACCTTGTTATTCCACAGTCATTGATCATTTATTTATAAGTCATTATGAAGCAGGATATTTCCCCGACCCCTTCACGGGACTTGTGACAGGGGTGCCTCATTTACTCAGCCTGCTGCTCTGAACTCCTCGAGGGAGAGAGCACACGAGCAAACAAGTACGGAAACTGGAGTGAACAAGGGCTGGAACCAGCCAGCCGCTTCAGTGCCAGTGGGACCAAACTCCATTCACTCGGACCTGCTGTGTTCCACCTCTTGCAGGAGGGAGTGCGCAGGTGAGTGGGTGGGGGAAGCAGCCAGACGCTTTAGTGCTGGCAGGAGTGAACTCCATGCAGGCCCCACAGCAGCATACAGGCAGGGGTGACTGTGACTCCCAAAGCCCCAGAGGGCTTGTTACAGTGCTATTTTAGCTCTGCTGTCCGTGGTCAGCTTAACTGTTAACAGCTCAGTGGGTCCTTTGCCTTTTCATGTGAGATGGCTACTCTCCACCAGCCAGGGCAAAGGGCCAGTGTGACAGTCTTTTGTATCCTCACTCGTGGCTCCCAAGCTCTTGTCTAGTGTCTGGGAAAAATGGGGTCGCATTAACAAAGTGAAAGATAGTAAATGTGGGAGATTTTATTGTCTATGAAAGTGACTCTCAGTGGCAAGGGGAGCTGAAAAGGGGACGGGGTGGGTAGGTAATCTTCCCCTGAAGTCCGACCATCTCTGGCCAGATTCTTCTCCAAAGTTGCACCATCAAACCATCTCTTTGAAGTCAAGCTGCTTCTCTCCAACGTCCAGCCATAGTCCTGTCTACCAGCTGAGGATTTTTATAGGCACAGGATGGGACGGTGTAGGTGGTTTAGGAAAAGATAACATTTGAGTGGGAAAACAGGGACAGAAGTTCTCACTTTGGGCCACAGTTTCAGGCTTTTTGGCTTGTGGGTGGCATTTTTGCCAGGGAACCACCCTTTTCTGCCTAGAATTTCTCTGCCTTTTGTCCCCATCAATTAGAGATACTGTGTTCTTGCTTGAAAATACAAGCAAATACACAATGGTGACTGTAATAATTCCTGCTTATACCAGTTATGTCATATCCTGAAGCATCATTGACTTTACAGTTGAAGTATAACAAAAGGACATTATTGATTTTGGAGTCACATTATCTAGGTTTGAATCCTAACACATGCCACTGGTAGCATCTATGACTAGAAAACCACTTAAGTGTTCTCAACTTCAGAATGGACATCAGCACAGTGCGGCTAATTTTTATTTCAGAGGCTTTTGAGAAGCAACTAGCAAAGAGCCTAGTACTCTACAGATGCACATCAAACTTTTGCTGGATAGCTACATTAAAAAATGAAATAAAACACACAAAAAGGCATTTGCTGAATCCCCACTATTTCTCGGGCTCTGGTCATATTTGTAGTGATTAGCATAGATGTCTAGACAAAAACTCTTTATTATCTAATTGAAAGGTTGTGATAGTCATTATGGCTGCTGATCAGTTAGTTCCAACTCTTCACTTTCCAGATCTCTTTTAAAGTTGGACCTGGCCACGTGACTTTGCTTGACCAATGAAAATGAAGAAGTGGCTTGTCTCACTCCTACACGGAACCCATGAGATCCAATGGCCAATTCACCATTATGCCTTGCTTTCGCTGAAACAATCATGGAAACAAAGAGGTAGACTGGCAACTGCAGTGGTCAGGGAGTATGAGAAAGAAATGAACTTTTTCATGTACAAAGCTGTTGTAGTATTAGGATTGCTTACAACCTCAGCAAAACGTAGCTTATTTTCACTTATACAAAGTTTTTCTCCATTTTTTCCATTTTGAAATATTGAATTTTTATAGGTTCAAGTTTGTATTTTGTCTGTATCTAGACAGTCTCTTTCAGCAATAAATCAATTCAAGGTACATAACAGTAGCCTTGAATTTCACTTAAACTGGAATGTCTTCTTTTTTTAAAAAAAAAAAAAAAAGAAATCTTGTGCACTTTTAAGGCTTCACATTGTACATTTTAAAATTCTGCACTCCTGGACACGGTTTGAACCCAGAGTTTCACGTTTAGACAGCCCACAACTAGACAAACTTGACAAGGACAAAATGGGTCAAAAGTGTCATTTCTTAGGAATAATTAAAATCATCTAATGTGGATGAGAGAGGTCAGACTAGCATCCACTTCTCACTAACCTTTAGAGTTACTGGACCGACAAAGGAGGAAGCCTTCAATAAATGTTTATAGTCAAGCCAAAAGGTTAATGGAGATAAAAGTAGACAGCCCAAAGGTAAATAATAGAGGACTAACCCAAGAAACTGGTGACATAATGTTGTCCCAGGGATTCCAAATTTTGCTAGAAAAAAAAAGATACTGAGGATTTCCAAAAGGAGGGTTAGAAAGAAATGAAAGTCACAGGAAAATCTTCCCATGAGATGAGCTTATTTTTACATTACATCCCTTTAACAGAAGTAGAAGTGTTATTTGATTTAAAAAATTGGCCTCCATTGACTTTAGTTTAGGAAATACAACAAAAATACCATTAGAGAATCTCATGCCAATGCCATGAGATACAGTTTGATGCTGTTAAAAATGCCCTCGATGTGTGGCTTCCTTAACTGGGTAACAGATCAAAAGCACTGAGGCCTGTTTGGCTAAATACTGCTCTTTTAACAATTCATAGCTGTTTATATTCTCTCAGCTATAAAGCATATTTGACAACAGGCCTAGAGGATTTTTAAAATTACTATAGACATTACATTTATATTGTGAGAACCAGAAAGACACACACACACACACACACGCACACACATTCCCTTGCCCTTAGGAATTGTACACTACCACCACTGCCAACCTCCCCTAACTGAATTATTCCCTACATTTAAATGAAAAAAAACGGTGCTGTACATGATTTGACCTTGTACAACCACACAAAATTTTACACAGTAAAAGTTTCAGTTAATGTATCCAAGCAGTTCTCCACACTGGAACTCAATTCAAATTCAATCTGACAGTCAGGAAAATATTATATCACACTCCTTTTAACTATGTGAAATCTCTACAGACAGTGAATTGAATTTGAAAATTTCCCTCACCAACAGCTATGGGGGCATAACAATTAAAAATCTTGGACTACTTAGACTGGGGAAAAATATGCCCAGGAATAATTCAAGACCTTACACAATTGAATTTTCAGTAATCCTGGGCATGGTCTACAGTCTCAACATTATTGATTTGACTGGAACTATACAACTTTTAGTATGCTAATTTCCACCCAACAAAATAGTGCTTTTTAGTAAATGCCATTTAATAAGTTAAACTTTTGAAAGTTAAACCAAGTGACAGTTTGCACTTGATGCTATTTAGGCAAAAGGCCTTTCTTTCTTTCTTCTTTTTTTTTTGAGAATAGAGTGTCATTTTAAACTACATAAACAAAATCATTCCATTCCATGTGATCCTGTAGGGTCAACATTATTGATGTGATATAAAAACAGGTTCTCAGGCTGGGCATGTAATCCCAGAACTTTGGGAGACTGAGGCTGGTGAATCACCTGAGGTCAGGAGTTCGAGACCACACTGGCCAACATGGTGAAACCCTATCTCTACTAAAATTACAAAAAACATTAGCCAGGTGTGGTGGCATGCACCTGTAATCCCAGCTACTTGGGAGGCTGAGGCAGGAAAATTGCTTGAACCTGGGAGGCAGAGGTTGTAGTGAGCCGAGATTGCACCATTGCACTCCAGCCTCGGTAACAAGAGTGAAAGTCCCACTAATAAAAAAAAAAAAAAAATAGGTTCTCACAGATAACACCTGAATATTCCCCATGACTAATTAATATTAAGTACTCCTCAAACACAGCGAGGCACATCACTTGCTTCAATTAAAATCTTGTGATTCTATTGAAAAATGGAGTAAAATGACCACTGAATTAAATTGGGATGTCCCTTAAGTGAGAGTTGCAAAGTGTGCATGTGTGTATACGTGTTTCTATATACAGAGATTTCAGCAAGTAACTTAGAAAACTTCCAAACGCATACATATTTTAAAAAGCTATCTTATTTGTGTTTATTGTTTGGGAAATAAGAAAACTCAAGTTCTTAAAACATTATCAAAGTTGCATTGCTTGAAAAAAAATTATATGCTATACCTACTTTCAAAACTGATGCTCAACATATTAAGAATACTCCTAAATTAGAAAATATGTGAAAAGGACAAATGGGAAAGACATTAGCAACATCCTATAACAAGAACCACTACACTATATAATTAGGCACAGAATAGATTTATGAATGGAGATTCCAGGAACATTTCATTAGATTAGACTTTTCTTGGAGCACAGTTCTACAAAATATCCTGTAAGAACAGCATGAGAGTGAAATTCCAGAGAACTTCTGCTAACAAATGTCTTCGAGTAGAATGTGGTATGTGGGATCTCAAATATGATAAGAGACTTTTCAAAAACAAAATGAGTGTGAAATAAAATGATAGAATTCTTGGCTATTATATCCATACTCCTTATGTCAGACAGTTTTATCTCTATGAACCAAAAATTTAAATAATCATTATCTCTGAGGTATATTTGCTTTTAGTTCTCAAATTGTTGGAACATATTATCTTAACATGAGTCACTGCTTGAATATAGGAATTTCAGCATAAGAAGTAATGATCCCGTTAGAAGAGAAAATACAAATAGTTCTACAGATATGGGCTATTAAAAACAATCTGTTTGCTTCCAAATATCATTTCATGGTATTTTAAAAAACAATATAAAATTATTTTTCAAGATTACTCACTCTAAATATATAGATATTTCATTTTCAAATGGAAAGAATCTCTAGATGAATATAAACATCTAAGCTATTCAGATATTTATTATACTTTCATTTTCCAGAAAGAATAGACTCATTTCTCTTTCCCTTTTGCCAACTTCACTCCCACAGCCTCATCTGTTCCCCACATACATTTGGCTCCAAAGAGGAACTACTCCCTCCAAACTGGCAATCATTAACTTCAACCTTTTATTTTATACAGCTCTGAAAGTCACAGGGTGTTTAAGGAGTGTTGTTTTGCTCCTGGCAGAATTTCTGGGCTTGCACCTAGTGCAATGTGCAAAAAGTGTGTCAGCGCTGAAACTCTGAGAAGAGAAAAGTAAATTGCTCTTGAGTGCCCCTTCTTATGTAAGGCTGTCACATAAACCTGCGGCAGGGTTCAGGGATCCAGAGAGCTGTGGTACTAGCTGTGTGACCTGGGGCCACTTAACCTCTGAAGGTCTCAGCTTCCTTTTCTGTTACGATGATCTCATATGTACTACAGCTTGATAACGATATTATTATAAGACTTTTTATTGTAGAATTTCCATCAAATCTTGCTCAAATTCTGAGTGTGGAGAAGAAAATATATAGGAAAGCTCAACACATTGAGCTTATACTTACTTAAGGAAGCTTTACTATTGTATTGGCCAATCGCTAAATAAAGCCATTTTAACTTACTACATTTTGATATTTTAACCCTTTTAGAGAAAGTGATTGGTGAAAATAAAAACGCTAGCCTGAAGAATAAAAAGAGTATCTAATAGAGGTGCATACAAACTCAATGTGAATGCCCTGTTTAAACCACTGTAAAAAAAAAATACAGTGGTCAATTCTGTTCATCAGTCTCCATCTGTATTTGAGAATTACCCCAAAAGTATTCTGTGGAAGAGAGAAAACACTACCCTGCACAAAGTCATCTTCAGATACTAAGATGTGTCCACCTTTCACGAATGAATCCACTGAAATATGTAATGAATCTCTCAGGCACCATTCAGGCTGACTCCTTTTTATTACTGTTTCAGTCAATCTTCTGCCAAAAAAGAGGGCAATTCTGAATCCTGATATTAAAATAGTAAATTTTAAAACCAAATATACAATTTTTCTTTTAATTATATGGTGTTTTCATGATGTGTATTCTTATATCCATCTATAGACATAAAGTATTAACTTGCTTATATTTTGAACTTAAAATATACCTGATATTACAATATTTGAAGTTGATGGAAGGAGTCTATGGAAAAACTAGAAGAATGGAAATAAGAAGGGGATCCCCCTCCAAAGGGAAAAAGTATGTGAAATTATTAAACTATATCATAGGTGCTATGATGACTATAGTATCTTTTGGGAAGGCAGATTTTCTGAGATAAATTATTAAAAGTCAAATTACTGAAAGTCAGATGCAAAAAAAAAATCTTGGCAAACTAGTTGGCAAAAGTGTGTAAGTGTTAGAGTAGCTGAACAAAGCTTGTCTAATCTGTGAGACATTTTAGTAACAGAAATATTATAAATGTTTAAATTAAGTATCTAAAGTAAAAATTCTTCCATTAACTTCAAATATTGTAATGTCGGGTATATTTTGAGTTCAAAATACAAGCAAGTGAATAGATGTTTATACATGGGTACAAGAATGCACATTATGAAAAGAACATGTAGTTAAAAGAAACATTGTATATTTAGTTTTAAAATTTACTATATTAATATCAGGATTCAGAACCATAGAGTGGTTTTCAGTTTTGTTTTGTTTTTTGTTTTTTCACCAAATCAACAGATGCAGAGGGATTATACTAATTCTGCACTTTTACAGAGTAAAAGCCAAGTGTCCAAGTCACTTGCCTTCATTCTGGAGCCAGGCTGCCTCCTTGCTTTCCATGGAATTAACAATGAGAAAAGGACTCCAACCAAACAGATCCACTCAACATGCTCCCAACCTGAAGGACCTTTGTTCAGCATCTCTGTCACTCTGGGGCAACTAATGGAGCATGCTAAGAAGTCAGAATCAAATGAGATAAATCTTTATCAACAGTGCCCCTGGAAAATGTCTTAAATCTTGTTGTTGCTAGTTTTCTACGGGATGCTCTTTATGAAAGGCGAGGTCTCTGTGTTCATTGTAAACCTGAAATTTTATATTAAAATATTTAATTTCTTAATTGGGTAGATTTTGGAGAATATTCTCAGTCATAAGAGAAAATTACATTTCAGTCACTGCTTTCTTAATTCTCTATCCTATCATATTCTTTACAAAAAGAAATATGAATAAAAGCATCAATGTGTGTATTGGAAAGGATATGTAAATAATGCTAACATGACAACCTGAACAATTAAAAATTGTTGACTGGAAATAGCAGTGAGTTAAATTATACAATTAGTTGCATGTGTATTACACTGAAGTTTGGGCCAAGTTGTTTTATTACTCAGAACGATTTTTTTTTTTTGCTAGATAAATAATATAACCTTATATATAAACTCATTCCAATTAGTAATAACTAATCAGCATTACTTTTGGATTTCTCTATATTGTTTCTATTTTGAAAGTGTTATTTAGGTTATTCTGCTTTTAAAATAATCATTTTACAGGGATGCCCTCTCGCACCACTCCTATTCAACACAGTGTTGCAAGTTCTCGTCAGGGCAATCAGGCAGGAGAAAGAAATAGAGTATTCAATAAGGAAAAGAGGAAGTCAAATTGTCCCTGTTTGCAGATGACATGATTGCATATTTAGAAAACCCCATTGTCTCAGCCCAAAATCTCCTTAAGCTGATAAGCATCTTCAGCAAAGTCGCAGGATACAAAATCAATGTGCAAAAATCACAAGCATTCTGACACACCAATAACAGACAGAGAGCCAAATCATGAGTGAACTCCCATTCATGATTGCTTCAAAGAGAATAAAATACCTAGGAATCCAACTTACAAGGGATGGGAAGGATCTCTTCAAGGAGAACTACAAACCACTGCTCAATGAAGTAAGAGAGGACACAAACAAATGGAAGAACATTCCATGCTCAAGGATAGGAAGAATCAATATTGTGAAAATGGCCATACTGCCCAAGGTAATTTATAGATTCAATGCCATCTCCATCAAGCTACCAATGACTTTCTTCACAGAATTGCAAAAAAAATTTACTTTAAAGTTCATATGGAACCAAAAAAAGAGCCCGCATTGCCAAGACAATCCTAAGCTAAAAGAACAAAGCTGGTGGCATCACGCTACCTGACTTCAAACTATACTACAAGGCTACAGTAACCAAAACAGCATGGTACTGGTACCAAAACAGATATATAGATCAATGGAACAGAACATAGCCCTCAGAAATAATACCACACATCTACATCCACCTGATCTTTGACAAATCTGACAAAAATAGGAAATGGGGAAAGGATTCCCTATTTAATAAATGGTACTGGGAAAACTGGCTAGCCATATGCAGAAAGCTGAAACTGGATCCCTTCCTTATGCCTTATACAAAAATCAATTCAAGATGGATTAAAGACTTAAATGTAAGACCTAAAACCATAAAAACCTTAAAAGAAACCTAGGCAATATCATTCAGGACATAGACATGGGCAAGGACTTCATGAACAAAAGCAATGGCAACAAAAGCCAAAGTAGACAAATGGGATCTAATTAAACTGAAGAGCTTCTGCACAGCAAAAGAAACTACCATTAGAGTGAACAGGCAATCTACAAAATGGGAGAAAATTTTTGCAATCTACCCATCTGACAAAGGGTTAATATCCAGACTCTACAAACAACTTTAACAAATTTACAAGTAAAAAACAAACAACCCCATCAAAAAGTGGGCAAAGGATATGAACAGACACTTCTCCTTCTCAAAAGAAGACATTTGTGCAGCCAACAAAAATATGAAAAAAAGCTCATCATCACTGGGCATCAGAGACACGCAAATCAAAACCACGATGAGATACCATCTCACACCAGTTAGAATGGCAATCATTAAAAAGTCAGAAAACAACAGGTGCTGGAGAGGATGTGGAGAAATAGGAACACTTTTACACTGTTGGTGGGACTGCAAACTAGTTCAACCATTGTGGAACACAGTGTGGCGATTCCTCAAGGATCTAGAACTAGAAATAACATTTGACCCAGCCATCCCATTACTGGGTGTATACTCAAAGGATTATAAATCATGCTGCTATAAAGACACATACACACGTATGTTTATTGCGGCACTATTTACAATAGCAAAGACATGGAACCAACCCAAATGTCCATCCATGATAGACTGGATTAAGAAAATGTGGCACGTATACACCATGGAATACTGTGCAGCCATAAAAAAGGATGAGTTCACGTCCTTTGCAGGGACATGGATGCAGCTAGAAATCATCATTCTGAGCAAACTATTGCAAGGACAGAAAACCAAACACTGCATGTTCTCACTCATAGGTGAGAACTGAACAATGAGAACACTTGGACACAGGGCGGGGAACATCACACACTGGGCCTATCGTGGGATGGGGGGAGGAGGGAGGGATAGCATTAGAAGATATACCTAATGTAAATGATGAGTTAATGAGTGTAGCACACCAACATGACACATGTACACCTATGTAACAAACCTGCACGTTGTGCACATGTACCCTAGAACTTGAAGTATAATTTAAAAACATAATAAAATAATCATTTTATAATTTTAAAGAAATTAAGGATATTCATTATTTATTCAATAATATTTATAGGTTATCTACCATGTAGAATACTCAAGAATACAGAGACGAAATATGGGTTACATTTCTTCCAGATGTTCACAGTATATTAATAATAAAAATATCGAAATGGTATGCACATAGATTGTCAATATTAGTAATCAAGCTCATTATAAATTTATGATTGGTACATGTGCAAAGTGCAACACATATTTGATGGTCCATGACCAAACAACAACATAGTAATAGATCAGAAGTGGTTAACAGAAAGGATTTTCATGACAAATTGAACTACACTTTAATTTTACAGTTAGTAACACTGAGGCCCTCTCCACTTTAAAATAAAAGTCTCTAAAATATGGCTTATAATTTTTATAACTATGTTTAAAACCTAATCATAATGGTCTTTTACATGCATGTTTTGGTTTAATCCATGCACCTCTGCACCTATTAAACATCATTTTAATATATATTCATTTAATTTCTGACTGCTAAATGAAGTATATCTTAAAAATACATTGAAAATATATTTTGAGAAATATAACCAAGATGAATATGTATAGATATCAGTTTAAGCATATATTCATTATCTCAGTGTTCCTTATTAATCAATAGTAAAAAGATGGTTTAAACATTTGTATTTTGGGGGCCAGGCTGGTTGAGTTTACACTGCATCACCATCACTTACTAGCTGTATAGCCTTGGACAAGGTACTTAACTACTCTCCATCTCAGTTGCATGTCTCCAAAATAAAATGCAATAAATGCATTTATGTCATAGGGTCATTTTGGTGATTAAATGAGTTAATGTGCTTAAGCAGTACCGGGTATGTTATTCTATGTAAGGGAATGCTTTTGTTTCTAGTATTTCTAAAGAAATGTGTTTCCATAAAGGTATAGAACTCTCAGTAAAACAAGAACTTTGGCTGGCTAGAAAACACATTGCTCTCATATATGATCTATAACATTTTATTAAGCCATCATGATGCACTAAAATTCTAGGTGCCACATTACTTTTTTAAATCAATTTTTACAACAATTCTATGAAAGAGATCATTATGCCCATTTTGGAAAGATGAAAACTGAGAGTCTAAAAAGTTAAACAACTTGTCCAAATTCACACTGCCAGAAACTGCCTTAGCCATGAGCTGTCTTCTATTTTTCTCTTAGCAAATCTATAAGAAACAGAATTCTTCCTATGGTGTTAAAGCAATGAGAATCTCCTTAGGAACTGTGTTAAATATCAATTTTTCATGTCCGTGAAAACTAGCTTAAATGATCTTCCATGAGTCAGTGGTTAGCAGTTTCTGTTTTCCATTATGCATGATTCCTAGCTGCACTTTGTATAGGCTAATTACATGGTGCCTCATTAATAATCTTCAGGGTTTTTCGAGCTGTGAAATTTATAGCTTTTGTGGTGAATTATTTCTCACATTTGCACAGTTTGGGGTCTTGTAAGTCTAGTTGAGATACTAAATATCAATATCAGACATCAAGTAGGAATAAGGGGAAAAGATTGAACATAGTCTAGCTAGTGATTTTAAAATATTGAAAAGCAGCGAATACTTATTAATATTTTATTTTTATGACTGCAGGCATTTTTATACCTGTAGAGATGATTATAACATAGAATGGATTTTAAAAAGCCTATAAAAATGTTTCCAATCACAAGTAGAATTCAAGATGACTTTCGGTTAAAATTCACTCAATTCATCACTGATTGCACAAGAACAAATGAAGAATGGTATTCTCTTGGTGCCTAACATCATGGTCAACAGACATAGTACAGACTCACCATAATACAGCCTCACCACATTATACTCTGTGGTGAGGCATCAGCATGCAATCTGAGCAAGCGGTCAGGCCGGTCTTCATTCCTGCAGGTCTACCCCACTCCTCAGAACCTCTGGATGCAACCACTTAGGGAACCTAATCTGCACTCAAATCTTGGCTCACTGGTGGAGGATTCTACACTTAAAAAATATATTTCAAGCTGGGTTTAATTAGTATGTTCCTCAGATTAGATTACTGTTGCTCACAGGTAGACTGGATCAAAAGCTGACAGAGCAGTTTCACCTGCCAGCAGAAGTTCAAGTTAAAAGCGGGAAGACAGAAAGAAGCCTCAGTAAAGAACATAGGGTGGAAATAGTGCAGAGGTGAAGAAAAGGTAGTTATTCTGATTCAGTGGGTCTGCAACCAAATACTTCAAATATAATTTAAGTATTGTTTATGGCATACTCACAAAACGCTTCCAGAATGTGGTGAACATGACAATGAAAGGACGCAGAACACATAATTAACACAGTGGCTAAGTTCTAGAGCCAAGTTGCTTCACTTTAGATCCAACATTTGCTACCCATTTATGGTGTGGATCTTTTCTTTTCTTTTCTTTTCTTTTTTTTTTTTTTTTAGACAGAGTCTTGCTGCTCTGTCCCCCAGGCTAGAGTGCAGTGGCGTGATCTTGGCTCACAACCACCTCTCCCTCCCAGGTTCAAGCGATTCTCATGCCTCATGAGTAGCTGGGATTACAGACTTGCACCACCACACTCAGCTAATTTTTCTATTTTTAGTAGAGACGGGATTTCACCATGTTGGCCAGGCTGGTCTCGAACTCCTGGCCTTAGGTGATCCACCTGCCTCGGCCTCCCAAAGTGTTGGGATTACAGGTGTGAGTAACCACACCCAACCTATGGTGTAGATCTTAATCAAGTAGGTCAAATTCTCTGTACATCGGTTACCTTATTATTATTATTGTTATACCATATGAACCTGTTGCAAATATTAAATGATGCTTACAAATCACTTGGATTTATACCCAAAACATAGTAAGTGCACGTTTATAATTATTATGTGTACTGATTTGGGTAAATGAGACAAAATTTAAGAAATAATTAAATTTCTGTGAAAAGACCTATGCTTATTTATTATATCCAACTTCAATAGAATGATCAATGTGTCATAAATATAAATGTGTAAAAAAATTATGACTTTGACCAATCTTTTTACCTTGTATCCAGTAAATAGATTGCTCCTGGGGAGAAAACTTTACCACTGCTAGCACAATGAAAATATTTTAATGGCAACTAAATAGAAATTGAATACAATCTTCCCTTGCATGATGAAAAGCTCTATCTATTGGTTATAACACACTACTATGTTTAAGTTACTCCAGATTTTTTACCTATTGTTTTCACTAGTACTTACCAAATCTAACAACTTGCTTGTAGGGCATTTGGGAATTCGTTTGAAAAGGCTCTGGTCTTTGAGTTTCTAATTATGCTACTTCCCTTCCTTGGACTCTAAATTGGGAATGCCTTATCTAGTATAAACATTTCAGAATATGCAAATTCTTCTTACATCATATGCTATAAAAAGCCTTAAATTTAAATACCATAATCTTAAGTACTTATTTAATTTTTTGTATGTTGTCTCATTTGTCAACTAAAATCAAACCAAGCCAAAAACAAAGCAAAATCCCCCATGACTAAGAAGACCTTGCGGTTTTCCTTAAGTAGTTCCTATTTCATGCTAGTTATACGTATTTTCTAAAATGATCTGGAAATTCACTAAACTTAGGTTTGGTTCTAACTTTGTCAGTAAGTGGTTAGATTACCTTTGTCAAAAATGCATGAATTCTCTGAGCCAGTTTCCTCATTTTTAGAGGAAAAGACCAGGATTCCACAATGTCTAGGGTACCTTCTGGCTCTAAGTTTTCATGTATTCTAAATAGATGAAACTCATGAAACAGACTTCTCCAGTGTTTCTCAGTCTTTTTAAATCTCTGCTTGCATTCTTGATGTTAAAAATAAATTCATGGGCTTTAATATTTAGCAGTTTGAATAAGCACAGTGACTATATAAATATAAATGGCAAAAAGGTGCCCCACTCCCTAGAAGCAAAGAGTCCCTTCAGTAAATACACACACACCTATGCACATCCTTTGACCGGGCTTCTCCCTCATTAGATTTCAGAATCAAAACACTGTCACTGTTCACATCAAAATGAATTTTCCCTAATTCAACTTTGCAGAAAAGTAAAACTACAAACTCAGAGTTTGCTCTGTCCTTGACATTCTTAGAGCAAAATGCTTTTACTGACTACTCTGTCTTCCATATCTTCTAAGACTGTGCACCCCAGATAAGGCAATAAGCTTGAGTGTATATTTCCATTATTGTGCTATTACTGACTAACCCAAGTTCTAGTTTCTAATAACCAAGAACCAAGGGTTCTTCCTTTTCATGTTATTAAATGAGACTTGTTACTGTCCTTCACAGTGCCATGGACAGTACCCGTGCCACCATAAGCACTCAATGAACACTTGGCAAATGTTGATGAGGGCATACTATGCAAGATACACGGACCAATTCCCTTTTTGGGCCAAATCACACCATTCTACAACACATGGAAGAAACTTTGATAGTTTCGCACTAGACTAGTTTAAGCAACCCTAAAGTAAATTCAATGATAAGGCCAGTTGACAGTAAAATCTCAAGCATGAAAAATGACACTGTCTTCATTTTTTACGCATAATGTCAAGTATGGATTATAAATAAACTGGAGAATTTTCAAAACCCCTCTCATTTAATTGCTGTGAATAGACTAAACATATACAACAAAACCAAATTATCTTGTAGGTTTTCCTGTCTTAAAAGCAAAGATTTGGGGGGGAAGGAGAAAGGGCAAAGAGTGAAACTAGTGATAAAAAGGAAGTGTCCAGCCTTGGGACTGGTGCATAGAGTCCTGCGTTCCAGTAAGACTCGACAAACAGCTCTGATCAGAATCTAAGTGATGGGAAACAGCCTGTAGCTTCGAGATTAGCTGCTTCACACTATTTCTGAGTTAAGCCAGCACAAGTAACATCATGAATGCATAATTATAATTATGCATTAGAGTATGCATAATGATCTCAAAATTAGTAAACAAAGAAAAAGCATCAGAATTTCTCAGCTATTTTCAGGTTCCTGTTACAGAAGACAAAATATGACTAAGATTTTAGGGAGAGGTGTCTACTGAAACTTTTTTTGCATGAAATTTGCAAACTTGAAGAAATAACTGATGAATCAGTATTGATTTAAAAGTCTCTTTTAGGAAACTCCACATAAATGAGTCAAAGAAATATAACAGGGTATTTGAAAACATATGAAGCAAACACACAACATGCTCATAATTAAAATACCTAAACCTCAAAAAAGAAATAATAATTAACATCTTGCACTTCTGTTATTGTGTATGCCTGGAATTGTTTGGAAAAAGATAATGATCTGTGATTGGCTAAAATAAAATGGGTAAAAGAACTAAGAGATGTGTTGAAGGTAATTAATGACAAGTGGCAAATTTTTGTTGTTTTTGTTGTTGTTGCTACTGGATTCCAAAAATCTAACCATAAAGAGGTCTCATATTAATGTCTCCAGTTGTTATGTAAGTTCATTTCCTTTCAGCTTTCAGAAGTGAAGATGGAATTCTAGTTGAACAGTAATATCTCTTCATATCTTGAAAGACAGAATTCTAGTTGAACAGTAATATCTCTTCATATCTTGAAAGACAGAATTCTAGTTGAACAGTAATATCTCTTCATATCTTGAAAGACAGTTACATCATGTAACTTCTCATGTAACTTCCATTCTTTTTTTTAAAGTGTAACTTTGCCTTTTTTGGGGGGCAAAATGATATGATATTCTGGAACCCTAATCTTTTCTCACGGTACTATTTTTACTACTTTGCTCTGAAATGTGGCCAAGTTCTCCTCATTCTTCATAACAGAGTCTTAAACTGAACACCCTTATCTTAGAGTGTTGGTAAACCTGAAAGTGAATGGGTCCTACTAGGACCTAGTCTATATACAAGGTAAGCTGCTAAGGTGATTTTCAGAGCATTTATTCTTCTTCAATGAGGCTAAAAAGATACCAGAAACTACCTGAACTACTTTTATATTTCATTTTTCTTGCTCTTCCTTCCTATCACAATTCAGAAGAACCTTTCAACATTCTTCCTTTGCAAAGTTGTTCCTGTATTTTTTTTTACCATGTTTGTTATTTTCTTCACCTAAAATTTTTGTATCCTTTACTAAAATTCATCAGCTTCTGATCCATAATATTTTGACATTTACTCTAATAATAATTACTCATATTTTCTATAATCATCTTCTCCAGTGTTCTTTTAGGGTTCTCATTCCTCCCAGCCCCATCTTCTTCCCTTTGTATTCTTTCCTGCCCACCTCCCCAGTCTCCTCTCCCTTTTCACCACGGTGTGCTTTGCAGTATCACCACAAGCCTCAGTCATCATTTGGCTACGTTGACATATTGAATAACTGGTTTAAAATCTCCAATTAAATCACACAATCACCTATTTTGCCTGCTGTTAATTTTTATTGCATATATCATTTTGACTACTAAAATCATTTAAATCTATTTTAATCAAACATACCAATCAACAGACACTTACCGATCACCTACTATGGACAAAGGCAATCCTGAGTGTTGTAAAGATCACAAAAGGGCAGTTACTTTGAAAATGTCTGCAAGCTTTTATAAATTTTGAATGTGGAGAGGGAAAGGTTAATCAAGCAAGGCTGTATAAAGTATCTTCCCAATGCAATCAATGGCTTGGCTGGAGAATTAAGAGAAGAGAAATCATTGCAAAAGTGATTTGGACACTGAGGAAGTAATTTTGAGATGGTGATTGAAGTCAACTTTGTCAAGTAAATGATAATCCAAGTTTCCCCCATGAATTTAAAAGATAGGAAAATGATCATTTTTTCTTTCCACTAACTATTTTCCTAGTAAAGTGAAAATTTTCTTCTTTATTTCAGCTTTGGGAACATCTGCATTTTTTATTATATGTTGGTTCACATGCTGAAATGTTACAGACACATAGACAATTAAAATATGTAGTGACCCTGTAGAAAGAGAGAGCAAGGGAGACTGAAAAGTTCACAGACTTTCTAATGCAGAGCCAAGTCTAGATATATTATTAGACATTTGAAAAATTCTTTCATACTCCAACCAAATATTTATAGCTTGTTTTTGGTCAACAATCTTGTTATTATGTTGTTAATGGTAGATGACTGTACTGAAGACATTCTTTAACCAAACCAGGAAAAAATTTGTGTGAAATGATTAAATACAGAGAATCCTAGTTATAAATAGACTCTAAAAGTGCATTTGAAAATGTACCATTTGGAACTGAAATTACATTTTTCACCTTTACCAGGGTTTCTCAAACCAGAGACTGCAGACCTCTCAGGGGTTTCAATGTTTATGGGCATTTTTTTTCAAATGGATGTTTCCATTTTAATCCTAATATCCTAATACAACAAACATGAAAACCAAGGTACTTTGTAATGCATAATAGCAAATCAGCTATTTTATAGTAAAAATGCACTTTTGAAATGCAGTAAATAGAATATTCTAGTTTATTTAAGATGGTATTTCTCAAATGGTAGTTCATAAATCCCTGGGAAATTCTGAACCTATTGGATTTTGTTTTCTTTAAAAAGAGTCTATATCTTACCCAGTTCTTTATGAGTAAAGAACTGCATAGACTCAATATTACAAATGGTCAAGTCTCAAGGTTGGATTACGAGTAGGTTACTTAGCTCTTAATTTAGCCATGCATTATATATGAATTCCTATGTCTAAGAATAAGGGTCAGGCCAGGCGTGGTGGCTCATGCCTGTAATCTCAGCACTTTGGGAGGCTGAGGTGGGTGGATCACCTGAGGTCAATAGTATGAGACCAGCCTGGCCAACATAGTGAAACCCCATCTCTACTAAAAATACAAAAAAGTAGCTGGGCATGTTCGTGTGCCTGTAATCCCAGCTACTCAGAGGGCTGAGGCAGGAGAATCACTTGAACCCAGGAGGCTGAGGTTGCAGTGAGCCGAGATTGCGCCATTGCACTCCAGACTGGGCAACAAGAGCGAAACTCCATCTCAAAAAAAAAAAAAAAAAAAAAAAGGGTAAGGGTCTTTTGCTAAAGGAGAGAAAAGGAGATTGAATGTTTCCTTTTCTGGTCACAGGAAAATTTTTAATGTGTTTTGTATTCTTCAGCCTTCTCCCATCTCTGTTCCTGTCTCCCTGATTTCAAAATTCTTGTCCCTGATCCTTGGAGTTTTTGAGCCTCTTCAACTCCCCTAAAACAGTCTCCTTATTTGAAGTATGTGTCCCATCTTACAAATTACTCCATGTGCCAAAATGACCATTTTGCTCTTTTTCACCATAAAGCAAACAGACAAACACTTCTATTCATTTAGTGGATTGGTTCTCAGTAGGAAGGCAATCTGACTGAATTGATATGAAGGAATGAATGATTGCTATGCTGCTAATTTATCCATAATTATTAAGCCACTCATCGTTTTCAAATTTTGTTTTTCTTTTTCCAAATCTAAAGAGATATGGTCGTTAACTCCTCCAAGTTTTTGTTTGTTCATTTTATTTTTAGGTCTCTCCAGTGGCTCTCCTGGCTAAATATTTGATCACTGTAGAATGGCCAGGGCGCAATTTGGGCATTTTTCAGTTAATATAATAAGCAAAAGTAAGTCAGGAGCTGTCTGTAAATAATGTATAAACTCGATGGCCACAGAAGTCTGACATCCTGACTTTTGAGATGTTTGGAGTAGGCTCACTGGTTACCAAGTTACCACCATGGAAGTGCAATGAACTATGATCCTAAGAATTGTGTTCTTCTTTCTTCAGAGAGTCATTTCTGAAACTGCTGAACTCTGGTAGCTCTACGTGTATCGTGGCCTCCCTACATATCACTTGTCACTAATTGGCAGCAGCTGCTCCAGACAGGCTTGGTCCTGGCAAACAGACTGAATGCTTTTCTCTGCCCTTAGGAAATCTCTCTCTCCAGGTGAGGTTTGAGGCCATGTGCAGAGCAGATTGTTGAGTTTGTTTTCCTGCTATTTGGACAACGGATGAATTTCAGACTTCAACATTTTAGTGTCACTGGTCCACTCTTTTGGACATTTCCGAAAATAAGTGCTTTTCAAACCTGTTTTTTTCAATTCCTGATTAAAAGGTCACAGAGCCCCTAATAAACAATGTAAACAAATACATCTTTGAGAGTTTTGCAATTTGGCATAGAAACGAAGTTGATATCCAATTTCTCCTCTAGCATTGTTAGCTAGTTGTTATATGCTAGTTTCCAAATCACTCCTAAAAACGGTAAATACAGACCTATTTTCAGTAAAAGTTAAAGGCAAAGATGCTGACCTTCTTCTATTTTAACTTTTCAAAGAGCCCTGTCGGCACCAGAGTTCCAATATCAGTAATTTCCCAGAACCCTAGACCATCGGTGACATCATTTTTAATGTTTTGCTCTTCTTTACAATATTATAAAAATGAATCTTATTCTGTTTTTAATCACAAGCCTTATCCAGCAATCAAGGTAGGTATATAATAAGCTAAGCTACTCTGTAAATCTAAACATTCCCCACAAATGGAAAAGATACAGCCTGGGCTCTCTGATTGTTACTAAGGCGACTATCTAAAATGAAAATCTGATTAACCCTTTTGCTGCCTGGAACTACCCATGTACCATGTTAGCTGACTTCCCTGAACTTATCTCTCCTTTTTCCCCCTCAAGAAATTCATAATTGCATTGCTCCAAAGTAGTTATGCTCTGGTTATCCTATCTGAGGACAAGAGGGCTGTGATGGGTGGTAGGTAGTTCCATCTGGACTGCTGAGTGGGGTGGCTGCCTCATCATGAAGAAACAGACATTAAAACAGAGGGCACATGATTTCCCACTTATTTACGGCATTAGTTTGATGAAATCCTTGACAACATTAAAGGATTTCCATTCAATAAATAGCCAAGTACCACTGTATTTTCTTTTCACTTGGGGAATGATGTGACAGTAAGAGCTGTATGTTTCACAAACATATTTTCCTCAACTATTTTTGAATGACATTAGCAACTGTTAACATTTGCTAGGAAGAATAATATTTCAAAGCATTATGCAGAGTTTTAGCCAAGAACAAATATCCATCAGGCGCTGTCTACTCTCTTTTTACAGTAAAACCGAAAAGGGAATTCAACAGCAAGGCGGGGCGGTGACATAAGAACGCATATTTCCATTAACTTTGGCAATGGGAGGCTGTGTACTAGGAATTCATTAACAGATCTAGAAAACTAAGTTGTATAATACCATTACATTAAAATGCTTGTAGGCTTTAGAGTACCTCATTACATTCAAGTTTCTTTAAAACTCTCACTCCCTACTGCCTCCACACCAATCCCCTTCCAAACCTTTCTAGAATGATGACTTGATAGTTTCCACTTGTCCTCTCCACTGGAGGCAAAAGAGGCCATTTGTTATTCCCTACATAGTGCTTGATTTCTCCCTTCCTCTTCTGGTTAAGACCATTCCCTCCATTCTGGTTTCCCTCCATGCTCCTGGCTTCCCTCCATGCTCCTCTCTACCAGTTTGAACACATCCCTTCCTTCAGATCTTGTTCAGCTCTCATTGCCCTGAGGAAGCATTTCCCAATTAACCTCTCTCCCCTCCTTCAGGTCACCCTTTTATGTCCTCTGGGAATATAATTGTGTTATGTCATTTTGTACTTGTTGATACATTGCTTGTAACTGCTTTTTTTTATTGTGTGTGTGTCATTGCATTTGCTTCTATTTCATTTGTCTACATTTTATTTCATGTGTGTCTTTTTCCATGTTCAGTCTTCTAGTTTTTGTCATTTCAGAAGCAATGTTGATATACTCCCCACTGAATAGTTCATCAATAAATACTTTATGACTAATTAAAAAATAGTTAATGTTCATTTATCACTTGAGCTTTCCATATTTTTATGATTCTTCATGCTGAATTTTGCAAAGTAACAGCACCACTAGCAAATGGCTTTCAAATCTATACTGTCAGCTTATAGCTAATCTCCCATATCCTTGCATTTCTTTAAGGATATTTCTTCCTGGATATTTGTATTTCTTTTTCTTACTATAATTTCAAATTCAACATGTCTAAAATGAATTTAATCTTCTCTAAAAACCCAAATTTCCCTTCACATTTACACATTTCTATTAGTTACTCACTGATTTAAAAAAAAAACACAAAACAAAACTCTTGGTGTTATCTAGCATTCCTAAACTGTAAATAGTATATTCAACTTTTACATATGGCATTACATAGGAATAACTTGAAAAATGTTTGATACATTAATGAATTATATTTTTGGTTGAATGTTCACACAAAGTATGCAGTGTGCTTTCCTTATGGGGATTAATAATTGTAGTTAATGATCAGAAGTGTAAAAGAATGTATAACATGCAAGAATAACCAATAAAAATTGTTTTTAAGGATTTTTTTTCTTTTTTAAAAAAGTTTTTATTTTAGGTTCGAGGGTACATGTGCAGGTTTGTTACATAAACTTGTTGTACAGCTTATTTCATCACCCAGGTACTAAGCCCAGTACCCAACAGTTATCTTTTCTGTTCCTCTCTCCCCTTCCAACCTCTACCCTCAATTAGACCCCAGTGTCTGTTGTTTCCTTATTTGTGTTCATACGTCCTCATTATTTAGCTCCCATTTATAAACGAAAACGTGGTATTTGGTTTTCTTTTTCTGCATTAGTTTGCTAAGGATAATAGACTCCAGCTCCATCCATGTTCCCACAAGACATGATCTCGTTCTTTTTTATGGCTGCATAGTATTCCATAGTGTATATGTACCAAATTTTCTTTATCCAATCTGTCACTGATGTGCATTTAGGCTGATTCCATATATTTGGTATTGTGAATAGTGCTGCAATGAACACTTGTGTGCATGCGTCTTTATGGCAGAATAATTTATATTCCTCTGGGTAAGGATATTTAAATTCACTACATGTTAGAATATATTAAATCATTAAAAATATGTTAAAAAATTTAGAGTTTGGGATCTAAAGTAGTGGAACTGGTTACAAATTCAGGAACACACAGGAGAGTGAACCTGGAGGTTGGCTTAACTGGGAAAGAGTAGAGTGAACTTTGAGGTACTGATTACCTGGTAGAAGGTGTTCAGCTTAGGGAGATGGTAAGGGGAGGCTATCTGTTGCCACAAATAGGTGACTTTAGACAAATGCATTTAACTCTTTGGCGTTATACTTCTTGCCACTGTGAAAAGAATAAACTAAAGGTTCTCAAAGATCACTTCCTCCTATAGATTTGTATGAATCTAAACATAACTCATTAATTGGGAGATGAAAGATACTAGTGTGTAAGAGTCAAAGTGAGAGGGGGTGTTCATTGGAGATAGCAAGGTCCTCCTCTGTTCCTTTCTTTTCTCAGATCCCTCATTAATATGAGATAAAATTTATTACATTTTAATGTACTTTCTGGGCATTTACACTCCATCAGTAAACCAAGTTTCAAGTTAAAAAAGATAAGATTTTCCTGGCAGAATCTGAGGTATCAATTAATGGAGGGAAGGAGGCATTTTAGAAAAGATAATTAAGACATGTAAAACTACATTACTAAGGTGTTACCTATTTGCAAGCCAATTCTGTAAATCTATAGAAAACATTCTAAGGAATGGCTGAAGAGGAGAGAGGATCAAATAATTCGAGAAGATCTGAGGGGACCTAGGTAGAAATCTTAAAATCAAAAGGCAGGAAATCTGTGTAAGCTTTATTAGAAAACTGGTATGGTCTTATGAGGGGAGTGGCTTACTGAATCCAAGGACAGCATAGCTGAGGATAATTTTTAAGGGGATAAAAGCCAGTTGAAGACAAAGTTATTATTTTCTCCTCTCTACCAAAAGCAAGCAAACAAACAAAAAAATTGTGGAAAGAACCAAGGGCAGAATATCACAAACAGTTCTTCCTTTAATTATGTGTGTGATCAGCTATGTTGTTTCTCAAAGTTTCAGTTCTCTTATTTGGAAAGTAAGGGTTGGACAAAGTTTCTTTAAGCTCCCACATTGTGTAATTTGGCAATATCACGGTCCCATGGGACTGTTACCAGAAGATGACATATAATTTTCCAAAAGAATATAGAAAATACAGGCAGTAATGGTTTATTAACATAATGACAATAATGGTTAGTATTTATGGAGTGCTTGCTCTGTGCTAGCCTTTGTGTTTTGTAATTTCCATACATAACCTATTTTAAAATTCAAAACATGTGTTTACATGTTCTATTAATATCTCCACTCACACAGATCAGCCAACTGGAGTACAGAGAAAGGTAAAGTGGCCCAGAGCCACAAGCTCAGCAGTGACGGAATTCAGATTTAAGACCAAGTATTTCAACTCCAGTGCCTGAGCTCTCCATCACCACACTACAACAACTCAAATGAAAAAAAAAATATGGAAATACATATATTTCTGAATGTATATAGAAGAAGAAGAAATGCAACACATAATCAAGACTAGAAAAAGAAAAATGTTACCCAAAAATCAATATAAGAAAGTGTCCTCTTAGGGTGAGGAGAGATAATATTTAGAAGCAAACACAGAAAACACTGATAAATACTTGTTTAATCTCTGTTTTTGCACACGTACATACAAACACAAAAACATTTCTGCTATTTTGTTGATAATCTGGTTTATTTGAAACAGAAATAAAAAATATGTGATAATTTTAAAAAGAAGCTATCCTCAATGAGAGAATGGAAAATGAAATAATACTTAGAAAAACTGTCAGTGTTTAAAACCAAATGACCAGTCACTTCCATACCAGGTATTAAGAGAAAATGAAAAACTTTGCTGCAGATCTCAGCACTCAGGATTCAGAGCAACATCAGATGCAAGAGGATAAACGAAGAGCTCATGGGAAGAACATAGCCTCCAATCTAAAACTTGCTGGGCGGCCAAGAAAAATGCTCAGAAACTCCTGAAGTGAATTACATAGCAAATTCATATGTATATGTTTGAAAATGGAAGGCATTGCATTTAGCTAGATATAGTGTTGCACTGAACAATTCTCAACATATCAATAAAACTTTCTTACTCAGTTTTCTCATAGAAGAATGAGAAATCAACCAGGCTGATATGACAAATATTACTCTCATTAGATTGAAAAACGTCATACTCAGGAAACCTTAAAATATACTAAAATACACTTTTTCCATATCAACACAGAAGGAATTTACAAAAAATGGTTGTTCATGGCACAACCTCAATCTTTAGAAATCCATAACTGTTAGTCCTCTGTCTGGAATTATCTATCAATAGTTTTAATGACGTAGATAAAATAATAAATCAGTTACTAACTTAATTTGCTGACAGCAATAACTTCGAAGGAATAATTATACTCAGTTATAAGTCATATTAATTAAATTCTATTCTATTTCAAATATTGCATAATGTAAATGTGTATTTGTTTTCAAAAAAACAGTCTTGAAGTAATTATTAACTGCATTTCTTTGGTAATGACAGAAAGTTTCAGAATTGTATTGAGTAATCTTTAGTTAACAGTTGACAGAGTGGTGAAGTCAGGATTTGAATCTGGGTCACAGTTTTCTACTATCTCAGCTGTCTTTTGGTGGCATTAATACTGTAGAAGCCAAACACAGGTTTTGAACATTTTTAATGTTTTTAAACAAAGTGACTATCCAAACTACAGCTTTACAGAGGAGTTATTTCAAAGTAATTTACTTGAGAATGAGAATGGCAACGAAAATTAAAATGTACTAAACTCTCCTTTAAGCACTATGTTAAGAGCTTTTTAAAATGTCATTTTATTCAGTTTATATTTTCAGCAAATATTTATTGGATGTGTTTTAGGTGTTGGTGAAATAGCAAAACATACAAGATAATCTGTCCTTGTGGAACTCACTCTCTTATTAGGGAGAAAAAATTATACATGAACACTATAAGGTGATTTCAGGTAAAATAAAGATGTAAAGAGACAATAACAGAGTCTTGTTTGCTTATCTGTTTAAGTTTGTCCAGAGAAGGCTCTGTAGCAAAGAGCACATCTGAGCACGTCCCTGAATGAAGCCAAGGAGTGAGCCATGTGAAGGTCTGTAGGTGAAATGTTTGAGGCAGAGGGCACAGCAAAAGCAGAGGTATCAAGATGAAAATCCAGCAAATTATATAGCAGAAAAGAGACTAATGTGGCCATGATGAAGTCAGCAAGGCAGAGATTGGATAGTGGCTAGAAAAAGTCCAGATCATGTAGGGCCATGTAGACCATGGAAAAGGTTTTGGATTTTACTCCAAGTATGATGGGAAGCCATTGCATGCTCTTGGGAATACCATGCTGTAATTTACATGTTAAAATACCACTTGGGTTGTGATGTGATGACCAGTCTTTGTGGGACAAGGATAAATAGAAAAAAAAAAAATGAGAAAGCTGCTGCTGAGGACTGGTGAGAGATGATGGCGTCCCCAACCAGGATAGCTCTGGAAGTGGTGGGAAGTGGTCAGATTTTGAAGGTGAAATTCATTGACTTGCTGGGGATAGAGTCCGTGAAAAAAAAAAAAAAAAGAGAGAGAGAAATCAAGGCTAACTCCCAGATTTGAGGGTCTGAAAAACTGGGTGAATGATGATGACATTTATGAAGATGAGGAAGATTCAGACAGGAGTCATCTTAGGGTATATGTTTTGGAGTTCTGACTTCCAAATCTCTATTGTGATACAGTGATGTCAAGTAGGCAATTAGAAATATGAGTCTGGATCTCAGATGAGAAATTGGGCTGGGATTTAAATTTGGCTTTAACATGGAAGTTAAAGCCATGGGGTATGAGATCATCTAAAGAAAAGAATAGACCAGAGTCCTGGACTCAATATTTAGCAGTTAGTTTCTTGCCAAGAAAAGAGAAAGTGCATTCATGAAGGTGGGGAAAGCAACAGAGGCCATGTCATGGGAACTGAGTGCTGACAGTGCTTCAGGAAGGAGGGACTGATGGAGTAGATAAAATCGAGCCTTATCACTAACCAGGATAAGAATCCCCACCTGCTTTCATTTTCTTAAAAAACAGATGAAGAACCTGAAATTGAGAGAGGTCAACTAACTTGCCTAAATTACACAGCTATTGAGTGCTACAGCTAGGACTCACACTGGTGGGTGATGTCTGATTCAAAAGATCATAATTTCCACGTTTTCAAAGTGTATGAAAATTCTCTAAACAGATAATATTACAGAACCATTCTGAATATTGATAAGGCTAATCATTCACAACTGGGACCATTCTCATCTATTAAAGAAATAAAACATTTAACAATTAACAGTCAGATTTTGGGGGAAAAAAACATAAATTCACGAAGATGCTTGTCCATACTACAATTCATTTGCCTTGCCAATTTTGCAGAACCATTTTTCATTGTACATTAATATCCTTGATATAAGTTTTTACTCTGTCCTCAGGCTAAATACATTAGTATATTATGTAGATTTGTACTATCATATGTCTTTCTAACCCAGTGACGAAACATTTGAGTATCCCTATATACCATGCTGTAAGCAAGAATCTGTATAATTCTAAATTTGTACACCACTGCTGTAAAATGCTCTATGCCAACTCTTTTTATGTGAGGTAACCAAAGCCGATGCACCTTTTGGTATGGAATCCCTTTGCTATTGCCTAATACCATAAAATTTTTGGCAGCAAAGAGCTGCCATATGGAGAGACAATGCCTACTATTCAACTATGCAAAAATCTAGAAATGAATCACTATAATTCTCTGTGTATCATAATATATTTATAAGTATATGAAAGAAAATTTAGTTTGTTACATAGGCTAAAATAAAGCTTTCAAAAATAATTTATCAATAAGCTTTTCAGAATAAATCTGGGGAGAATATGTGACTTAAGTGTCCGGTCTGTGAGCTTTGGGCAAGCAACAATAAGAATAAGAAAGACATGAATGCCTCTGAACCTTTCTAGTTGGAATGTGGCCTCTACCAGTCAAATAATTTTTTTATGATAATTTAGCCTAAAGTATACTACATAAAATACTCAGTGCTGAGGCACACAAATGCCAAGTTCATGGCCAAAAAAAGAAGAAGCAAGTCAAATCTGTCACGGGCAAACAAATATATAGTATGTACATACATATTTATGTATGTACAAATGCACACATATGTATCATAGGCATGAGCCATTTAATATAGGAATTCACTTTTTTAAAAGACACAATAGTTATAAAACCATTATTAGAACATAAACCCAATTAATCTTAATTTTGAAATCTTAAAATTCACCTGGGCCAGGTTGAAGCTAATGCAATCCTTTCTTCTAGAGAAGGTCAGGTAGGGACCATAAGTGGGAACAATTACAACTGGGCTTCATTTAACCAAATTTAAATATTTCTATTAATCGCACAAAGAGAAAAACTCAGTATTTTACCATGCTCCATATTTATCTTGACCAAAATCTATCTTCCTGTAATTTGCATCCACAGAACAAAAACCAATCCTTTTTTTTTTTCATGAGGTCTTCATATTCTAAAGGCAGTTTACATTGTCTCCAATTGTAGTGAGCACTTATGAAGTGTCTTCCCAGATCCGTACTTTTCTGAAAATCACTTCTCTACCTCCTAGCCTTAGGTGTGTTCCTCTGCTATGCTGGGACAGTAAGTCTTTTCCTTAGGGTTTTCAATGACAGAATCAAGAAAGGCAAGGGCATAACTCACTGGGTGGATGCAAGTATGAGCTATCAAGTTCAAAGCTTCTGTCCACTGAAGGAGCAGCTGGACGTGAGAGGAAGGAGAATGAAGCCAACTTGGAGAAATCAGAGGCCATAACAAATGTTGAAGGCGTCCTGAGAGTTTCTGAATCTTTGGTACTAATAAATCTTGAGGACCAGTGAATTCCTGCCCTTGGTATCCATAAAATACGCTGCAATTCTAATAAATAAATTTCCCCTTTTCTTTAAGCTGGTTCAACTGTGTTTCCATAGCTTGCAGCAAAGAGTTCTTAATACATTCTCATTTACTTCAACCAATACCCCTGCCCCCATGAACTAGAGTGGCTCAGGTCTCTAATGCAAGCACCATCATCAACTGCGTGACTTTCTGCAAATCCTCAGAATTCTCTGTGTCACTTGGTCCGATTAGTCCCAACATATTATTTCCTATAGAGAAGAAAAATAGGGGGAACAAAAGACAGAGGGGGTACAAGGTTACATCTAAACCTGGGTTATATTGTTAATCTCTACTTTTAGAAGAATTTGGCTATAATTTAGAATTGAAGAGTAAGAAGGGGCAGGGATGTAAGAGCACAGAAAAGAGCAAAATAAGAACAGAGCAGAGGGAGCAAAAAAAATTAAGCAACTTTGTCACCATTTTAGCTAAGTTTGACCATGAGTAGACATGTCCAAATCCAGTTAATTAGGGAACAAGACCAGGGAACAGGTGATGAATTCTCTGGAGTCCCCTTACAGACTTTCCCAGGCAATAATGGCACTAGTCACTGCCATCTGCAGGCCCTACCATGTGCCAGCTACTGGGCTTGGTGTTTTCATATGTTACCTTGTTAATTCCTTGGCTTAGATATCTTTTGGTTATGCTTAGAGAAATAAAAAGACTGCTGGCTATTATCTGAAACCTTTCAGGGCTTCGGTTGGTGATGGAGAAAAACGATTCTTTGTCAGCTGCCAAGTATAAGTTCAGGAGCACAACTGCGGGTGAGAGGGAGGAGCACGATGGCTCAGTCATGGAACTCAGGGCGGTCTGTCATTGAACTCTGTTAGACTGTTAGGAGAAGATTAAAGCTGAACACTAAATGATGATCTAGCACTTAGTGCACAACAAAAATAAGACTATGTCTACGTGTATTCTCATTTAAAAAATATTCACAGTGAATATGTAAAGGCATTATTCTCTCAGAAAACATGAAGGAAAACACTGCAACAGTCATGCTAAAGTTTTAAGAATTGAGTCACCAATAAGCATTCCTGAGTCTATCCTTGAGTTCTTACTTGCAAACAAGTTTCTCCACTTGAATTAAGAGTATTGCTAGAAACACTTTAGAGATATACAATAAGTAAACAATAACATAATCATCATACTATGATTATGCAAAACAATCATAAATAACATAAAAAGGGTTTAAACAATTTAAAAAATAAAAAATAAGCAGTTATTCCCTAATGCTTTTTAACTTGTATTAACTATAACATTTATTAAATTAAATTTTAAAAGAAAGAATATAATAAAAATAAGTTAGCAAATTCCTGAAACAAAAACATCCAAAATACAACAGAGGGGAGACTTGATTAATATTTGTCAGCTACAAAGACATAATAATCAATTGAAAAAAGAAATCCCTCTTTTCTTAGCAGTACTTCAATGTTTCAATGATTTTTTTATACATATGCAGTTTTCCTTACTCAAAAATAATCTTTCTCTTGGTTTATAAACTTGACAGAAGCAAAAAAGAAATAAATCTTATAAAAATTTCAGAGTATATTTTATTCCTAAATCCATCATTAATAGTCAAAATACAGTCTCTCAAAATACTGGTCTCGTTTTTGTAAACAGGGAGCTTCCGGGTGTATTTTTTACCGAGTACAACTTTGTGTTTTAGGAACATCTGCCTTCATACTGTAGACTAAAATCAACAGGAATACTATCTTAAATACTTGAGCAAAACTCAGTAAAAGATACAGTAGGCAAACATTGTGGTCGGCTCAGCAGTGATTACCAACTCATGCTCCAAATTCACTATAAAATGAAAATCAATATTTCCACAAGTTCCTGCAACATAAAAGATAACCTTCATTGATTTTTCTAGACTTAGGCCTCTCTGATAAAATCTAATATAAATTTTCAACCATGAGGATTTGGATCAGAGCAGGGGTGATAAGTCCTGCACATCTCTTAAGAGGTGGAGAATTTTTTTTTTTAAAGTGCACGTTCATACTATTTATAATTTGCCCTGTGCAAGTGAAAGCCTTTTCCACCAGTGCTATCAGGAATCTCTTCTAATTTTTATTACTGTGAGGCTAAAGCCTGTTCCAGATAATTTGGAAATTTCAGGGGAGTTGTGATAGGGCTGATGGTGCAGCCCTGGCTGACTTGAGAAAGGAGCTAACTGGTAATAGCCTCCATGGCTGTGCTGATTAAATGTTGCCATAGATGAAAGGCCTGCCATTGCCGCAATAAATTAACCAATCACACAAATCCCAAGTCAGTGCTAATCCTTCCTTGATACTCTGATCCTCTGATCAGCTCAAGGAGGTAAAGAAACTGGCTTGTGACGCTTGGTGCTCTAACCCCTGGATTTCATGTACACAACGAGCTAATGATATCTTGCTGACCAGTTCAATGGGATGAACTTCTCTCACAACCCTTAGGGAACACCACAGCCTTCTTTAAAAAAAAAAAAGACGAAAAGAAAAAGAAAAAAGAAAAACTGACAAGCAGATGGGAGGTTTTGTGTTTTACTAGGAAACTGCAGGCAAACTATCCAGCACTTGTTAACTAAAATAATCATAAAGACAGGGCCACAGTATGACATGTTTTATATCGTTTAGGTGTGGATGATGAATCACAAAAGGACACGGATCAAACAGAAGTGGGAATACTAAAGAGAGACAGCTGGGGAGAGTGGCATTTCAAGAGAGCAAGGTGGCCTTTTAATTTTTTTTATTTTTTCTTAGGTTCAGTTCTGAAGCAGCTCCCCCAATGAGTAATTTAGATTTTTTGCAGGTCCACATTTTGGCTTTCTGGAAATTCTGTTATACACGCTGTGTTCCATAGCCATGCCAGCTAGTGTGATTAGAATCTGATTTAGGAATAGACTCATTGAATCAATTAGCAGAAGGTCTGACCACATGCAGTGCCTTGCTGTTAATTATGTGAGAGGTGCCTCCGCAACACAGTTCGTGAAATTGAGTCTGTGTAGAATGCATTAGTGGACTTCATAATTGGGGAAAGTTTTTTTGTACGTAGTAATTGGTTGCTAGAAGTAAGAAGGCTCTAGGGTTTTCCTCCAGGGTTTCACATATAAAGAGTTTTTGAAAGGACTTCATTATCTTTCTTGGTCAGTGTCAAGAAATTAAAACTAATTTTTTTTTTATGAGGAAAATGTAGGAACAAGGAGGCAAACATAGAAAGTCAGCATTTTGGAAGTAAAACTAGTCTATTTAACATGAGAAAGCGTGAGGTGAGGTAGCAGAGTTTTGTGAACGTCTATGGCATGATTCCACTTTTTTAAAGAGAGAGAAAAAGAAGAATTGATCATTTTTCCAGAAGTTAATTTTAAAACTCTTCTACCTGGTTGGTAAAATTTAATCCCATTGAAACAGTTTGATGATGCAAAGCTAAGAGATGGTGGTTATCATTTGGCCAGCAGATATTCTAAGTTTATAATGCATTCATGGTGGTAGAGAAAAAAGCCTTTTATCAAAATAAAAGTAATCAGTCCTATCAGTTCTCTCTCTCATAAAACTTCCCTGGATTCAAACCCTCTTATTCTTCACCTTCTTTATTTACATGATGAACACGCATGTGTAGGACAGCTTTCTCAAGTGACCTTCCCAAAGGCGGTCCTTCCCACTGCTGGACTCTGCACGAGCAAGCCCCGTTGTAAGGAGCAGGTCTCATGGGAATTAATTAGTCAGAACACCAGAAGAACACAGCTCACTCCCTGCAAGGCATTCTGGGCCAATGCTGCAGAATAACACAGCTATTTCTGACCAAAAAGAAGGAAAAAAAAAAAAAAAAAAAAAAAAACCCTCTTTTTTTTCACCAAGAACAACAGATGTTATAACAGTCCAGAGAGGTACTAAAGTAAGTTTTATGCAGCAGAACGACAGGATTGGAAAGAACTGAAATAACGATCCCCAGCAGAATTTAATCCTTTTGAGTTCTCATCTGATGTCTCACACCTGCAATATCTATTCAAATTTCATATTTATCCTAATTAATAGTCCTATATAATGTAGTTATAGTGCGGCGGTACTATTAGGAATTTGATTCACTATCATTCCCAAATGAAAGACATTATTCATGGGAAAAATTAAATAGGAGACCATTTAAAACATGCTGCACTATATATTTTCCTAGTAACTTAGGAGAAGGAAGACTCAAATATATTGTTATGCTATCCTTTTTATTGCTAAATTAAGATGGGTTGATAGCAGCCTATCATTATTATTATAATATTTATCTGCATTAAATATGATGAAAAAACAAGGAAAAGAAAAAATTGAAAATGGCTTCAACATCAAAAGAGAAAACAAAATTGTTCTCTCTACTCTTTAATGACTACTTTTATTTAACAAGAAACTACTGGGTTTTTATGTAGTGTTAATGAAAGGTACATGGCATGTTCATGAGAAAATCACACGGGAGAGGTTTAGGTCTGCTCTCTTTTTCTCATTAACATGCATGCATGCAACTTCATAAATGTCAAATATTTGAAACACATCATCTCCATATACTTAGTTTTAAAGGAGCAGAAATAGTCCAGCATTTGACATTACTTTCACCCAAATTTTGTGTAACTCCAGAATGATTAGAAATACACACAGAAAATGAAATAGCATTTTAAAAACTGACCATGTCAACTCCTGCCAATTCAAAGATTTATTACTGATATTCGGTGATTTTAAACAGAACCCAGGCATGACAGGGCCCTAACATTCAATTGCAACCCAATATTCAACATCTATTATTAATGCATTTTTTTTTCCCACAGATACCAAAGTACAGCTTTTAAATATACTGGTTAACAGTAAGAATGCAGCTGTTACATTTAGGAGGTGCCTCAGGAAATTGAAGCACAAATATATGAGCCTGAAAAATAAAAAATATTACAATGTAGAATTTCAGTTCTACTTTACAAAAAACAACAGCATTAACTAAACTTATAGAGTAGAGAAACAAGACGAAAGGAAGGAGTATGTCTGTTTAGTTCCTGGGTGCCACATACTGAAAATCATCACTTGCTTAACTGAAGTTTTGGAGATAGAGTTCCAGGCCATCTTTCCCTATCTGCTTTATCTGCTCAGGAATCTCATAATCACTCATTTAAAAAAAAAAAAAAAAAAAAAAAAAAAAAAGCAGACAAAGGCAGTCTCACCCAGAGATCTCCTCTATCATGAGTTGCTTTATATGATGACTAGAAATTGGTTAAATTCTTATAGGAATAAAATATTGAACTACTATAATCTCTGTTCTCACCCCTGATATACAAAAGAAGCTTTGGATCTCAAATTTGACTAAGAAACTTGGAAGAGCATTAGGATTGGTGCTAAACTTGCAAAGGTTTTCACAGGAACAGTAGAATACCTTCTTTTCCTAGGTATAGCATACCAGAACAACCAGGGAGAGTGCCAATCTATTTGCAACTAGGGTAAAAACTGGGATGGTGGTGGTGAAGTATGGAACTTTCATTATAAATGTGCTTCTCTTCTCTTTCTTTGTTTCCTTATTTTTCTTTCTTTCTGAAAATGCAGGGATGAAAGAAAAAGAAAATGAAAGAAAACCCTTTTACTTTTCCTCTGATTGTTTACTCTTTTGTTTTCTCCCTTTCCTTGCTGACTTTCTCTTCACTGATTTTTATTCCTGTTAATCTGACTGGACCAGACATGAAGTGATCAGAGAGTCAAACGTATTTTCACTCACGTAACTTACAACCTGCTCTTCTATTTTGATACGGATACTACCATTGGCCATAAATGTTAACAGGGTGCACAGAAGTAGCGTCCACTAAATAACAAAATACTTTATTTTGGGAACTTTATTACATAACTGGTTACTTTTTTTGTTGTTGGTTTTTTCAGATAAAAGGAGAATTTCAGATAATTTTGGTTTACTCTCAGTTGATATGGTTTTAAAATACACACCGTTTTTAGATGATACTGGAAGTCAATTCTAAGATGTTAGCAGTATATTATTCTGTTTTGAGATTTAATCATGAGGAATAGATAGATTAAAAAGCTCTAAGAAGTGCCTATTCATATGGCTAAAACCAATAAAAGAGATTATTCTAGCCATGAGGGAGATAAAAAATGTTGGCAAAAAATCACAATATTTAATGTTCTCTATTCCAGTATCATTGAATAAAGGATAAAATCCAGATTTCTTGGGAAAGCATGGAAAGTTTCCTGCTACCTTCTTTAATCCTTATTACTAGCCATGTTTCACCCGATATTGTGTGTTTCCTCCAAACACTTCTTTGTTTCATGTTTCATGACTTCATACATATTATTACTTCTGCCTGGAATTTGCAGTCCCAATTTATTTTCTGAGTTAATTCATCCTTTAACCTCCTTAAAATCACCTTCTGGAAGCCTTGTGTGGGCACCTGAGACAGTAAAATGTTCCATCTTCACACTTAACCCTTTTTGGATAATTGCTGTTTATGGATGGCCAGCATCTGGTCCAGCTTCTTTGGATAATAGCTCTATGTTTTTTTTTTTGGGGGGGGGGGAATTCCTCTGAACACACGCTGGCATATTAATATAGGGGCCCTTTTCTCTCTTGTCTAGAGACAGAGATGTGACGAAAGATAGACTAATAAGGCACACCCTCCCTGGACCTAAGTCCTGAACAAAGAAATAAAAAGACCAAAATACGTTGGAGCTCATTCTTGCCAATGCAAGTGCCTGCTAAGACTGTACAATGGTTTCTACTATTAGACTTTCTTTACTCTCAAATTGCCTTGATTCTTGTCCTTTTCTAAACCTGGTTCTCTAACATCCCACAGAGTCTGTAAACTCCCCTATATTCTTCCCATAATTCTGTTTTTGCCTAAGTTAGCTAGAAGTTGTTTCTATTGCTTATTTATAAAAAGAAACAACGTTTATAGAATTCTCCATCAGAAATCATCTTATGATACTATAGTTACATGTTTATGTATCTGATTCTCTCATTAGACTGAGCTCCTTGAGGTCAGAGACTAAATATAGTATGTATAACCTGAGACCTTCGCAAAGTGCCTGTTTCATGGCAAGAATTAAGAAGTGTTTGCTGAATCCATGAGTGAGTCATGATTAACATGAGTGCTGAAAAGGACCATTATTTAAATGGAACTGTAGGGAGGTAGTATTAAATTAAAGCAGCAAGAGTTTTGAAGTCATATCTGAGTTCAAATCCACAATTTGTACATTAATTAGCTTTGAGCTCTTTGAGGGGTGTCTGAAACCTCAGTTTTCTCATGTGTTAAATGGAAGAACTATATCAGCTTCAGAGAGTTATGGAAATATAAAGCAACAAAACACTACACTCAGTCCCTTGAACCAAAAATATTAACTATTAATATTTAGGCTATTAATAAAACTACTTACTATACATAAAATCTGTGACTCTTTACAATGTAGAGCTGAGTTAAAGTAACCAATACTTAATATATCCTTAACATTTTAAAAATCATTTCAACAGTGCTACCATACTAAAAGTAAAAGGTACATTCTGTGTTTTAAAAGGTATAATCAAATTAAAATTTACTGCCAGACCCTCTTGGTATAAGGAATCTTCTAGAAATTAATGTTTGAGCTACTGGGACAACACGCTTCTCAAACACAAGAGACAACAACCACGCGAAGAGTTACTGTCTTGAAATTAGGCAAGTTAGCTGGAAGAGAAGAGATGGGCTGATTTAAAAGGAATACCACAGGCATTTAGGTTTAAAGATGTCTTTAAAGATCTTACTGCATTCTTTGTCAATGAACAAGGTAATCAAAATTTAAAGTTTTTAGTACAATAGCCCTGGAACCCCTGGAGAATACTCAGTGAAATATGAGAGCGGTTTTAATACCTAGAAGCCCTGCTGCATTATGGTAAGGTCAGCAGAGGAACACTGTTAAGACTCCAGGCCATAATGACTCCATATGGAGCCAGAAAGCAGCTAAAGTAATAAACTCTCCCACGATGATTTCTTTGCTCTTCGCGGTACTAATGTAGACTGACAGCCGCTCATCTTTCTTTCAGGGATTTTTGTACTTGAAAAATCACAATTTTTTTTGCAATTATGATTAAAATCTACAAACTCAAGAAAAGCACTGACACAACCAACAAAGTTGTGTGTGTGTTTAATATTTTAATGTAACTGATGGAAAGTCTTCGGCCCTTGACTTATGCACAAAGATAATGTCCTTTTTTTTTTTTTTTTTCTTGGAACAGAATACTCACTGAAGAGAAACTGGCATTAGCTTACATAGTAATAAGATGACTCTAAATGAGGCATCTGAGGACAGAAACATTAGAAATTGGGGACAGCTGTGGACAGCAGATTTGGGACACTGGTATCATGTATGTAACAAATCTTTATTAATAAGTACATTAAATCCCATATTTTTCATTTATAACTGCTGCATAATTTCCTGTTAACACTTCATGTAAATTCCAGATAAGGTAATAATTTTTTTTTCAGAATTCTATTTCTGTTTCATTATATGTTCTATACTCTGCCCCACAGGTCAGTTGCATGATTGAAGTATTATGCCTCATTAAAATTCCGAGTAGTTAAAACATGGAGACAGAATTTTGGTAATTCTTTTCTCCATTTCTAGAATTAACCATTCCAATACATTCCTGGGCTCCCTGAACCTCATAATTTATGTGTACATATACACCCATGACGATACCATTAACAAGTTCTTAGACATACACACATATAAGAAGCATATGTAACACAGATATATGCTGGTCAAGGGGTCTCGATGTCCTAAACAGAAAGCTCTTATCTTTCTTTTGCTCCAGTGGCTGAAAATCCTTGCCCCACCTCCTCCCAGTTCAGTATTTCTAGCTAGCAGCTGCTATCAGAAACCTAAATAACAAAAATATGCAAACTTGCACACTAATTCCCTTTGGAGATAGATCTTGGCTGCAGCCCTGTCATAAATCAGAGAATTTCGATATGAAATGAGGCAAGCAGCTCTAATCATTTCTGCATTTCAAATTGGATCACTGGCTCAATCACTGGGCTTTTTTAAACTGCTTGCCTAAGAGCAAATGTGAGGCGGGAGATAATTCTGAAGACATCTCTCCTTTTGTGGCCTTAGAACTCTTTTAACTGTTTCAAGACTGAAGGCCACATTTCAGTGATAATAGCACAAATCTGGTGGGAGAGATATGGATCCTTCAAGACATCTTCCTCCTCTTTCAACTCACAGAATTCCATCAATATCTGCATATATTATATATATTAATATATGTGTGTGCATATGGGTTTTGTGTGTCTAAAAAAGAAAATGAGAAAAAAAAATAAGAGAAACATCTGACATATATCCACAGTCTATTTATCCTTAGAATTTCCTGTTTTTGACACACGACAGGTTTCAATTGCACTGGGAGATAGTTAACATTTTTAAACTAGAAAAATGTATTTCAAATAAAATGTAATTGCACCAAAATGTGAAAGACTTTGTGGTTTCAAGGATGGCCTGCCAATTTGGCTACCCTTCAATGGCCAAATGAGAAATAAGAAAGTCCTTTAACCTTTTCAGATGTTTTTTCAATTCTTAATATGATTCCATTTTTATGTTTTTACATTTCAGACAACCCTTTAAAAACAATGTATCAAGGGGGGAAAAAAGAAGGAAAAAAAAAGATTCCCAGGCAATTACCGAGAGTAAAGCATCCTCCTGACCTTTTGATAGTTTTGCTTTGAGTCTCCCTCCTTTCTTCTCCAAATGACACTAAAGTCTTGCTGCATGTTTCCTGTGCTTACTACAGTGCTTTGAAATGGAATTTAACTATTTTTCAGAGGGTTTTCATAATGCCTTGTAAGCCTAATAGTGATCTGATGAAATATTAACCCTAAGCTGCTTGTGTTTTGAGAACAGAATGAAAATGTTTATCAAATTTTTCTTTTACACCGTTAACAAACAAAACAACTCTGCTTTATCTGGTGTTAATTGTTCTGTTCTGTTTTCACCTTTTCCTCACTGGTATTATATTTTACTTCTGCTGACTCAGGATACCAAATTTGCCGTCTCCTTGTTATTGATTTTGTGGATTGGGAGAGTATCAATGTTGTGCTGATCCAGGTGTTGGAGGACTTTAATAACTGCTTATGTTACTTTTAGCAAGCTAACAAATGATGATGTTACTGGGTATTTTATGTACAGCTTTACAAATTGCATTTCTACTCAGCAATATGAATATGACTATATTTTTGCTGCATACTTTTCATTAAGATAACCCAATTTCTGAAGCTCATCAAGTAATATTAAAAAACAAAAGTACTTAAATAAAATCTTTCTAATGTGATATTTTAGCATAGATTTGATTTTTCTGGTGTACAAGTTTAAAACTATATTAAAGACTCGAGAAATTAACATTTTTCCAATGTCTTGATTAAAAGCTATATTTACAGTACCGTCTATATAAGTTCCACTGTTATAAGAATGAAGTGTTATATTTTTAAGAACAATTAGACCTTATATCCAATAAACAAACTGTGACAGAAAACTATCATAAATGAAGATTCTTAGGTAATCCAATTTATAAAGTAAAGGTAAATCCAATTTATAAAATCCAATGATAATAAAATATCATTTATTAACATATTAACATTTAGACGCCACTTGGTTTTTTGTTGTTGTTGTTGCTTTTTTTTTTTTTTCTCTTCAAATAATTCTAAGAGAATGCCATAAGTTCCTAAGAAGTTCTGAAAATTTAATCTCATGATTATAGAAAGTTTATTGTTCATAACCCAGTTTGTGGCCTCCATGGGAGAAAAAGTCAAAATCAGCAAACTGATTCACAGTCTATATTTACTTTTTTCTTTATCTGTGAATATTCAGCTAAGGCTCCGAGCTTCAGTGTGGAATTAAGTCTGAAAACTGAAGCTATTTTAAGAGAACAAGGGTAGTTGTTACCCCACTAACTTATCTACCCACAACAGATAAATACTTATAATAACCTTACATTAGCCCTTTAATCCCTCCTATTTTTATTTTCCTGGATAGGTCCCAAACTACTAATACTATGGCAGAACTATACTCTTTCAAGTCTGATATATGGGTTTTGTTTATTCCTAAAGTGGACCACGTGTCTTGTGTAAAGTGATTGAGTGGGTGCTGGTAAAGTTAGCTACACTTCCATCGACTTTGTGTGTGTGTGTGCATGCACATGCACTTGCACACTAACGCATGTGTGTCTATATGTATACACATACATTTTTCTTGTTACACGAAACTCCTCAGTGTCATATTCCAACCTATCACATCAGTCCTCACATCCATAATAGGGAACTCTTAAAGCTTTGGACAAAACATTTCTCTTCTTCGAATTAAATAACTAATTCAAGAACACCTTTATCTATACCTGTGGGCCCCCAAACCATCAATCATGGCCTGAAGTAAACCAATACAGCATCATAAGAATGAAATAAACACAGCATCTTTAATATGTGTGTGGCTTAACACAGAAGCATTGAAAAATGAGTAATAAAGTTGTAATACGGCCACAGGCTGTACGCTATATGACACTGAAGTATTTTGGCCCTGAATATTATGGTTATTATCCTCCACACGTCTCTTACTTGCAACAGAAGGAACGACAGTAGTTGTATATGGTTGTAACACATTAGAGGGCGTTTCTTAGTCGTAGCATCTCACTGTGACATTATTGGAAGCTGAATTAAAATGTGGCTCTTTAGAAATAAAAATATCCCTTTTACTAATACTGCAAGGGATAAAGCACACAAGCAAAAGCACCTGTTGGGGCTTCAGCCTAGTTTTCAACCTAGAAAACCCAGGCAGAATAATAAAGGTGAAGGAGAGAGCCACTCAGAGGCTAATTCAAAAGAAAGGGGAAGATAGCATATGCAGTTGTGAACAAAATGGATCAGAACATGAACTAAAGAAGCCGAGAGCAGTGGCTCACGCCTGTAATCCCAGCACTCTGGGGGCTGAGGCAGGCAGATCACTTGAGGTTAGGAGTTCAAGACCAGCCTGGCCAACATGGCAAAATCCTGTCTCTACTAAAAATACAAAAATTAACCGGACTTGGTGGCACGTGCCTGTAATCCCAGCTACTTGGGAGGCTGAGACAGGAGAATCACTTGAACTCGGGAGTTGCAGGTTGCAGTGAGCTGAGATTGAGTCACTGCACTCCAGCCTGGGCAACAGAGCAAGACTCTGTCTCAAAAAAAGAACATGAGTTAAAGAGAAAGTGCCAAGAATGAAGAGAATATGACTGGTATAGTGGAAAGTGTAGGACAAAAAAGAAGAAAGCAATTAATGTGTTTTGTGGGGGAAACCTCAAAACTAGGCCAGTCATAGAGATGGTCAAATATAGTTAATTCAAATAACAAACTCTTTTATGTTAACGTAAATAATGCCACAAGCATCTCTTGAACATTCCACTTGTACTAAATTCAATTTCTATATTATGAATACTTAATTTCTCTTAAGTTAGTTTTTTCAGCTTTGTTGGCAAAGTAGTTTTAATTACAAAAAGTCACTTTTGCCAAATATATATAAAGTATAGCCATAGGGCTGGTAGGATTTGTCAAGGTAGCTTCCTTGTTGATGCTTGAGAAAACTATTGTTATATGCATTTAACAAAGTCTGGATGATCTATGATAAAATTGGGGACTGTCATTTTTAATACACTATTTCTGACAGTCATTCAAACCATGATGAAATGACAGTCTGTCACAAGTTTAATGGCACAAAAAATTCTGACACCGATATTGCCTGCAAATTATCAAGTGGAACTGAATAATAGTAGGATTAGAGGGGGCTCCATGGAGTTTGGTTTCTAGGAACTACTAGGGTTTCTCTCACCCTTCATTGAGCTTTCGCCTTTTCAGTTGACTCTCCAGGCTAACTGCTTTGTAACATGTTTTGAGCTACTAAAGGTTTTAAAACATAATGGGATTAAGGATTCTTAAATCTCATTCAACTGTGTACACTATGGATCAGGCGTTTCCCCCGACTTCGGTTTGTGACCATCTTCTCAACAGGTCAATGAGGAGAGAGTACCAAGCCTACTCATCATCACCTGTCACCTAAACTTGCCCCCTAACTGGCCTGACATACATCCTTACTCTAAGAATTTAGTAAAAGACTATCTTAAATGGCATCCTGCCTGTGCGGAGGCAGTGTGCTTAATCTTTGACAAAAGAACATTCACATGTCAACAAAACAAATACCTAATGGAAGGCCCTGCTGCAAAAGAATAAAGTAGGCCATTCAAGCTGCCAATAAAAAAGAAATTTAGAAAAGATTGAAAGTTTGATTCCAGCATCATCATTTCCACTGAGATTAAAGTCCAACCCCACAGAGCAGTGGCTCCTCCAACAGACCTAAACTGAGGCTGCACAAGGACCCAAAGGGTCAACAGGAAGAATCCTATATAATGAAGTGTTTTCAAACTGGGGGGAGAAGAGAAAGCAAAATGCTCTTTTATTTTGATACTAGTTTTTTTATAAAATGTTGTTTCAAAATTTTTTTGGAAAAAATTATTAAAAGAAGAAAAATATGCTTTGTGTCATCCAAGCATTCCATTTGCTCTACGTTTCCCATAGAAATTCTTTCTTTTCCATACACGGTGAGTATTTTGGGAGTAATTGTGGATTTCACTACATCAGAGACTGAGTTGCCTATCTCAAGAGAATCTGTGTCTCTGCCCCATATATGTAGCCAGATTATTCATTAGATCAAATATTACCTAATGCATTTTAATTCAATTCTTCTCTTACTTATATATTTTGCAAGATAGGTTTATTTTTCAAATTCAAGCAATATTTTATTAATAATGCATCCATTGTCACCAAATATGACAGCCTAATTAGCCAGGAAAATTTTTTTTTAAAGACTAAAGATAGCTTAAAAAACAAGTGTAGTATGTAGACTTTAACCTTCCCTGTGGTGGGCTTGTGTTTTCATAATCCATACTACTGGTCTCTTAAATTATTCTATTTTAGCGGTTCTCAGTTAGGGGCAATTTTGCTCCCCAAGGGACACCTGGAAATATCTGGAAACATTTTCGATTGTCAGAACCAGGGGAATGCTACTGGCATCTAGGAGGTAGAGGCCAGAATTGACACTAGACATCCTACAATACAAAGGACAGCCCCCACACCAAAGATGCCAGCAGCGCCAAGGTTGAGAAACACTCTGTTCCATATAACTAACCTACAATTTCTGGTTCCTAATTTATAATACTGTGGAATTGTGCCATTATTATTTGTGCTTTATAGAAATGTGGAAAAAAATGTGCTTTATAGAAACCTGAAAGGAGACCTGCTAGCAATTTCTTTTTGGATTATGTTGTGCCTACTAGTACTTTTACAATGTAAGGAGCATTCAGCATTTGAACTACATATTTTTTCCTTTGGTTTTGGCATTTGGCATACATTCTTATGCAGAAAACATTTTGACTATTCTGAGGTTAATTAACATAGTAAAATGTCCACACTTTAAATTAGAAATAAAGGGTAATTCCTTGCTTATATCAGAAGCAGTCCTTTATTTTAGTGCTATGAGACACCATCTTCACTTTTACTCCATATAGGTATCATTCATCTCTAAAACTGTTAAGTCCAAAGCTTTTAATGCCGCACACAATGCTTAAAATAATTTTATCTGTTCTGGTTGAGTGTTTAATTAGATGGCAAACTTCATGAAGGCAGAAATATTTTCCCAAATTTTATGTATGCTCAAAATAATATATATATATAAAATATTTATATATAAATATGCACACACATATATAGCAGCCTAAAGGATAAACACTTTATATAATAAGATAAAAATTTTCAGATATGCTTTGATATTGGATCAATCCCAGTAAAAAAAGATCTAACATCACACGTGGTGGCTCACACCTGTAATCCCAGCACTTTGGGAGGCCAAGGCGAGCTGATCATGAGGTCAGGAGTTTGAGACCAGCCTGGCCAATATGGTGAAATCCCGTCCCTACTACTGTCCCTACTAAAAATACAAAAATTAGCCGGGCGTGGTGGCACATGCCTACAGTCCCAGCTACTCGGGAGGCTGAGGCAGAAGAATCACTTGAACCTAGGAGGCGGAGGTTGCAGTAAGCCGAGACTGTGCCACTGCACTACAGCCTAGGCGACAGAGTGAGACTCCATCTCAAAAAAATAAAAAATAAAAAATAGTAAAAAAAAAAAAAAAAAGATCCAGCACAACTCGGTTGCGTATACTTCTCTAAAAATATGAAAGTGATAGAAAAAAGGAAAGTTGTAGGAAGACTGGTTATTTCTAGTACTAAGCTCTTTTGACAAAATTTAGAAGAAGTGCTATAGGTCAATCAAAACAAAGTAAAACATTACATCAAAAAAATCTGCAATATAGCTTGAAGTAAACTAGGCTGAGGATTTAGTGCCTCATTGAAACACTTTAAAACAAACTAAATAATTATATCATTCTTATTGGAAAACTCAACAATTCTTGAAGTTTACCATGTTCTCTTTCACCTGTAGGCCTTTGCACATTAATTACATTCCCCAATTCCTGCCTCCTACAACACACAAGCACGTGTGCATACACACACAAACACACACACACACACACAAACACCCCCCCCGGCCCCCCCTGCCCCCCCGACATCCTGACCCCTCCTAACTCACACAAACACTCTCAATTTATTCTTACTCATTCTTCAGATCTCTTCTTAGATATCCGTTCTATTTTTTCATCCTAAAATGTATTTTAGGTTCTCTTAGTATTTTTATTTTTATTCTCTTTTACAGACAGGGTCTTGCTCTAGATATCTCCAAGACTGGAGTGCAATGGCATGATCGTAGCTCACTGCAACCTCAAACTCCTGGGGTCAAGCAATCTTCCCACATGTTAGGTACTATTTTACCATATTATATTTCCTCTGTTTATAACTATAATATTATTGCTAATTGCCTACTATATAGTAATTGAACATTTCTTTGTCTGTATTTGTCATATTATCTCCAGGATAGCAACATCAATATCTATTTCAAGATGTTGTCTATGGCAACATCTTACATTGTGCCTGACATTTATTTAGCTAATAATAACTGTTTGTTAAATAACGAATAAAGGAATGAAACAAAACACATAAAATTACTCTCCATGATCTACTACTCAGAGCACATCTACTATTTGACAGAAGGTATGCACTTCAGATAAATAATAAGTCAAGGTTGAAGTGATTCAGGGATCTAGACCCTCAGAGAGGAAACTAAAAAGTGCTGGGTGCTGATACTTTTGGAGGGGAGTGGGAGATAGAAAAAACGAATAAAACCACAAACTGAAAAGGTTTATATATACTATTATTTACATTCACCACAGCTGTTTTATGCTACCTTCTATGAGAAACCTTATATCCACAGCACTTAGTGGAAATCCGAAAAACAAAAGGAACACTGAAGTCTTTTAAAAAATTATTTCTATATAGGTCTGATGACATCATAATGAATATTAAATAATTGATCATTTACGAGGATTACAGTGTGAAGCATTGCCTTGTCTGGATTAGGCCCCGATGCTTCCCTGTCCTAAATTATGAGCACTATTATTTATTCCACCATAATTTTCCTTTCCTTCCCAAAAAGGCTCATTTGCTTTCAGTTGAAATTGATAAGAATGAGAAAAAGCACTTCTCTCATTACACAGTATTTACAGACATACACCTCTTATCATAACCAACGTCCTACCTTTAAAGACAGAAACATAGAGTTACAAATAACAGTTGTATTATCTAAAGTGGTGTTTGCATTTAACTGATCATCCCAATTCCAGTGGTGAGATACAGACCACTGTCAGATACCTCATATTTTTTAAGACATTGTCCAGACCAGTTTCCCTGGTGCTTTATCAGAGGGTTTTATCAGGCCTCCACATGATAAGGGTTGCTACTATTTGCCAAGTTGGAATTTTTGTAAAATTCCTTAATTTTCTGTTGTTAATCCACCAAACACAAACACATAAAGACTTATCTTATTCTACAAGAATAAATGACTTGTTGGACTGTGAAGTACTAGGAGATACAGGGTTGGGAGCAGTGGATTGTCTTTAGTTTACTTAACTCTATCAAAACCAGACAACTTTGTGTTTTTGACACCACAGGAAAAAGAAATTGATGCACAGGCCTAAATCCCCTACTTGTCTTTTCTGTGGCACATTTAAAACCAGAATTATTAGGAGGAAGTAATATGTTTTCTTTAAATATTTTTTTCTTGCTGTTAAAATACATAAGATATACTTATACTCTGTTGTGGATATAAAGACCTAATTTGTAATTTTAGAAACTTTAGAAAAAAAATAAAGTAAAAGTTAAAAAAAGAATTAATCATCCTGTGTTTGCAAAGTTAACCTTAAAAACACTTAATTACCACAATTGTTACTTTTTTGCAGAGTACATTCCTGATAAGTAGTATAATTTAGAATGTCTCAATATTTAGAATTAATACTGCACAATTACTTATTTCAGCTGCCAAAAAAAAAAAAAAAGACTGAAATATAATTCAGGCCTTTAAAAAATGTAATACTAAACACAAGAAAAGAAAAATATAATAAACCTTTTTATTTCATGAGGAATTTTTTTAAATAAAGCAGAAAAATAGTGATTAACTTGCTACCTTATCATGAACATTCTAGGCATAGCAAATAATCTTTTCTTACAGGTCTTATGACTACTGTAGTCTGTAAAAAGGATATTCCATGATGTCTTACTAAAATGGATGGAGAATGAGTGATGAATTGACAGGTTCAGTTCAGAGTACTGAACCCTTAACCTGACTCCAGTGGAACACTACTCTTATTCACTTCAGGTCCTTTATTCCTAGCCAGCATTCCAGCCTCTATGTTTATTCTTCAACTCGCTGGGAGGCCACCTTTCATCAAAAGAAGTGTGCTAATCTTCCATGGTTTCACTGCCATTGGCACCTCTAGCCCCCTTTCTTTGCTCCCATCTGAGTACTCAGGAAAAAAAGCTTTTAAGATTCTCAATAATATAAAAAGGAAAAAATTCCCTTTACTGTCTTTGCAGATGAAAGAGCTTAATCTCAAAACTCAGTTGCACAGATTTAAGTAATTATAAAATGCACAAACCAAAAAAAGATATCCCCAAATTTATTTTTCAGAAATATGCTATAGATATGTTGCTCTATTTTTTTCTGTAAGCATTAGAAAGCTTAGACATTTTTAAAAATTTGTGACTTCTCTTTTTTAGCACCCATTATGCAAAAACAATCACCCAGATACTAGCAAAAATATAATACTCAGGGTTATTTCATCAAAATGATATATATACAATATATAACCAAAATATATATAACAAAATATATAATCAAATAATATGCAAATATCATGAAGTTGGAGAAGGTTTGAGAAGTGACAAATATAGATATTCCATTCCATAATTCACTCATTTCAAAAAGTAATATAGTCCAAACATGGATTATATTACCCAGTAAGGAATAAAGAGACTGGCTTCATAAAGACCAAAGATGTTGCATAGCTGATTTCTCACTTTTTTCTACCTGAAGCTTGATTCAGCACAAATTTGAAGGAAACTATCCAAATTTCCATGGCTTAAAGGTATTTCTTAATAACAAGTTAACCAGGTGTTGCTAACCAGAAATACGAGCAACACAGACAGTTGCCGTATTTGCTCTTCCTGAGCAGATAAATTGTCACACTAAAAATTGAAAACAGGAGGGGCACGGTGGCTCACCCCTGTGATCCCAGCACTTCAGGAGGCCGAGGCAGGTGGATCACTTGAGCCCAGGAGTTTGAAACCAATTGGGGCAACAAGGGAAAACCCTGTCTCTACAAAAAATACAAAAATTAGCCAAGTATGGTGGCATGTGCCTGTGGTCCCAGCTACTCAGGAGGCTGAGGCAGGGGAATTGCTTGAGCCTGAGAGGTGGAGGTTGCAGTGGGTGGAGATCATGTTGCTGTACTCCAGCCTGGGCAGAGAGTGAGACCCTGTCTAAACAAACAAACAAACTGCTGCCAAACACCTCTATATTTTGTTACAGTCTCAGTATATATATCAGGGTTTCTCCACGTTGGCACTATTAATCTTTGGGTCCAGATTAGTCTTTATTGTAGAGAGCCATCCTGTGCACCGCAGGATTTTAGTAACCACTCTGGCCTGTCTCAAGGAGATGCTAGTTGCACTGCTAATTCCCTTTCCCTCACGCCCACTCCCCCAAAGGTTTTGACGACCAAAATGTCTTCAGACATCCCTAAGTGTCCCTTGGGGCACAAAACTGGCCCTAGTTAAGAGCCACTGAATTAATTATATTTCTACTAACCATTCTGAAGACAGTCTTTCATTCTTTACAACTCATTATTCTGACTTCAACCAGTTTAAAAAATATGCGTTCCCGTCAGGGTAGGTCACCTACCTAAAAGCTAGTATATCCGGGTGGATTGGTCAATAGAATTATGGTTTCCCAGAGACCTCATTCTGTGCTTTTGAGCATAAAGTAGTAGAAAGATAAAGTTGTACAATCTCATCCAACAAATGATCTCACTTCAATCCTCACGCTAACTTTACTATTAAACAGAAACAGGCACATTTTCAAATATTGATTCCAACTAATGTCTGATCCTAACAGGCATGATCTTATCAAGGCCCCACTATAATAAAAGGAGTGTCAGAGTTAAACAGAATAGGTTGGGATAAGATCACAATCTTCCCCACAATGATGTGATGGTATCACAGAATGGGGATAGCATTCTAACTAATTATCATTAGTAGAGCCAGGCACAAGAAAGAGCAAGGCTGATGGGGGTCTAAACAAATTTGAGTGACATAAAACAAGGTGGTGAGGATCATAGTTTATGGCATTAGGTGTGGTTGAAGTTATTTTTCAAAGTTTTAAATTGTAGATTTCAAATGAAGAGGGACGTGTAGAACGATTTTAGTATAATGAACTTGGAAGGGGAACATTGCCGTTTTGTTATTAATATGGGTGCATTTCAGTTGTCTTTTTGCCCATTATATCCATTTTGGTTATTTCTATACTCTGATCCAATTAGAGTATTTATAAACAGGTTAGTTCTAGCTATGAAAGAGGTTAAATGCATTTGCTATTTGCAGTCTACCAGACATCAATCTGATAAATAAATCTCTATCATAAGAAATAGAAAAGGCTTGTTTCTATTCGTTAAGCTTTGGGCCAAACTTTAGTATATCCTCATGACACTACATAAGGCATCTTAATGCAGGATTTGTTCAAAAGTGTCTATTTCAACTTGCAAATTTAGGATCTGTGTATCGCATTGATTCATTCATTCTTTGGCCCCTATGCACTAGTACACAAAAGCTCACAATTAGTACTTCATTATTTATTTCTCAATGACTAGGGAAGTATCTATAAAAAAGTCAAGATGCCTTTAGGATGCCTTTTTAAAACTCATTAACAACAATTACATAGAGATAATGGCATCTAGTAAAATATTACATCTTCTGGAATTCTAGTATATAAAATCCATTGCTACTAACTGAGATTTTTATGCTTGTTACATCGATAAAATAAGTATTTCCATGAAGAAGATATTAGTGATCAATAGTTCAAATAATTAATAAAACACATAAGTTTAGCTTTGAGTTGGTCACTACTCACTTTTCTTTTATAAAATAGAGGTGACAATGTAATTTTCATTGTAATTTTCACTGACACAACATTTAAAGTTAAACAAACAGTATAAGTGAATTAATTAGTAAATGTGATCAAAAAGATGTTTTCTCTCAGTGATTTACTGAGATATATATATATATAGAGAGAGAGAGAGGGAGACAGAATGATCATGATTATTACTGGCACTGTTACTATTCTTATTCACACCATGTCAGGACTTTTCTTGGGAGAAAAAGGCCAAACTATATCTTAGTTTGTGTTTCTTTTCTCAAATGAGTAATTAATTATAAGTGCTGAAATCTTTTGGATAATCACTGAGAATGAAACATTAGTAGTGCAGAGAGAAACTTAAACACTACTAGTTGTTAACATAGTAAAGCAAAATAGAACATTTTACACCTTGTATCTTGTCTAAAAATAATGTAGTCATTGACCTTAAACCTTATCAAACTGGTTCCATCACCAAGGTCAAGTACAATAATAAATAAATTCAGATGGACATGAGTATACCATAAGTATTTATGATGCAACTACATTTGTACCATGTATTTTTCCTAGAAAAAGTACTGGCAAATAAAAATTAATATTGTCAGTAGAAAACTTTAATTTTGAAATAGGTTAATAAAATTTGGCAAAGATGGATACAAGGTGTATATTCACTATTTAGAAGTCTTTTCAGAGCTTCCAATTCTGCCTTCACACAACAATATACAATATGCACGGAAAAATCCCAAATATGTACCTAAGACAACTAACAATAGTAGCTGTTATCAGCACATGTCTTTATGTTTGGTGCCAGTCCTTCTTTCGATTTGACCAAAGAAGAGAAGACATAAGAAAAGCAATTCAGAAAATCCTTACACACTAATCTTTCGGGAAGGATATCCTTGATAAGTGGTAGATACTGAAGTCCTTCTGGGTCTAGAGAACTATTTTACATCTGTATGTAACACCAGATGAGGAGACAGGGAGAGCACACGTGTGTGCTGCTGAGGACTATACGGGGGTTAACCACTGGCTTGGTTCACAGAATGGCAGGAATGGTAAGCAGGCACAGCTATATTTGAATCTTTTAGAAAGCACTATGATTCATCCTGCTAATTCTCAGTCCAGTGTTCATTTTGCAAAAGATTAAACAAATAAAGAAAACTACCACGCTAAAAAAAATTTTTTATCAGTTTGTGGAAAGAAACATGGAAATAGTGAATTTTGTTCCTTCACGCACTAAGGGGATTTATGCAAAGAGAAAGTAAATGCCACATAGTGCAACGAGGGGCTGACTCTGCTGCCAACAGACTCATCAGTATTTTTCATCTTTGTAACACACACCCACGATATGCTCTTTTTCTTCAGCCTGTTAATCAGGACAGTGGTACCTGATAGTGGATGATTGACTAAAGAAATCAAGATTGAACTTACTCCCTGAGGCACACTGTACCTCAGATCAAAGAGCACACATGTGGTATCCTGAAAATGCAATCCCCTGCTTCCACCTCTCCCTGACACAAGAACTCCCTGACACAAGAACCAAAGACAATAATCCTTATGAATCAGTGATACTGTCTCAAAAAAGGGAGTGAAGACAGGGGAAGAAATTTGGAGATCTGAACAGACTCAATTAAGTAAGTTCTTTTTTAAAATCTTAAGGCTAGTTTTTACTTTCCAACTTGATTTTATATATTCAATCTCAATGACAAATTACTAACAGAAATATAGGATGCTAAATGCTTAAAATCAAGATGACCTCTTTGTAGCAAAAAAGATAAAATCAGATCCAGAAATTTTACTGTATCAGAAAGGCAATGCAGTTTACTACAAGAATTTGACACAAATATAGTTGTAAAATATTTTTTTAGTTGTAGTACCTCTAATTACATTGTCATTAAGGAAACAATTCTTTCTTTTGCTATTTCACATGTCATTATATACCACAGAGTGTATGGTTAAGAGAAATATTCAACAGAAGGTTTACTTACAATTTCATAAATAAGAACTCACAGAATAATAATAAACTTCATCCTGATTTAGGATCAGATTGTTAATGCCATAATGAGCATTGTAAATATCAATGGAAACTATAAAAATGTAATTAATGCCTGTGGAGTTATGAAGGTACCTCTGTATTATCAATTTGCTAGTATATTCAATTGCATTCAATATACAGCATTAGTCTAAAAGCAGTATAAAGAAACTCAAGCTCCAACTTAAGCCACTCTAGTAAAAAGTCACTTCGTAGTGGAATCTGCTTTATTTCCACATATTCCAGTGATTAAAGCACGCTCTTACCAACATAGTACAAATATTAATATCCAGGTGAAGTGGCCATGGAATCTAATACTATCACAATGCAAGGTTCGCTAGTAAAAGTCTTTAAAAAATTCTATCATTTTACAAATGGTCAACATGAATTATGTAGATTTTCGGATGAATCACATCTGCAGAATGGAAGCAAATTACTGAGAAACGTTTAAATGCTGTATACATTAAGAATACTCTGAAATGTTTGATGATAAAAAATATTCAGTTCACATCACAATGCATTTTAGGAGAAACTGGAGTAGAACAATATAAAATAAGGTAAGAGACTATCAGATTGTAGTAACTGATTAGCTAAAATAGTCTGTACTTTTGCTTGTTTCTACTGATTTCCTTCCTTTCAACTTTAAGATAACTGTGTGTGCACTAGCAAAAGATACTTGGAGAACTATCAAGAAGATGCAGAATGAAAATGGTAGGCTGCCCATTCCTTTAGGTGCTGTCTAAGTAACTGAAAGAGGATGACATGCTTCTCCTTTCAAAGCTCTCAGTAGATAAGGAGATACAAAAATAACAATCAAAAGATTGAGTATACTTTTATCCTCTATCACTTGAGGGGTATGTAGGAGTTGTGGCAAATAGTAGCAATACTTCATAATGATAACATTACTACCAAAGCACTCTATTTCTTAAGTCTAAAGATAAATACTGAAATCTAAAAACAAGATTCAGTATCCCTAATTCAATTAAATTGTTTGAATCTCATATAATTGCAAACATTTATTATACCATCTTAGCTAAGGTTACAGATAGTTCTCAATAATTTAGGCTCATAGACAATGCACAATAGTGAAATTAAAACTCACAAAAAATCAAGTAATATGGAAGCACTTTCTACTGCACGCATTTTTTAATTTCTCACTTTATTTTTAGTTTTTGCTTTCCTCGCCATATTTGCCACTTTAATTAAATTGGGTCTTTTTGTAATGCTCTATGTGGTCAATAATTGTAAGCAATTTTTTCATCCTACAGATGAAATGCTCCACATTTGTTCTATGTTACCTATTAGAGTACTTAAAGTATCTTTATGATAATTTTGCAATTCAGATTTTTTCCATGACCTAAAATAATGAAATTATAAGAAAAATAATGTTAGAAACAATCATAATATTTATAATATCTAATCTATGACAGGAAAAATATTGACTAAATCTGTGTAATTCTTTCAATAATAGAGGTGTGCTTTACTTCATAAGATTATTTTATGTGGGTAAGTTAAGAGTATAAAGAATAATAATAAAATACAAATTTATTCATTTTTATCTTATTTGTTGGCTTCAAAATCAACCATTTATTCTATGTGAGCATGCATGTGCATGTATGTGTATGTGCCTGCAGACATGTGAATATCACTTTTTGTTTGTTAAGTTTGCTTAAAAATATACACAAAGGCTATGGACAGATTCAGTTCTATTTAAATACTCATACACAAAGCAATTCTGTGTAGGAAGCATTCAGATTTTTGTATCTCACATTTAGAAGAGTTCCTGACTTATGGAATATGCTAAACAAATACTGAGTCAAGTTTTCCTTCAAGACTTCTATGGCTGTATGTACAAAACATTGAGGAAAGGAATACATTATAGTAGTTATTTAATTGCTACTAGATTCAGCAGAGGAAAACTGTTGGAATAGTTATGAAATAAGGGAAATGATTATTACACTACCCTTTCATTTGACCATAAAGATGATAAAAATAACATACCACTATAAAGGAAAATAATAAAAGACAGATGAAGCTTGAGCAAAATAAACCATTATAGAAAGGCACACAATATGGTTGGAGATTCAGTTAGGGTGACACGTCCAAAAGGGACCATCCCTACTCTTTCATGCAGACAATAGCCAACTGTTTTGCTTGGGTCCATTCTAACAAGTTTTCTTTTTTTACTTTTTAACTTTGTAAGAAATAAATTTTTATTTTCCTTCATTATCATACAGCATTTAATAATAATAAAGCTGTCTTGAGATTTCAAATTTGAGATATCTATGGCAAGTTTATGAAAGTATATTGATTAAGGTACAATTTTTAACATTAGTATACACATTCCATAATCTCAATCTATTTAACATGAACATTGGCCTTTGTCGTTGTTATTTTTTTCTCCCTGCAGTATTTCCTGACTCTGTAGGACAATGGTTCTCATCTGGGGGTTGATGCTTTCCCCTAGGGGCATCTGGCAACATCTGGTATAATTGTGGGTGTCACGGGAGAGGGACACAAACAGCATCCAGTGTGCAGTCCAGGGATGCTGCTCACCATCCTATAATGCACAGCATGGACCCCCAACACAAAGATTTTACCCAGCCCAAATGTCAACAGTATCAAGTTTAAGCAACTCTTATTGAGTGGGACTCAATTCCTATTTTATGAACACCTTTGTGCCCACTGTAATTCTGAAAACACAGACTTTGCTAGCTGGTAAATACTATTTAAAAGAAGATTTAACCTAATCAGTATCACTTATCAAAAGCAATGGTTGACTTTAAGTATCAATACTAACAAACTTTCTTAATGATTAAGTGAAAATAAATGACCATATAAAAATGCAGAAATGGTCACATAAAAATCTGAAAGCTCTTTACAAATACAAAGTAGGAGCATTAATATACAAATACATACAAATAGATCTATCTTATCAAAGATTTTTAAAAACAAAAAGTTGTCTTCCAATATGACAGGATGTATCACTTTTCTTCTATCTTTCTTTGTATTTTCACGCAGACATTATTTTAACCAATAGTTAAGAGTCTGAGTTACACTTACCAAAACAAGAACGCTAAATCTGAAGGTGGAGTTGCCCTCTACCAACCAGGTCTCAGCAGTGGGGAGCAAACATCACCTCCGAGCAGCTAAGTTTTTCTAGATAAGCATTGGACTATCCGTGGTATGCGAGGTATTTCCCTATCATTCACTCATCTGACAACTACTCTGTTTTTAATTTTTTGTGCCTCTATGTTTATTCATAAGACACCAGGCCAACAGTAGAATGAATAGTTAAAAAAAAAAAAATCTCAGCATCATCTATAAGCTTAAAGATACTTAAAGTTTACAGTGTGTTAACTTGATGCCCGCTTTTCTTGCCCCTGTTTACTAATTGCTCTCCGTGTACATTATTACCGTGTGCTATAAGATAATGGTTCTATTTTGCTGCAGTTTTAGCTGTCTTTTTATTTTTCCCTTCATGGGTAGGAATGATTTTATTTTAGCTGTCCTAGGAATAGCAGATCCGTTTCTAAAGCTCACTAGAATTTTCTTAGCTGTATGAATTATTTTTGAAACATTTAATGTGTATTTTTTTAATGCAGAGCAAAAATAGCACACTTATTCCCCTTTCAAAAATCTCAATAAATAACAAAGGTACATTAGGCTCCAAAACAGCTTAACTGAACCATATGTGGATCGAAAGGCCTGCCAAAATGGAATCAGCATTATGAAAGATAGCTTCATATTTCATCTAGCCATAAAATAGGAACCTACAGTATATAAAATGTACAGGCCACTTGTACAGAGCTCATGATGACGGTGAATTGAACACTCATTGTCAACAGAATAAAAGTGACCCAATGCATACTCTGGGACGTTTCTTGAGTTTGGATTTTTTTTTTTTTCTTTTTCTTTTTTGTCTTTTTGACCTGGATTGACTAATCACAGATTATGGAGCAAATGACTTAAAACAGCATCTTGAACCTCGGCCCCTCTGACAGTCTCAGAATTTTACCATTAAAATATTTCATTAGAAAACCTTCAAGAAGCAGCAGAAGGTTTGGCACTGAAGCCTTAGGATCCCATTAAGGGCCTCTGCCATATTCCCTAGCTCGTCTAGTCCAAAACAGCACACTCCACTCCCACGGAGTCTCTCCAAAGCCATTTTGAATCCTCTTTTCCCTTATCAGGCTGATACAGACCTGCATCATCCTCGGAGCCTTCTGACAGGGGCTACAACAATTGGGGAAAGGGAGGGGGGTGATACAACGGCTCATTGTTTCCCTTCACAAAACCCTGCCACAGGGCGCAGATTAACACCAAAAAATAGATGGCTGCAACCAAAGAGGAACATTTTTCAGAATGCCTCCACTTGATTAATGAAGTAATGGAGCCGACCACTGTTTGACTTTCATCACACACTGTTCCTCCCTTGCCCCTTCTCCTCCCGGAATATCAGCAGAGATGGGGGACACTTGTGCACATGTCTGCCTCCTTTGAAGAGTTGTCATTTTCACAAAGTTTGGAAGGAATGCAACAAGAATAAGACTGCCTAGGTTTCTTGCTGAAAATATTCAGATAAACGACAAATTTTCTTTCCACCACTACTGTACTTCTTTAATAAAGGCAAGTGCTATTTTTTTTTTTTCCTATAGGAGCTGAATTTAACATGTACTTGGGTCCTGATGCTTATCTCAGATGCACACATGGATATAATTGAGTACCTTTAAATGCACTAAAATGCTGTGTGTGCCTAGGCAGCAGTGGCTTTCAGAGGAGAGATGGTAATGCCACATCCGAGATTAGGATCAGAACCTGAGGGACTCTTGCTGCTCCTGTCTGCGGGATAATGCTTACACTATTACACATACGGTAATGAGGTACAAATGGCATTTGTTTGACTTCTTAATAAAAGCTAAAACTTAAGGCACATGAAGTGCCTCTGCTCTTCCAAACTCTGTCCCCATTTCTTCATATTTCACAGTACATCACTGTCTGCATTATATGACTGCCTTATTCACTCCATTCTGTACTGAGCTCTAAAATGCCATAAATAATGAAAGAATTGAGTTAACATTTTAAAATACAAACCTAACTCAAAAGTGAATCAGACAGGGTAAATTACTTTTCCGATTGTCTGAAATCCCCAATCACACACCTGAGAAACGCTTTCTGAAGAATAACTCCTTACAAAAAGAAAACTCAAACAAGCCAAGATCATTCAAAAGGCAGTTTGACCACTTAACCTTTCTTTCTCTTCCTGAAAATATGTGTTTTTCCTCTGTGGTGATTTTCTACTTAGATGATGAATGCACTAAGTCCATACCTTTTACTTATCTAGGCTATGAGTTCTCAGAATATTCATGCCAGCTAATCAGTAAGCATGTGTGTGTATGGATACATGTGAGCACACGTATACGAAGCTATATTCATATGACAACCGAAACTGCTTTTAAAAATATGTTCAGGGAGAGAACAGAAGAGAAAAGACTAGATGCACTGCTTGGGGAATTAAAGGAATGAATAATTTACTTTCTATTCACAGGCATAATAAAAAGGAATCCAGGTTTGTTAGACAATCTGTATGTTTTTCAAAGTGACTAAATGCATATAATTTTATATAATTTTACAATTCTATGTTGTACGGCAGGTATAATAACCCCTATTTTATAAATGAGGAAACTAACAGCACGTATGATTACCCAAGATAGCACGTCCACTTTGGGTAATAACAGTCAGGACTAGAATTAGGCTGTTCTGACCCCATCACGGGCTCTTTGCTGTACTTTCTCTCCCACCTTTGATCTTTACAGTGTGTGAGTGTATGTTTCTCAAAATTACCAAAGGAGAAGAAACACTCAGCAAACTACTTTTGATCCCTAATTCCCACCAAATTTTTGTACAAATCATGTTTTGTATATTTTTTGTCTTTATTGCAAAATTAATATCTAAATGAATTAATCAGGAAGCCACTGATCACCGGTGTGAGAAACCATATATGTTTTCAAGAATAATAATAAAACATACCTCATTTTCATAAATATCTTTTACTTATTAATCTTTGATTTTGGTTATGATGCTGTATAGCATACAGTTTTGTTGTCTGTATTCAAATTCACTGAATTTTCTTTTGTGATTGCTCCCATGGCTCTTAGTATTTGAAAGGCCTTCCCTATCCACAGGTCAGGTTAACTACTTATGCAAATTACCTTCTGTGGCAGGCAGCCTCTGAGATGGCCTCCAGACATCCCAGCCCTCTGGTTTCAAGCCCTGCACAATTTCCTTCCCTAGAATGCAGCAAAAGTGATGGGATGCCACTCCTATGATTAAGTTACCAAAGCACTGTGGCTTTTGTCTTGAGGTCCCTGTCCTGTGCTCTCATCTGCTTGCTCAGAGGGATGCCAGCTGCCATATTGTGAGTTGCCTTAACGAGAGGCCCACTAGGCAAAGCACTGAATCAAGAGTCATTTGAGTGAACACGTAAGCAGATCCTCCACTAGCTGAGCCTTCAGATGACACCACAGACCTGTCTGTCCCCTTGATTAAAGCCTTGTGGGAGACACTATGCCTGAGACAAGTTGTGCTCATATTTTTAACCCTCAGCAAAGGAACTAAAGAGTATGAGAAGAAAACCACAGAACAATCTACATGACTCTATGCTTGAGTCTGGTTTCCTGCCATTAAAAAAACAGAAAATGATACAAAATGACAGAGAAGACACTGAAATTATTAGAATCAAGAAGTCACAGTTTCGTCAAGCTGGGACAAGGGGTTTTATGAGAAAAGTGACATAAGAGTCAATGAATAATAAAGAACAACTTTAGGTTGGGTGCGGTGGCTCACGCCTGTAATCTCAGCCTTTTAGGAGGCCGAGGCGGGCAGATCACCTGAGGTCGGGAGTTCGAGACCAGCCTGCCCAACATGGTGAAATCCCGTCTCTACTAAAAATACAAACTTAGCCAGGCATAGTAGCATATGCCTGTAATCCCAGCTATTTGAGAGGCCGAGGAAGGAGAACTGCTTGAACCTGAGAGGCAGAGGTGTGGTGAGCTGAGATCATGCCACTGCACTCCAGCACTCCAGTCTGGGGAACAAGAGCAAAACTCTGTCTCAAAAAAAAAAAAAAAAATAACAACTTTAAATTCAATATTTAAATTAATAGGCAAAAATATGTTAATCTCCCAGAGAGTTTCTCAAATAATTTCTCAAATTATCAAAGTATGTAATAAATATTACTTTATTATTCTCTTGTTAAAAATTTATGCAAGAGGCCAGGAGCGGTGGCTCATGCCTGTAATACCAGCACTTTGGGAGGCCGAGGTGGGCGGATCATGAGGTCAGGAGATCGAGACCATCCTGGCTAACATGGTGAAACCCCATCTCTACTAAAAATACAAAAAATTAGCCGGGTATGGTGGCGGGCACTTGTGGTTCCAGCTACTGGGACCTGAGGCAGGAGGGTGGCACGAACCCAGGAGGAGGAGCTTGCAGTGAGATGAGATCACGCCACTGTACTCCAGCCTGGGCAACAGAGCCAGACTCCATTAGAAAAAAAAAAAAAAGGCATGCCAGACCTATCAGCACGTAACAGAGGACAGTTTGGTCAACTCCATGAACAACTCTTCCTCACAGTGCTTTGCTACTTCTACCTTCCCCTCCAGCAAAAACTACATTTCAAGATTGATATTTTATAATTGTGTTACAAAAACAATAGTTATGCTTTACAAACCACTTCCTCACTAGTCAAGATGGTGACAGATTTCCCTAGAGGGGCAGGGACTCTATATATTCACCCACTTCCACCTTAGGCCTCCATGATTCTGCTTTTGGCAAATACGAAGAAATGACAGTAGCACTGAAATCTGCATTAAGAAAAGTCATGTAAGGATCCCCAAGTGTGGGAACAATCACAACTCCCACAAAGAGTCTCTGGAGCTATAAATCAATAGTGATTCTTCATCCTTCACACCGATCCTCTGTGGGAAAAGGTTATGTGACTCATTAGTCTCAACTTTACACACATAGAGTGGATCAGCTTTGATCATCTTACGATGACATAAACAATTCCTTCTTTCAGAAATTAATTAATAGCACTAATTGTCCTTCTAATAACTCTGAAAAGATCATCTTCAACAAAAGTTCTCCTCGGGGTTCTGGAAAAAGGGAACAATGAATAATCTTTTAAAAATAATTTTTTTTAAAGTTCAAACTTGGCCTAACTAAGGGTAAATAGGTTTAGCCATATAAACCAAAGGCCAAAATGTGTTAAAATTTCAGGCAGAGGATAGTAAGTTAGGTCCATAAATAAAATTGTCTATGTATAGCAAGGAATTGTGTTTCCACCTTTCAACTCCAAGTCCTAATGTAAAGAACCTGGAAAGACTTCACCATCAGGAGATAAAGTAAGTCAGGATGAGATTGAGGTTAACAGATAAGCCAGCTATACGCAAAAGGTATTATTTTGGAGGCAAGTAAAAATTATCAGGAAGGGCACAAATTCATGTTTTCGTTTCAATACCATTGTGCCATATGACAATGTATTTTCATCCACTGCCAATATCATAACTATATCTGCATTATGACACAGCCAATCCCTTCAGATTAACATGCAATTGACCTCTCTGGCTTGCTTCTACATATTTCAATTGTGAAATAATTCTTTGGTGTTTGGTTTCTTCCTTTCTGACTCACATTCAATAGGAGGCCTTTGATTACTGAGGCCTCCACACAAACTTCTCTATTTCTCCTCTTTCTCTGAGTAATCCCCTCCATAAAAATAATAATAATAAAACAACAACAACAACAACAAAAGCCTACTCTAATTCTAGAAACCAAACCAACACATCACTTTCCAAGGCTCTGCTGCATTAAATTTCTCGCCTTCAAGTCTTCTTTGAGCAGCTTTCCCGTCTACTCCATTTCCATTAATTCTCCACATAGCAGATAGAGTATAAGAGAAGCCAGGATCTTGCCCTCCCTAAGGGACAATCTACAACATCCATCAATAATGAATTTCACCAACGTTTCCCAAGAGGAACAGGGTACAATTAAAAAGGTTATAAGTCCTTGCACTACTAGAACCTAAGGGTGTCTGTGAATGAAACTGGCTTAAGCCCAATTAGAGGAATCAGTACATTTGTCTTCTCTTGGAACAACCTTGCTCTTACGGTTCCCATCAATTCAGTATAAATCTGACTGATCTTATCCAAGAAGTTAATAGAAAATTGCTCACAGTGGGCGACTGCCACCTCAGTTTCCAAGCAGAGACAGATGGAATTTCCCAGATGGTTTGTCACTGGAACGTGTGAGGCTGGATGCGACTTCACAGAAAGCATGGTAGAGTAGAACACCTTCTTGGCCTTCACCCATGTCATAGTGAGGGATCTAAAACTGAGTCTGTTGTAAACAAATCATAATTGCCTCACTAGGCTCAACACCTCATCCTCCCTAGCTGCACCCAAGGGTTGCAAATCTTATACTGAAATTAGTCAACATTTCTCCAGAAACCATCATGAGCATATCTCCTTATGAGATAAAAACTGAAGAAATAGATACAGTTATCTTGTCCTACTGAACTTTCCTCTCAAATGAGATTAAAATAAAAGGGCAAGTCTATAAACAAATGAAACAGGTATAAGATAGCATTTCCTGTGGTAACTGCTCTGCTGAGTTGGGCAGATGAAGCAAGATCACAGATGAAACAGACATGGATGTAAAGCCTCAGGAAGGATGCAGGGTCTTGAATAAGGAGGGGTGTACAGTTGTTCCTGCTATGGAGAAAAGTGAAAGGAAAAAATTAATGTGCTGATTCATTCAAATATTACTCATTGAGCTCTTAGTATAAGCTAGACATTGTTCTAAGTAGGAAGGCTAGAAAGAGAAAAAATAGATAATAAGCATATGGTCTGCAGGGGAGACAGACAGGCAAACAGGAGCTCACAGATATGTGATCAGTGCTCTTACTCTAGTAAACCTAGAGCTCCAGGGAAATACTCCAAGAGTGGTTATCTATTCCAGACAGGAGGCTTCAGAGGAGGTCTACTTTGGAAGTGACTTTGAGCAGAGTCTTTAAATAAGTATTGTAGTTAGTGAGATGAAGAGAGATAGGTGGGGAGGGGGGAATAGGGGTTTCCAAGAGGATAAAACAACAGGACCAAATGTACAGATGTGGAAGAAAAATGGACATTCAGGGCATCATAGGTAGTTCAGAACGCCTAAAGTCTATAAGAGAGTGGACAAGGGGTCAGATCTGGGGAGGTGAGCATCACCTGGGGAGGTAAGCATCATGAAGGCCTTTTTTAGGCTTTACCAAAACCTTGGGGTATTCTCGTGCCCTTTAGAATGATTTTAAAGCACAGGACTTAAGTGACTACTGTAGTTTTGCTTTCAGGACATACTGTGGTCTGAGTAAAGAAAAAGATGACAAGGAAGGACAGAAGAATATTGTAATAGTCAAGAGAGAGTTGGTGGGGATTTTGATTAAAGCAGTGGTAGTAGGAACAGAAAGAGGAGAACAATCATTACGAAAGCAGGAGTTATGATGCTTGGTTTCTGGACATGAAATGGAGAGTCTTGGAAGATGTTTGACTCTGAATAGAAGGAAAAAGAGATGGTAGTAGTTACAGGCCAAAGGAGAGAGGTATGGGTATGTGTAACTGTGTGTGAATAGCATTTGAGATGTGGGAAGGACAGGTAGAAATGCAGAAAAGACACAAGATAACTGAGAGAATGAACTCCCAGCAGAGGTAGGAAAGGAGAGGCAGAGGACTAGGATTAAAGGTGACTGAAAGCTGGAAGTCAGGAAAAGAGAGGCTGTCTGTGGAGACAGGAATAAACTCTCTTTGTGACTGTGTAGTTGGAGGAATTAAATGGGAAAGGCTCGCAAAACAGTTGAAATGTGCTATTAGAGAAAGGGTAAAAAGCCAAGGTTAGATTTTTTTATTTAAATGTCATTTGTAAATTAGTAGCTGAAGCTTTGCAAGTGGATAAGCTCCCTGAGGCACTGGGAACAGAGGGAGAAGAGAAGAAAGGCCAGAAGTGTTTTGGGAAACACTCACAGTTAAATTAAAAAGAGCCAAGACCCAGAGAGATATGAGAAACAGGGAAGTATGGTAGTCCTGAGCCCAGATTAAAATGAATATTAAGAAGGAAGATATCATTCACAATGTCAACATCAATGAAATCTGAGGCTGAACAAAAAGTCATGCCTCAGCAAAATTATAAATTATGCCATTGAGATGGGAAAGATGGAGAATATAGGTGGAGTCAGTGAGAATGTTCCTGATAAGTAAATTCAGTTCGATTAGGTTTTTATTTTAAATTGTATTTATTGAATACCAATTATGTGCCAGTAACAGAGGTCCAAAATTGGATAATAAAGGTTACATAATTCTATGTCCTCTATAATCTCAATAATAATTTGGATATTGCTTTCACATTTATTTCATTATCACATCTTAGAGGCTGTCTTAGTATGGATTCCCCAGAGGCTTACCCTGAGACTGATTCCAGTACAAGTAGTTTACTGGGAAGTTGATCCCAGAAAATCCCAGTAAGGTTGTGGCCAAGTAAGCAGGAAAGGGAAGAGGTTCACAAAATGTTCACTATCAAGGCAATCAGCGCTCAATTCCACTGCCAAATTCTAATAAACAACATAGAACACATCTTGTATCCTAACCAAGAGGAAGGGAAGCGGAGGTGTTAGTCCACCAACCTTGTGTCCATCATTGGTTGAGGATAACCTTTGGGAATAGGAAATCTCCAGCACTTCCAGTTTTCCCAGTTTACAGGGAGTTTGCTCTTAAGGCTGGAAAAAAGTGCTCAGGTAGAAAAGTCACAGGTGTGCCCACTGGGCAGCCTTTGCCTATAGAGGTGAATGCTGGAGACATGGGTAGAGATATATTTGCTGCAGGATAGGTACAGTACGAACCTTGAAGACTAGCAATGATTAAGATCAAAGATGAATACTGGAAAAGATAAAACTGCAAAGGGAGAAATGGAGGCAATTAATAATTCTAATTATGAGCAGGTAGATCAGGGACTTCTAGTTTTTTCCTTAATCACACTTCTAGAAAGATGACTATCTTAAAACTTTTAAGATGCAATTTGATACATGCATTATTTCATTATTAGGTCAACAAAATATCTATAGTGCCCTTTATATGTATATTTTACTTTTTAAAAAAATTCAGTATCACAAATACCCTGTGGGAAAATAATACAAGGTTTTGTTGTGATTGAACAGAATAAAATGAGATTTCTCTATCAAATTTCATTTGTTGAATTTAACAGGTTGTGATGAGTTTACTACTATGTTGTAAGTCATCTGGGGCTTTCTATTTAATTAACTATGTATGTTGTATGACTCCAGTAGTTGACTGAATCCAATCAGAATAGTTAGCTATCAACAGCTGATATATTTAAAAGCAAGAGAGGGCAAATGCCATTTAAATTTCAGACACCCAACCTTCCAAGTAATCACTGTTGCTTGATACTTACTAAGCACTACCACATGCTAGCACAGCTGAGATTTAGTTTATTGCAAGGATCTTTGTCCTTGGGAGAATATAAGGAAAAACTTCAAAGGTACGACATACAAATACAGACGTTCTAAAACCACATCCAAACCAGATATTGATCAGAACTTAAGGTAATTTTTAAAATTTCTTCCTTGTAGTTAGTCCTTTGATTTTTTTTCAATGAATAAAATTGCAAAACTTTCAAAAACACCAAGTTTGTGCTACCATGATAGCATTTAATATAAGTTATTTCTGAGATATGAGGTGAGATGCTGGAAAGAATGCTGGGCTCCCTCACTGGTAACAATTTTTTCATAAGTATAAGGTCATACCTCAAAACACTGAAACTTGCAAGGTAGTGCAGACCTTTGGAGCCTGTGATGGTTCATTTTAATTGCCAACTCACAGGGTGTTTCTGAATGAAATTAACATTTAAATCAGTGAACTCTGAATAAAAAAGACTGACCTCCAAAATGTGAGTGGGTCTCACCCAATCAACTGAAAGCCTGAAGAGACCAAAAAGACTGGCTTCCCTATAGGCGAGGAAATATCCCAAAGACCGTTATCGAACTTTAACTGCACCACTGGCTCTCCCGGGTCTCTCTGACTGAATACTGCAGATTTTGTACTTCCCAACCATCGTAACTGGACAAGCCAATTCCTTGTAATAAATCTCTGTCTATACACCTACATATCCTGTTGTTCTGTTTCTCTCGAGAATCCTAAGACAGAGACCTTGGCAGTCAAATTTAGGGATGTAAAATCCCCAAACACCAAGGTTTATAGTGTTACTTGTTTAATTTAAAGAGTGCTTTTTGCTTTAAAGTTGAAAGATTTCAATGGGTTCACTTCCACAGATTACTGACTAGTAATAGTAGTTGAAATTTGTGGATAACTCACATATGCTATCCCATTTAGTCCAAAATTCCTGTAAGCTAGGCATTATTATTATCATATCACAGAAAACATTTCTAAGACTGGAGCATGGGTTATGGAATCAGACCAAGTTGACCTTAGGCTAGTTATTTAACTTCCCAAAGTAGCAGTTTACGCCTCTGTAAGAAAGGAGATAAATATTATCTTCTCTTGCACTTGTGTAAGAAGTAAATATGCTATAAAACATGTAAAGCACTTTGACCAGTATCTGGCCCAATGAAAGTATTTACTATGCTGCTGTTGCTATTATAAAACTTTTGAAACACGAAGTATCTACCAAGATAATAAGGTATGGACAAAAGATACTCTATTTCTATGTTCAGTGTATTACATAATTCTAAGAACAACTTTTTGTCAAACCAATTTGTTTGGTGTTTCTGTGTTTTTAAAAATGTTCTATATACATCTAAATGCCTGGTCTGCAAAGTCTTCCTGCAGAAGGTGGCATATTGCTAATGTACTTGAAGATGGGGACTTGAAAGATATAAAAAGGATTTGACATCTGGCATGGCGACTCAATTAATTACTGTGTTGGATTAATTAGTGAGCCGAATCTCCCGAGCCAACACCATGAGTCTGAGCAGAGTAACATTACATCAGTTGGCGAATAAGCAATTTAAGAGAGTGCATTAATCCAAATTTGATTCAAGGTTGGGTAGGGAAGGGGTAGACTCTATATTTTATTATAAGGAATATTTATGATATCAAATACATATTATAGTACTGTCCAAATTATGAAGAGGTAACAAAACTCCAGACGTCTTTGAATTAACTTTTAACTGCTCAAGTAATCTAATTACATAACAAATATTTTGCCCATCAGGGGAAAAAAAGGTATATTTCTAATTTTTGCATATTTCCTCCCAGAGATTTTTATAAATTTATGATTCATGTTAAGAAATCATCAACAATTCTATCATGCTCAAATTATGTTACAGATGTTATACTGAGAAGGCAGTGTGGCAGAGTCTTTAAAAAAGGAGACTCTGGAATCAGAAGTGAGAATTTTTATTTTCTTATCTGTAAAATATGATTTATGATAGAACCAAATTCACAGGTTTTTTGGAGGATTAAATGAGCTAATCTATTTCCATTTTCCAGTCATATATGTTAACCAATTTGATGTACAGTAGTAACAGTAGTAGGAATAATAATACTAGTAGTATTTAATGATATAAACTCAGAAGTAAATTTTGGAAGAGGATGTTATTTCAAAAGAAAAACATTTGAAAATATGTTTTAGTCAGGCAACTAAATTTTAAAATCAGGAAAAATGCTGTATTTTAACTAAATAAAATAATTTGATAATTAAACCCTAAGACAAAAGTAGAAAACTGAAGTATTAAAATTGTTTTCTAAATAATCACCCATTACCCAATTGTTGATAATCTAAAGAGTATTCATATGTTTTAAATAGTATCAAAAATTCTGAAAATTTCATATATATAAACTCCTTTTAAAAAATTAAATATGGCATAAAATAGCTTTACAGTGATACAGAACTATTAAAACAGCAAAATGACATCAACTGTCTAAAAATCAGAAATTATTTCAATGAAAATTCAAACTTTCTCAGATAGGTTTATTTTCCATCCATCATGAATTAGCATATGGTAAAAATGTCATAAAACTACCATTCTGTATACATACAGAGAGTAATAGCAAGATTAATAAAAAATAGCATTGTAGTAAATATATTCTTTTAATATAGTAAACTGAAAAAGGTTCATCTCGCACATCAACTATAGCTGATACAGTGTAGGTACACTTTTGAAGAAATATCATTCAAATGATTAAAGGTTGCATTGGTATCTGATACACTGTGATAAATAAGATAAACATGATATAGCTTACAACGTTTAGTAAGCAACGCTAGAAGACAAACAGAAACTCCCAGATAAAATAAGTTCAGAATAGCATTTAATTTAACCTTTGATGTGTAGGCGATTCTTCCCTTGCCTTTCTTAACATTCATTAGCTTGAGACATGGACATAGTTAATATTGCTCTCTGAAAGGAATCAATAGAAGAATCTGTTAATACAACTCAACCAACTGAGGCCTGCATTTTGTGGCTATATCACAAATCTCTTTTGAAGTAGCTGCACGGGTCCACCTAGAACAAATTGCCCAGATTATTAAACATTTGGTCTGGACTATAAAGTCAACTTGTTTGGTCCCTAAATATATGTGAAAACCCCTACTTCATCCTTTTATGGATAAATACATGAATTTATAAAGTAATAAATATCCCCCTGGGATCTCACGCACACTTTAAAAGTTTGGTAACACAAATATTTCCTATTTATTCTAATCATTACTTTTAGTTGAACCAACAACCTCTGTCACATCCACATGGCACTGAATAAGCAGAGATCCACACGTATCAATTTCTTTCATGTAATAACTTGAAGAAGGGATTTCCTTCATGCAATAAATCCGCACTCTGGGAGTTTTTACGTCCCCTTAGCATAGATAGAGTCCTTTAAAAGTCACAAGACTCTTCCTACATAAATGGCATTTAGAGAGAAGGACTTTCAGTGGAATAAATACTTATAAAATTTCTAGATTCTCTAAGGAATATGAAACATTTTTCTTCCCAGATTTCCTCACCTGTATTATCACTTATTATAAGACAGGTTTTCAGCTATTGTTTTTCTTTTATCCCATGTGGTAGGCAGAATAGCTCCTTGCAAAGATGTTTACATCCTGACCTCTAGAACTTGCGAACATTCCTTTGCATGGCAAAGAGAAATTAAGGAAGCAAATAGAATGGAGAGTGTTAATCAGCTGACCTTAAAAAAGAGAAATTAGCTTAGATGACCCAGGCGGACAGTGTAATCATAAGTGTCCTTAAATGTGTAAGAGGGAAGCAAAAGAGTCAGAGATGGAATGTGGACATGAGAAAGACTCCATCAGATGCTGGTGGCTTTGAAGATGGAAGTGGGGCTAAGAGGGAAGGGCCATTGGCCGCTCTCAGAAACTGGAAAAGGAAGAAAACAGATCCTCCCATAAAGCATCCGAAAAGGAGCTCAGCCCTGCAGACACCTTGATTTTAGTCCAGTGACACCCAATTTGAATTTCTGACTTCCATAACTGCAAGATAGTAAGTTTATATTGTTTTAAGGCACAAAGTTTGTGGTGAGTTGCTGAGGCAGGAATAGCAAACTAATATATCCAATTTAGAAATAAAGTTTAAATGCAACCAAACTACCTACCTTTCCATTACATTTATTTATTTATTAATTATTTTGAGACAGAGTCTTGCTCTGTCACCCAGGCTGGAATGCAATGGCACTATCTCAGATGACTGCAGACTCTGCCTTCTGGGTTCAAGTGATTCTCCTGCCTCAGCCTCCCAAGTAGCTGGGACTACAGGCACCTGCCACCATGTCTGGCTAATTTATTTGTGGGTATTTTTAGTAAAGATGGGGTTTTGCCAGGTTTGGCCAAGCTGGTCTCGAACTCCTGACCTCAAGTGACCCACCCATCTCAGCCTCCCAAAGTGCTGGGATTATAGGCGTGAGCCACTGTGCCCAGTCTCCGTCACTTTTAAAACATCTAATTAATCAATAATCCACAAATCACACCGAGAGATAGACTTTCTGTTCTCAGAACTTTTACAAAAAAAACTGAACAACAAAAGTTATAATGCCGATCATTCATCCTTGCTTTTAAAGGTACAAACAGTATTAACCAAGGAAAAACAAAATTGTTTATTTCTTGTTCTTCATGTAAACCTGTAATGGATGACAATTTGTGTCATCTGAAAAATAAAGGCAATTTTATATATTATTAAATGTGAACAGTCTTAGTCTGGCTAAGCAGATAAAGCAATAACCTTATATATTACCTTACTAGCCACAATTTAATATGAGTAACCTGTTTCTGTATAAATTCTGCATATATTACTGTCAGACACAAACCACTTGAAAAGTATCCAAGTTTTGCCGTCCATGAAACAGCAAAAACAAATGATTATTTTTAGTGATTTCATCGGAAAGCAAGCAGAGATAATTTCTGGGCTATGACAAAATATTAACCATTGATGACAAAATATTAACCATCTCGGAATATCCACATACCACAGAATTATTATTCAAGTCCATCTTCCCAGGAAACGGCCCCCAGGTTGTTCCCACCGGAAGTTGCTGTCGACTCTGAATTTTTCGTTCCCCATCTTTCTGAAACACCTCCAGCTCTCCTGCAGACAATGAAACAGAAGTGTTCAGAATACTTTCACTTGTACTTTAACAGCAGCCACCTCTTTTTGTGTGTTCGCTTTACGCACATGATATTCTCAGGATTCATACAAAGAGAATTAATTACGCTTGTCTGAAAAACAACTCATCTTATCCTAAGAGGAAAATAGAAGTTGTCCTTACAATTGTATTCAAATTTAGTTCAATTTCTTCCTTTCACCTTTTCACACGCATCATCTACTGAAGTCAATTCTTTTTAGTTAAGTCTTTTAGAACCAGAAACAATAACACTCCCTTAGAAAGCACTGATCTAATGCCAAAACAGATAGACAAGAAACAGTAGGCCAATCATTTTGCGTTAAAATTCTTGTATTTATTCAAGACTCTCGAACAACAATATCTGGAGAGTTTTTTAAGTACTTGGTAATTTTCTGAAATTACTACCAGTTTCAATAGGTAATATGGCTATGTGTACAACATATAGCAAGGCATATTTTTCAAATAAAAAATGTTTAGATGAAGTTTTTACTTGTTTTTCTGTATTTGGTGTACTGAATAGAATTCTACTGTACCAAAAGAGTTTGAACAACAACACTTTAGAAATAAGCAGTTTTGGAAGGTCTTCTTCCTTTCACTTACTCCAGAGTAATATTTTGGAATCTATAAAGGGAAATAGGAAGTAAAGACAGTATACACACTTGCATAAAGTAGGAAGTCATTAAATGCTTGCTTAAGAAATAAGCGAATGGAATAATATACAAATAAATAAAAGAGGGCCTCAATATGTAGAAAAAAAAAAAAAAAAAGCCAATAGGTTAAATGCTGTTTAGGATAGGTAGAAAAAAAGGAATCACAATCAGGACTTGTAGCCTCTCTTTGAAATAATTAAATCTAGGATATTTATTCCCCAAAGAGTATTACCATGCCATATCACCATACTGAAATGTTTATATTTTAAAGATTTTATCTCAGTAACCTAAATTCGTTGTTTTTATTTTCAGCCTGATTAACAGCAGACATGAGAATGGGAAGGAATGAAACAGGAATAAATATTAGGTTGGTGCAAAACTATGGCAAAAACCACCATTACTTTTGCATCAATTTTAATGTCAATGAAAATCCATATAGAATAGAGAGCTGAGAAAAATAGAATAGAATATATTCAGTACTTATATTTTCTTTTTCTTTTCTTTTCTTTTTTTTTTTGTGAGACAGAGTTTTGCTCTTGTTGCCCAGGTTGCCTCTTGTGTTCAAGGGATTCTCCTGCCTCAGCCTCCCAGGTAGCTGAGATTACAGTCAAGCACCACCAGGTCCGGCTAATTTCACATTTTTAGTAGAGATGGAGTTTCGTCATGTTGGTCAGGTTGGTCTCGAACTCCTGACCTCAGGTGATCCACCCTCCTCGGCTTCCCAAAGTGCTGGAATTACAGGCGTGAGCCACTGCACCTGGCCTAGTAATTACATTTTCTAAATGCTATATGTCATGACAAGTAACATATGAAATTGTTGCCTTAATCTGGCTTTAGCTTCTTTCCAAGTTAGTAGCTATCTTTAAATAAACAGATTCAATCTTGAGGTTTTTTTTTTTTTAAAGAAACACTGTCAACCTGAGTTCAATTCTATCTCTTCTTTACTTCTCTATTTAGTGTCACCTCCTTTTAATAGTTTAAATACCAGACATTATTTTTCATGTTTTCATTATTGCTTATCCTGAAAACCAAAACTAAAGTATATAAACTACAATCAGCTAAAATATTTCGGTAATGGTTAAATTGTGTCCATGGTAAAATTTAAATTTATCTATATCTGAGCAATAAAGATGCAATGTTCATAAAAATTTCATGTTCCCAGTCAAAAATTTAAATTCAAGGCCAACACTTCCATTCGCCCTTCTTCTCACACTCTCTTTCTTTACCACTTGAAAAATACACTGAAAATGGAAGAACACATTACATTATGACAAACAAACATTCTCCAACGGTTTAAATTCTGGTATATCAATAGCTAATGATGATCAGCAGTGAGGAAAATGAGCCCAGAAAGATTCAATAAGTCTGAACATCTGAAAAATATAAATAGAATACGTATAGGAAATAACATATTAACACCTAAGTACTAGATCCTGATGCTTACTCAGTGTTCAGAAACTATGGAAAGACAATAATTTGTTTTCTGTATACAGAATAACAAATCCATGTATGAGATTTTCCTCTGAAAATGTTTTTCATCTTTGTGCAATCTTTTTGAGTGATGCATTGGAATCAGAGACCCTTTATAGAAACACCCTCAGAGATAGAGCACAAAGATAACAATCTAATCTGATGTTAGAGAGGAACCAGTGGGACAACACGACTCAATATATGCATATTCACATTCTTTATTGAAATATTTAGGATAATTTTCTTATTTGAAAATAAACTTTAATTTCTATTGGCTAGGGGTTCTCAGTATTTTTTTCAACCATACGTATTTACACTTAAAACAGTTTATTTACAATTTACCATTTAAAATAAAATACATTTCAATCTCTCAACTAAATGCAAGTTAAAAAATCTTCTTTTCTACATAAAAATATACCCAAATAATTTACTTCTTTTTACACACTAAAAAACCAGTCATGTCACATTTAAGTGATACCAGAGGAATCATGAGAATCTTTGAAAACCCTTTAAAAAAGTAATTCATCCTCTCTTTCTGCCACTGACATATTTCATTTGAAAAGGGTTCAGACTCAGTCAAACGGTGACTCCTTATCTATACCTGTGGATTTACAAGCAGCTCTGTCTTTTAATGGATTAAGAACTACAAACTTGGGGCAGATCATAAAGTGATATCCAAATGTCTCCAAAATTTCTGAAGTGTCTTTGATTATCCATTAAAATTTTAAGCAGACCAAAAATACTTTTACAAGCTCTTAAAGATGGCCACAACAGAAAGTCCAGTAACTGTTCAAATTACCAAGTCAATCTTTTCAACTTTACTAGACAAGCAAGAATACCCCAGTCTCCTTTCTTGCTTGCCAACAAGTTATTTCAGGGTTTAGGAAAAACCTTTCTGATGCTGAAATAGTTAAATAAAAATATTCATTTATTCACAATAGCATTTCTAAAAACTGCAAGCATAGTGCAAATAATTATCATGTATATTCTACCAAAGTTACATAGCTTAATGATAGCAAAAGAAATAAAACATTGTGTAAAGGGAAGTTATATTTAACTTACATATTGCTTAAGAGTACGATATTTTATTTTTTTCCAAAAATTAATAGGTGTCATGAAATAAAGGAAAGATTACTACACTAAAAGTAAGAAGATTAATTTTTACACCTATTCTGTTCAATAACCAGCTGAAAGGCCTCAAATAAGTTATATCTTTTCTGAGTCTTTGCTTTGTCATTGTTAAAAGAGTGGTTTGCACTCACTCACAACTCGCTAAGGTGTTTTTCAACACTGACAGTCCATGATAGCAATTTTCCTTCCTAGATATAATATATTATGAGAAGTGGAAGGGCACTGGGCTGGTAGGCCAGAGACTTAGGTCCTCAAACCATTTTATCAAAAGATGGATGTTTAAGTTGAAAAGATTAGATATTCTGAAATAAGATGGAAAAGCTCCAATTCTTATTTGATTTGTTTATTTATTCCTTTATGCCTCATTCATTTGTTTATTCATTCATTTATTCTATAAACATTTATTGGGTATCTACTAAGTATCAGACAGTGTGTTAGGCCAAAGAATAAAGCAACAAACAAAACAAGCCTGAACCTGGATGAATTCCATGAAATAAAATCCATGTGGCTTGGGAAGTAAAAGTCATAGAACTTAGTGACTGTTTAGATTTTAGGACTTAGGGCAGAGAGAATCCTAGAATGTTAGGCAAGTATCTCACTTAGGTACATGAGCCAACGGCCATGTTCCTGCTGAGATAGAAGAACACAGAAAGAAAAACAAGAATTAAGAGTAAAATAAGGAGTTACAGTTTGGTAATGTTGATATTGAAGTAGCTATAAAGAAGGCAATAGGTGACCAGGTGCCGTGGCTCACGCCTGTAATCCCAACACTTTGGGAAGCCGAGATGGGCGGATCAGGAGGTCAGGAGATTGACACCATCCTGGCTAACATGGTGAAACCTGAAGTGCCAGCTACTCGGGAGGCTGAGGCAGCAGAATAGTGTGAACCCAGGAGGCGGAGCTTGCAGTGAGCCGAGATAGCGCCACTGCACTCCAGCCTGGGGGACTGAGCAAGACTCTGTCTCAAAAAAAAAACAAAAACAAAAAAAAGAAGGCAATAGGTGATTTTAGGTAGGCAAGTATAGGCCTGGGACCCAGAAGCAAGGTCTTAACTAGAAGCAAGGTCTTGGCATTTATTCAGAAATTTAAAAACCACCTTGTGGCTGGGCGCGGTGGCTCAAGCCTGTAATCCCAGCACTTTGGGAGGCCGAGACGGGCGGATCATGAGGTCAGGAGATCGAGACCATCCTGGCGAACACGGTGAAACCCCGTCTCTACTAAAAAATACAAAAAACTAGCCGGGCGAGGTGGCAGGCGCCTGTAGTCCCAGCTACTCGGGAGGCTGAGGCAGAAGAATGGCGAGAACCCGGGAGGCGGAGCTTGCAGTGAGCTGAGATCCGGCCACTGCACTCCAGCCTGGGTGACAGAGCAAGACTCCGTCTCAAAAAAAAAAAAAAAAAAACCACCTTGTATATGGTAATACAAGCCATAGGATTAAAGAGTATATCATGATAAATAAGAAGACCTAGGACAGAATTCTAAAGACCTTCAAAGCATAGTGATGAAGGAATAGGCATAGAAACTTTAGGAGAACTGGCAAGAAACATAGAAAAGAAATTGGATATAGTACCATAGACACCAAGGGGTTGATTGAGAATTTGAAGGAGAGGGGAATCAATCAAGGAATCTGAAAATTTATCTAAGTAAGAAAAGAACTGGAGGCCAGGCATGGTGGCTCATGCCTGTAATACTAGCACTTTGGGAGGCCGAGGTGATTGGATCACCAGCTTGAGACCAGCTTGGTCAACATGGTGAAACCTCATCTGTATTAAAACTGCAAATATTAGCTGGGCGTGGTGGTGCATGTCTGCAATCCCAGCTACTCGGGAGGCTGAGGCAAAAGAACTGCTTGAATATGGGAGGCAGAGGTTGCAGTGAGCCAAGATCGCGCCACTGCACTCCAGCCTGGGTGACAGAGCAAGACTCTGTCAAAGGAAGAAAGAGGAAGGAAGGAAGGAAGGAAGGAAGGAAGGAAGGAAGGAAGGAAGGAAGGAAGGAAGGAAGGAAGGAAGGAAG
>NC_045440.1:108956008-108984939 GCF_002776525.5 Piliocolobus tephrosceles | reverse complement strand
AAGGAAGGAAGGAAGGAAGGAAGGAAGGAAGGAAGGAAGGAAGGAAGATTGGAAGGAAAATTGGAAGGAAAAGGGGAAGGGGAAGGGAAGAACTGGAAGGATTCCTTTGCATGAGATGGCGGTCACAGGTATTTGGAGTGAAAGGAGTTTTGTAAAATGGTAGACCAGGATACATGCTGGAATGGGTTCACAATTGAATGAGAGAAGAGTAACTGTAATAAGCCATGTGATCCTTAGCAAGTTACCTAATCCTTTGAACTTCAGTTTCTGCATGCAAAGTAGAAACTGCAATAGCTTTCTAAAAAGGTTGCTGTGAGGATTAACAATATGCAAAGTATCTGATAAATATTTACTACTTCACCAAAAAGAAATTGAAGAATTCTAAGAGCATGTCCATATACTTCCATCATCACATCCAACCATTCATTGATGTCTGCCTGTGGTCACATTCCCTCTTTGTCACCTTTATCCAAATCACTCCTCATATCCTGACTTATTTTCTTTTCCATTGGCTGTTGGATTCACCCTTCTTATCAGCATTTTTAAGGTTTTAATCAACTCAGATGAAGACAACCCACCAGCCTCAACTGATTCTACAGCTCCAATTCAGGTTCCAAATCTCTGCCAGGATAAACTGATCAAAACTCCACTTTCATCATGTTACCCATTTATGCAAGTTCCTTCACTAGCTACTTCTTGGCCATCCCAAACCGAACATATCTGCCTGAATTTTAATACCACCCATATCGCTCCACAATATTTGCCTAACTCTTGCGTTCTACTGCTCTCCCAAATGTGTTCTTCCCTCCAGTCAAAAAAGCCTTCTTCCCCATCCATTCCTCCTCATCTCCAGTTTAGCTCCCCCATAACTTTCTGAGAATGGTTCCTGCTATCTGGCAGACACACCCTATTCCTGCCTGCCTTAACAGACCCTTTTAATGTTACAAGGTCAAGCCCAGAGCTATTCTCCTTCATGCAGCTTCTCTGAATTCTAGAGAAAACCGAAATTTTCTTCCCTAATACTCCCATTGCATTTATAGTCCAATATCACACAGTTTTGCATTAAATTATTCCCTAGTAGGTTTCTCCTTGATAATGTATTTTACCTCAACAGAAACATAAACATTTTAATCTACAAATTTCTTTAAAAATTCCTTTATTTCCTGGTAATTAATAGAGTTTGTGACAGATGATATTTGAAAAATACAAATGGAACACAATTGATGGGATGAAAATTTTGATGATACGATGTATCTCAATTTCAGTATAGTTGAAGTTGATTTTTGGAGACAAAAGAGAGTTGTCTTAATATGTATCTGCTGTATTACAACAAGCAACCATTTCACTTGTTCAACCTTCTATGTAATACATTCACCTACATTACCTCATCTGTAGAATATGGAGCGGGATGAAAAAAATAAAAAATGTTCTTCTCTGCCCAGTTCATATTTTTGCAGCTATTCTTCAAAAAGAAGCCTGATTTTTTAACATGCTGGGTAAGTTCACAGAAAATATTTGAGACATATAGGACGGACTAATCAATTTTGGTAAAAGATAATATTGTTAGTGCTCAGGGCTGTTTCTCTTATCTTCTTGATAATGCATACTTTTAAAAGTCTGTGATTACTCAAAGACTTATGATAGCTTCACTTAAAAAAAAAGGCCCTAAGTCAGAAATCACTACCAAACATCCCACAGCTTTTTAAAAATATCAACCCACTTTTTGGCCTAAATAAAAGAAATTCACTGGTGGAGAGAAATACTTAAAATCACCAGAGATGCCCTCAAATACTTTTTCTTTGAAAGTGCTATCAAGACATTGTATTTTTTTAATATGCTCTTTTTGATGCCTCTTTAGAAAGCAAAGGATATGAACATAGTAGCACACCAAAGGGGAACAGACAGATGTGAGTCTTTTAGAATAGTTATCAGCAATCATGCTTCACCTGAATTCAGCATTAAGTTGATGATATAAACATATAAGGTATTTACAGAACATCCCTTAACTCAAGGCTCAGATTTCACAGGACATAGTTGCAAGTAAATGAGACGACAGAAGATCATATTGCATTAGCTGAAAGTACAATTCTGGTTGGTTTGAACTTAGTTTTAAATATATAACCATATTTTAAAGCAGATCACATGAATTAGCTCATAATATTTATCAGACCATACTATAGCAGAAGGCTATAGTGTCAGAACCCATATTTATATTTTCTTCATGGTTGGAAGACATTATGCATCATGGTATCAAACATGGACAGCCCCGAAGTCATGCTGAGTTCAAAGATTCTAAGAATCTCCAAACATTTTCAAAGTCAGCCAAGGTGGCTGAAGTATGGCAGAGCTCTTGCTATTTTATGGTTTAACCATTTGACAGCTGCCTGCTACATACATAAGAGGGTTAGATCATTTCACTGCTGATTATCTTCACAGCCAAACTGCAGTCTTGCCACTGTGTGTTTCCTCAGGCGTTAATAACCATGTTTCATCTGCATTTTGAGACAAATAGCACCATTTATATTATGCTATATTGATCCATTTCTAAGCATGGTTTGGCTTAGGAAATGACTATTCTTGGTTGGTGACTACAAATTGCCTTATAGAGATACTTTTTCTAATTTTCCTTCTTCATGTTTGAGTCATATAGTCACAACACATACTAAACTACAGTTTTGTACATAAACTTGAAATACGATGTTCCCTATTCAAGTACTCCAGTCAAACCCTGATAAATCAGGCTGGCCATGCAGTGATCTTATCCCTTCTGACTCTTTAATAAATCGAACCTTGTAAGTTCCTACTGTTGGAAGTTGTCACTAAATGAAATTGTGACCTTATCCGGCGCATGAACTTATCCTGTTGACAACTACATTTATTGTATGGATAAGAAAGGAAAAAAAGAAAAAGGGAATAAAGAAAAAATGAGATATTTGATAATTCTGATCTTAGCCATATGTAACTCTAACAGATGGGATCTTTTTGATGTTCCATTAATGATTTGCCAAAGATGAGTCTCTCCTTAGAGAAAAATGCTCACCCTAGGTAAGTGCTGGGGGCACTGCAGATGGTATTGAAAGAGCATGAGGAGGTACTGGGTGACAGCAGCGAATCAGAAGCTATTAGTCCAACACAAAGAGCACTGAATTAGCTTGTAATTGCACTGGTAAAGATAACATAATGGTGGTGGCAAAATAGAAACATTCCCTTTTCATGCGACGAATTCAGTACCTAAAAACTCTAACACAACACACTGGAATGGTCTAAAACCTAGAGTAAAATTACTGTATTTCTCAAAAATGCAAAATGCTCTCTTTGGCTACAGTTTCTAAAAAGTCATAGAAATCAATGTGTACAGCATCACATAAGAAGCAAATTTACATTTGTATGCTACCAAATATTGACATATATTACAAACTCAGGAACCTTTTACCTTATTATTCTGGTTGGTCTTAAGGATTCATTCTGAGACAGGTTATTCTTTCTATCTTAAGGCCCACTGAAACTTTCCAATTGTCATTTTCATTATAGAGAAATAGAGGAGATGAAATATGTGGGTAGTAGTAATAATGAAACAGAAAATTCTAAGCATTTTTAAAAATAACACCATGGGCCGGGTACGATGGCTCATGTCTGTAATCCCAGCAATTTGTGAGGCCAAGGAGGGTGGACTGCTTGAGCTCAGGAGTCCAAGACTAGCTCTGGCAACATGGCAAAACCCTGTCTTTACAAAAAAAACAGAACAATTAGCCAGGTTGGGGGCATGAGCCTGTAGTCCCAACTACTCAGGAGGCTAAAGAGGGAGGATTGCTTGAGCCCTGGGAGGTCAAGGACTACAGGTGTGTCACTGCACTCCAGCGTGGGTGACAGAGTCAGATCCATTTTGGCTTCATCCCTGGGATGCAAGGCTGGTTCAACATAGCAAATCAATAAACGTAATCCAGCATATAAACAGAACCAAAGACAAAAACCACATGATTATTTCAATAGATGCAGAAAAGGCCTTTGACAAAATTCAACAGCCCTTCGGGCTAAAAACTCTCAATAAACTAGGTATTGATGGGACATATCTCAAAATAATAAGAGCTATTTATGACAAACCCACAGCCAATATCATACTGAATGGGCAAAAACTGGAAGCATTCCCTTTGAAAACTAACACAAGACAGGGATGCCCTCTCTCACCACTCCTGTTTAATATGGTGTTGGAAGTTCTTGCCAGGGCCATCAGGCAAGAGAAAGAAATAAAAGGTATTCAATTAGCAAAAGAGGTAGTCAAACTGTCCCTGTTCGCAGATGACATGATTGTATGTTTAGAAAACCCCATCGTCTCAGCCCAAAATCTCCTTAAGCTGATAAGCATCTTCAGCAAAGTCTCAGGATACAAAATCAATGTGCAAAAATCACAAGCATTCCTATACACCAATAACAGATGGAGAGCCAAATCATGAGTGAACTCCCATTCACAACTGCTTCAAAGAGAATAAAATACCTAGGAATCCAACTTACAAGGGATGGAAAGGACCTCTTCAGGGAGAACTACAAACCACTGCTCAGGGAAATAAAAGAGGACACAAACAATGGATTAACATTCCATGCTCAAGGACAGGAAGAATCAATATTGTGAAAATGGCCATACTGCCCAAGGTAATTTTTACACTGAATGCCATCCCCATCAAGCTACCAATGACTTTCTTCACAGAATTGGAAAAAACTACTTTAAAGTTCATATGGAACCAAAAAAGAGCCTGCATTGGCAAGACAATCCTAAGCCAAAAGAACAAAGCTGGAGGCATCACACTAACTGACTTCAAATTATACTACAAGTCTACAGTAACCAAAACAGCATGGTACTGGTACCAAAACAGAGATATAGACAAATGGAACAGAATAGAGCCCTTGGAAATAATACCACACATCTACAACCATCTGATCTTTGACAAACCTGACAAAAACAAGAAATGGGGAAAGGATTCTCTATTCAATAAATGGTGCTGGGAAAACTGGCTAGCCATATGTAGAAAGCTGAAACTGGATCCTTTCCTTACACCTTATACAAAAATCAATTCAAGATGGATTAGAGACTTAAATGTTAGACCTAAAACCATAAAAACCCTAGAAGAAAATCTAGGCAACACCATTCAGGACATAGGCATGAGCAAGGACTTCATGTCTAAAACATCAAAAGCAATGGCAACAAAAGCCAAAATTGACAAATGGGATCTAATTAAACTAAAGAGCTTCTGCACAGCAAAAGAAACTACCATCAGAGTGAACAGGCAACCTACAGAATGGGAGAAGATTTTTACAATCTACCCATCTGACAAAGGGCTAATATCCAGAATCTACAAAAAACTCAAACAAATTTACAAAAAAAAAAAAATCAAACAACCCCATCAAAAAGTGGGTGAAGGATATTAACAGACAGTTCTCAAAAGAAGACATTTATGCAGCCAACAGACACATGAAAAAATGCTCATCATCACTGGCCATCAGAGAAATGCAAATCAAAACCACAATGAGATACCATCTCACACCAGTTAGAATGGCAATCATTAAAAAGTCAGTAAACAACAGGTGCTAGAGAGGATGTGGAGAAATAGGAACACTTTTACACTGGTGGTGGGGCTGTAAACTAGTTCAACCATTGTGGAAAACAGTGTGGCGATTTCTCAAGGATCTAGAACTAGAAATACCATTCAACCCGGCCATCCCATTACTGGGCATATACCCAAAGGATTACAAATCATGCTGCCATAAAGACACATGCACACGTATTTTTATTGTGGCACTATTCACAACAGCAAAGACTTGGAACCGACCCAAATGTCCACCAATGATAGACTGGATTAAGAAAATGTGGCACATATACACCATGGAATAGACTGGATTAAGAAAATGTGGCACATATACACCATGGAATACTATGCAGCCATAAATAAGGATGAGTTCATGTCCTTTATAGGGACATGGATGAAGCTGGAAACCATCATTCTGAGCAAACTATCGCAAGGACAGAAAACCAAACACTGCATGTTCTCACTCATAGGTGGGAATTGAACAATGAGAACACATGGACACAGGGTGGGGAACATCACACACTGGGGCCTGCCAGGGGGTTGGGGAAGGGGGTAGGGATAGCATTAGGAGATATACCTAATGTAAATGACGAGTTAATGGGTACAGCACACCAACATGGCACATGTATACATATGTAACAAACCTACACATTGTGCACATGTACCCTAGAACTTAAAGTAAATAATAAGAAAAAGTAAAAAATAAAAATAAATTAAAAACCCTGAAAAAACCACCATGAAATACTAGAAAACCTTCACTTACATCGTTGCATACAAAATAGGCTTTATATTCAGAGGCCATGTTCAAGGTTGGGAGAAAGAAATTGCCATATTTTGCCCTTTGCTCTATAGTCTATTTATATGAACAAAGAAACAGCTCATCCCAGGTGTCTGAAAATATTCACCTGAAGTATGACTAGCTCTTGCAAATGTTCGGAAAAGTCATTAGAAGGTGTAGCTGTGGTCGTTGGAGACTTTTCAGCTGCTAGAAGTTGAGTGGGAGGGAGCAGGTCACCACTCTTTCACTCAAGAAACCTGGCACAGTGTGCTTCTTTGCTGCCAGAAACCCTCCCTGACCTTCTAGACAACATTCTGTGTCACAGCTGACCTGATACCACTTCCTGATCCAAATGTGAAGAAACAGAGGGAGGTTATGTTTTGGGAGCTCCGGTTAGGGGGGAATCATCTTGGAAGAGGACTTGGCTAGCAGGCACAGGAAACAGCAGTAGGATGTGCAGCAGCTAAAAGTCAGTCTACCAGCAGGAGGGCCACAGAAAGGTCAGTCCATGAAGAGTACAGGTCAGAGAAGGTGTGTTTTTCTCCCGGAGGAAAAACTCCAAAGAAGAAACAGGATAAAAATCAACTATTGATCCTGTCTGATGACAAGATAGGAAGAAATAATTTTTAAAGAACACAGTATAGAACATCAATAGAACTCATTGATATTTATGGCTCTAAATTTAGTCAATCAACGTCATTTATTTATTTATTTAGTCAACATGTAGTCTGTTAAAACTGTCTGCTTTTCAGAGGCTGCAGTCATTAATTTAGAAGAAGATAATTCACTTATAAGAGAACTTATCACAAGTTATTGCTGATATTTAACAATCACATATACTTGTTTGTAGATGTACTAGATCCCGTGTTAGCTTGATATCTATAACAAACCAAGATATGGTCATGTATTGTAACATGATGAGATGGTATAGTTGGAGACGAAAGGAAATATACTGATAAGCTTCGACAGGTAAATATTGTTAGACTTCAGTTGTGATTAGAATGAGTTTTGCCTGGAAGTAAAGATCTTCAGGAGGCTCCAGTTGGGACTGAAGAGGTGATTTTTTAGGTAACAATATTATAAAACCAAAGGATGGCAGAATGATTTGACAGATGAATAAATGATAAGGAAAAATAAAAGCATTACTTTGAAAGCTTTCAGTCTAACCCAGGGAGCTAATAGTACACTGTGAGGTAGTCTCATTCACTAATAGAAATGTTCAGAAGACTGGTCTGAAGTAGAATTCCATTACAGATTTTTAAATTTTTATTCAGAGAACAAGTATAACAAGTATCATGTGTCTTTAAAAAGAGTTTGTTAAAAAATAGAGTGGAAAACAGAACCACAAAGAAATAAAAATGTAACATATACACAATGAATATAGACCCTAGGATATTTGAGTTCATGCCTAATACTACTGCCAGCGCACCTCATATAATATCTAAATATGTTATGAAACTGTGATGGGGACCCCAAAATTTAGGAGAATAAGTCCTATACAGTACTAAACATTAAAGTGTTAACTGTGTCATGCACTGAATTCTCTTACAGGTGGCATCTTCAATAAACATATTATGTATTTATTTAGTTTGAAAACGCCTTAGTCGATAGAAAGATCTAACTTATCGGCTATAATTTGGCACAAAGTTGCTTATTTCTACAGTTTGAATTTACATTGTTGAAAATATTATTGATTTCAGAAAATAATTCCAAAAGTATAATTTCTAAAGCTGAAGAACGCCGCAGCCATTTCCTGGTCATTCCGGAGTGTTTGATTAACAACCGCATTTCTTCACAGTTGCATATATTCTTACGTTACACATGACTGATGAGAAGAAAAGCAGACTCCTTGACACTCTGTGTTTTGAGTGCAGTACATACTCAGTCTTGCTGTGTTCTGAAGGCTTCAGCTGTGTGGTGTATTTCTTGAAGTACCCATCATGAGTGTTTTGTTTCAACCCAGCTAATCCTTTGAAGTCTATCTGCCATTCTCCGGTGAACACTTCCCTGATTCACACAGCCTCTCCTTTGTCAGAAGTTCAGAGGTGATTGCTCCTGTTGAATTCCCAAACTATGTGATTTTTAACTCTAATACATTTCATCACTTTCTTCCTTATAAGAGTGATTTGTATGTATTTTCAATCTCCCTACATGCAACTTTCTAGATATCTCCACAATGCTTTGTACCCGGTAGGGCTATAGAAAGTAAAAAGAGTAGGTATAATTTTTCTCATCATATTGATTGGGCTAGGGCTCAAAGCTAAAATGACTGATTTAAGTTACAAAATTAGTGGTGATACTAGGACTCCAATTCTGGTTTTCTGACCCTTTCAAATTTTATCAGACTGCCTCTTTCAAAAAAATTTAACAAGTTAACTAGGTGGAAGGATTGACCTCAAACCCAGTATCATATCAGCAGCCATTAGAGTGGATTCATTTATAAGATTAGCTGCCAGTCAATTTGGAAAGCAGAATGTGAGTGCCTGCAGGACGGGGGCCACAGGGTGAGTTTTGAAGGAGGTAAGCTGGTAGGAAAGATTAAACAAACAAAACACTGTGTAAGCGTCACAGGGCTCAGGGTGGCAAGCTTATGATGTGAGGGTTGGAGTTCACAAAACATTTTACATTTCTGTCCCAAAAATTTCAGAGAGAAGAAAGTTATAAGATTCATTGATTTAAGACAATGGAGTCCCCTCTCTCCATGTTATAATCAGACTTTTAATGTTATATTTTAGTATATTTAATAACTAAATATTTTCTCTGAAGAATAAGCACTAACTGACATTATATTATGCCATTACTAGCGTAAGAAATGATACATTTAGGCTGGGTACAATGGCTCATGTCTATAATCCCAGCACTTTGGGAGGCCAAGGCAGGATAATTGTGTGAGCCCAGGAGTTTGAGACCAGCATGGTCACATAGCAAGACCGCATCTCTACAAAAAATAACAATAATAATACAAAAAATTAGCCAGATGTGGCGGCTTGTGCCTGTGGTCCCTGCTACTCAGGAAGTTGAGACTGGGGGATTGCTTAAGCCCAGGAGTTGGAGGCTACAGTGAACGGTGACTGTGCCACTGCCCTTCAGTCTGGAAAACAGAGTGAGCCCCTGTCTCAAGTAAAGAAAAAACAAGAAGAAAGAGATAGAGGGAGGAAGGAAGGAAGGAAGGACGGAAGGAAGGAAGGAAGGAAGGAAGGGAGGGAGGGAGGAAGGGAAGGAGGGAGGGAGGGAGGGAGGGAAGATTTGTGAGCTTTCCTTCCCAAGAATATCAAGTGTAAAGGACACCAAAACCACTCCCCATCTTTTCATTTGCATTGATAGCATTTTCTCCAGAAATGACCTGATGCAAAATTGTACGTAGCTATTGCAAACTAGAAAATCTCATGCCCTCGCCGTCTTCAACTTGTAAAATATGTCTATATCACACATTCAGCATGCCCAGTAAGTTAAGTATAAATGTGTTCCATATATACATTATTCTTCTTCTCTGTCTTCTCCTCTTTCTCTCACTTTCCTTGGATCTTTCCCTTTCCAACATGAATATGGAGTATAGAGATGGCAGATTTTGAAGAAGTAAAGGAGGAGGAAAGGAAGGCAGGCAGGCTGATATTATCACTCATGAGCGTAGTTTCTTGCTGTGGAGTGGTCCTAACGGAGAATCCTTACATATGCTTATTTGGGGTGTGATCAACGGACCTACAATAGCCCACCATACATGCCTTCAGACTTCTGAAGGCAGTATTATTCCCAGGACTATTTTGTTCATAAAATCATATCCAGCTGAACTTTACTTAAATACATATTTACTTATTCAAAATTATTTGTTAAACACTTACAATGCCAGTCACAGTGCTGAATACTGAAGATGTAAAATGAATCTAATGTGGACTTTTTCCTTATGTGACTTATTCTAATAGTGGTGAGATAATCATGACTCAACATAACAAGTGTTTGCTGAAGGTATAAGATAAAATTTTCCCAGTAAGGAAAAAAATCTCCTAAGGCAACCTGGGGAAATCAGGAATGGCATCTCAGAGGGAGGACTGGCAAAGGACTAAAGCAACATACAGCATCTCTTTCCTTTAAGAAATCAGAAAGAATGTCTTCAAAAAATGAACAAATAGAATGTTAAGCATTTTAACACATTTGTTATGTTAAAATAAAATTGTTTGTAAGGCAGAGGCTTAATGAATGAGAGAACATTGCCTTGAGATAAAATCACTGCCAAATTGGATGAAACAAATGGCTAGAATTTGTTGTTAAAAAAACAGTTTTAAGACCACAAAATCATAACTGATGGTAAGAGTTTCTGTTGTTCAATATTGTAAATATGTTAATTTTGGACAAAATATTCTAAAAATTACTGGAAAATGACTTTTAAATTGCTTTCAACTTATATTATACTACTTTTATAAAATATTCTTCTTATTAGAAAAACTTACTTTGCTCTTTTTTGATAATTTCACACGAACTCCTGAAATTCATATAAGGATCCTGAAAGTTATCGCCTCCAGCACTAAAGGTCAGAAAGGTTAGTATATTTATCCTGTCCTCTCAGCACACAGTGCCTAACAAAGAGTTTCTTTTCATCACTTATTCCTATGACCTACTTGGTGAAGTTCTGAATGAATACATTCAGAAGTTATGCTGTGATGCCTGAAAGCAGAATCAGACACCCAGAAACGACCACAATTATACAAATTAGCTACATGATGCAAGAAGTCAACTGCTTCTCTTTAAAAACAAACAAAAAATTTCAAACTGTTAAAATCATTTTCGTTTCATGACTATATATCAGAATACTTACATAGCCAAAAAGTTATTAAATCTAAAAGATATTTGTAAAACTCCACCATGCAAATGGGTAGATGTTGCTTACAAACACCAAACACTTTAATAAGTAATATCAGAAGATAGAAATTGTTTGAAATTATGGATATCTGTCAAAACGTCTTTTTGTTTCTAAAGAAGATAGGCATAAATGTAAAGATGACTTATCAAAATATTTTAATAAATCACTTACATCTGATTTCCTCTGTACATCCACTGACTTAAGTAAAACCATAAATTTAAAGCATAGCATTCTTTAAACCCACTCCAATTTCTTTTTTTTTTTTTTGAGATGGAGTTTCACTCTCGTCACCCAGGCTGGAGTGCAGTAGCGTGATCTCAGCCCACTGCAATCTCCACCTCCCAGGTTCAAGCGATTCACCTGTCTCAGTCTCCTGAGTACCTGGGATTACAGGCGCCCACCACCACGCTTGGCTATTTTCATATTTTTCATAGAGGCAGGGTTTCACCATGTTGGCCAGGCTAGTCTCAAACTCCTGACCTCAGGTGATCCACCCTCCTTGGCCTCCCAAAGTGCTGGGATTACAGGTGTGAGCCACCATGCCGGGCCTCTGATTTATTTATATTATTCATCTTAAACATCAATTATCCAGAATAGAGTTAAAGTAGACTATATATATATATATATATATATAGCAAGAGGAGAGTTAAAGTAGAATAGGTGTAGCAATATGGAAATCATTACACATAACTCTTAGCTAGAGTCAAAATAATGATTTGCCATTGCAAAGCACACAGGCTTGAGCACCTTACTTTCAATTTATAATAACAATAATATTTTCTCCTCCACCAAATACATGAATGTCCTAATTTTTTGTATTTTCTGATATGATGAATCTGACCCCCTCCCCCAAAAAAGAGAAACTGTGATACTTTTATTCTGAAAAAGAATTGCATATGTAGATAATAAGGAGAAAATATATGAGACATTATTAAAGTAAATTTTATAGATTCTTACATTGATTGCATAAATCATTAAAAGTGGGAATTATATACTCCTGGGATTCAATAATTCAGACCATATTAGAAAAAACTTTGCTAACCGTCTTGAGCACTACTAGCTTATATTCACTCTGGATCCTTCGACTGTTTGCTACTTGCCATGGAATCAATTTAATTTCCTAACTGATCCTCCTAAGTTTGTCATGAACATGAGACCATATAGATAAAAGACTCAGTATTATGTCGAGCACATAGTAAGAATTCAATACATGTTATAAGTTTTACCTTAGTGCTTTTAGTGCTTCTTTTTCTTTTTTTTTTTTTTTTTTTGAGACAGAGCTTTGCTCTTGTTCCCCAGGCTGGAGTGTAATGGCGCGATCTCGGCTCACAGCAACCTCTGCCTCCCAGGTTCAAGTGATTCTCCTGCTTCAGCCTCCTGAGTAGCTGGGATTACAGGCAAGCACCACCATGCCCGGCTAATTTTGTATTTTTAGTAGAGATAGTGTTTCTCCATGCTGATCAGGCTGGTCTTGAATTCCCGACCTCAGGTGATCCACGTGCCAAGGCCTCCCAAAGTGCTGGGATTATAGGCGTAAGCCACCACACCTGGCCTATCTTAGTGTTTTGTAATTGTTAATAAAGAAGCATATAAAACATATGGATAAAAACTAGCCTCATTCAACATGTAGATTTGCTTGATAATCGCAATTAGCCAATCTAATACTAGCCTTCAGCTAGAACCACTTTCATTCCAGGTGAAGAAAAAGGGAGGCATAAAAGATCATACTGAATCCAAAAGGAAACAGGAACAGAGCTCCCAGAGCTGATTCTACCCCCACAGGTAATGGAGACATTCAGCCCACAGTAACCCCACACTGGTGCTTCCTACTTTACAGCTAATCCAGGCAGAGGAATGAGGCTGTGAAGGTCAACATCAAAGGTGGGTCACCCATTTCATTTCTAGATAACCAGGATTAACTGCTCCACTGACATTATCCCGATATTATAGAGTTCCAGAAAGGAGAAAATAGGGAATGCACTTATGCATTAGTGAAAAAAAAAAAAAAATACTTGCACAACCATATTTAAAACAATGGAAAATGTTTATTCATCTTACTGGCTGTCATTACATTTTTTTCCATTTCCTTCCTCGATTCTTCTAAATTATAAAATAATGAAGATAAATCTGACAATACTTACTAAGTACTTATAATATAGCAGACATTATATTGAGTTATTTATGTGGTCTCACTTTCTTTTTTTTATTTTTATTTTTTCATTATACTTTAAGTTCTAGGGTACATGTGCATAAAGTGCAGGGTTGTTAACATATGTATACATGTGCCATGTTGATGTGCTGTACCCATTAACTCGTCATTTACATTAGGTATATTTCCTAATGTCATCCCTCCCCACTGTCCCCTCCCCACAATAGGCCCCGGTGTGTGATGTTCCCCTTCCTGTGTCCAAGTGATCTCATTGTTCAATTCCCACCTATAAGTGAGAACATGTGGTGCTTCTTTTTCTGTTCTTGTGATAGTTTGCTGAGAATGATGGTTTCCAGCTACACCCATGTCCCTACAAAGGACACAAATTCATCCTTTTTTATGGCTGCATAGTATTCCATGGTGTATATGTGCCACATTTTCTTAATCCAGTCTGTCACTGATGGACATTTGGGCTGATTCCAAGTCTTTGCTATTGTGAATAGTGCTGCAATAAACATACGTGTGCATGTGTCTTTATAGCAGCATGATTTATAATCCTTTGGGTATATACCCAGTAATGGGATGGCTGGGTCAAATGGTATTTCTAGTTCTAGATCCTTGAGAAATCGCCACACTGTTTTCCACAATGGTTGAACTAGTTTACAGTCCCACCACCAGTGTAAAAGTGTTCCTATTTCTCCACATCCTCTCCAGCACCCGTTGTTTCCTGATTTTTTAATGATTGCCATTCTAACTGGTGTGAGATGGTATCTCATTGTGGTTTTGATTTGCATTTCTCTGATGGCCAGTGATGATGAGCATTTTTTCATGTGTCTGTTGGCTGCATAAATGTCTTCTTTTGAGAAGTGTCTGTTCATATCCTTTGCCCACTTTTTGATGGGGTTGTTTGTTTTTTTCTTGTAAATTTGCTTGAGTTTTTTGTAGATTCTGGATATTAGCCCTTTGTCAGATGGGTAGATTGTAAAAATCTTCTCCCATTCTGCAAGTTGCCTGTTCTCTCTGATGGTAGTTTCTTTTGCTATGCAGAAGCTCTTTAGTTTAATTAGATCCCATTTGTCAATTTTGGCTTATGTTGCCATTGTTTTTTGTGTTTTAGACATGAAGTCCTTGCCCACGCCTATGTCCTGGAAGGTATTACCTAGGTTTTCTTCTAGGGTTTTTATAGTTTTAGGTCTAACATTTAAGTCTCTAATCCATCTTGAATTAATTTTCGTATAAGGAGTAAGGAAAGGATCCAGTTTCAGCTTTCTACTTATGGCTAGTCAATTTTCCCAGCACCACTTATTAAATAGGGAATCCTTTCCCCATTTCTTGTTTTTGTCAGGTTTGTCAAAGATCAGATGGCTCTAGATGTGTGGTATTATTTCTGAGGGCTCTGTTCTGTTCCATTGGTCTATATCTCTGTTTTGGTACCAGTACCATGCTGTTTCAGTTACTGTAGCCTTGTAGTATAGTTTGAAGTCAGGTAGCGTGATGCCTCCAGCTTTATTCTTTTGGCTTAGGATTGTCTTGGCAATGTGGGATCTTTTTTGGTTCCACATGAACTTTAAAGCAGTTTTTTCCAATTCTGTGAAGAAAGTCAGTGGTAGCTTGATGGGGATGGCATTGAATCTATAAATTACCTTGGGCAGCATGGCCATTTTCACGATATTGATTCTTCCTATCCATGAGCATGGTATGTTCTTCCATTTGTTTGTATCCTCTTTTATTTCCCTGAGCAGTGATTTGTAGTTCTCCCTGAAGAGGTCCTTTCCATCCCTTGTAAGTTGGATTCCTAGGTATTTTATTCTCTTTGAAACTATTGTGAATGGGAGTTCATTCATGATTTGGCTCTCTGTTTGTCTGTTACTTGTGTATAAGAATGCTTGTGATTTTTGCACATTGATTTTGTATCCTGAAACTTTGCTGAAGTTGCTTATCAGCTTAAGGAGATTTTGGGCTGAGATGATGGGGTTTTCTAAATATACAATCATGTCATCTGCAAACAGGGACAATTTGACTTCTTCTTTGCCTAACTGAATAGGCTTTATTTCTTTTTCTTGCCTGATTGCCCCAGCCAGAACTTCCAACACTATGTTGAATAGGAGTGGTGAGAGAGGGCATCCCTGTCTTGTGTTAGCTTTCAAAGGGAATGCTTCCAGTTTTTGCCCATTCAGTATGATATTGGCTGTGGGTTTGTCATAAATAGCTCTTATTATTTTGAGATACATTCCACCAATACCGAATTTATTGAGAGTTTTTAGCATGAAGGGCTGTTGAATTTTGTCAAAGGCCTTTTCTGCATCTATTGAAATAATCATGTGGTTTTTGTCTTTGCTTCTGTTTATATGTCGGATTACATTTATTGATTTGCATATGTTGAACCAGCCTTCCATCCCAGGGGTGAAGCCCATTTGATCATGGTGGATAAGCTTTTTGATGTGCTGCTGGATTCGGTTTGCCAGTATTTTATTGAGGATTTTTGCATCAATGTTCATCAGGGAAGTTGGTCTAAAATTCTCTCTTTTTGTTGTGTCTCTGCCAGGCTTTGGTATCAGGATGATGTTGGCCTCATAAAATGAGTTAGGGAGGATTCCCTCTTTTTCTATTGGTTTGAATAGTTTCAGAAGGAATGGTACCAGCTCCTCCTTGTACCTCTGGTAGAATTCGGCTGTGAATCTGTCTGGTCCTGGACTTTCTTTGGTTGGTAGGCTATTAATTATTGCCTCAATTTCAGAGCCTGCTATTGGGCTATTCAGGGATTCAAGTTCTTCCTGGTTTAGTCTTGGGAGAGTGTAAGTGTCCAGGAAATTATCCATTTCTTCTAGGTTTTCTAGTTTATTTGTGTAGAGGTGTTTATAGTATTCTCTGATGGTAGTTTGTACTTCTGTGGGGTCGGTGGTGATATCCCCTTTATCATTTTTTCTTGCATCTATTTGATTCTTCTCTCTTTTCTTCTTTATTAGTCTTGCTAGCAGTCTATCAATTTTGTTGATCTTTTCAAAAAAACACCTCCTGGATTCATTGATTTTTTCGATTTTTTTGTGTGTCTCTGTCTCCTTTAGTTCTGCTCTGATCTTAGTTATTTCTTGCCTTCTGCTAGCTTTTGAATTTGTTTGCACTTGCTTCTCTAGTTCTTTTAATTGTGATATTAGGTGTCAATTTTAGATCTTTCCTGCTTTCTCTTGTGGCCACTTAGTGCTATGAATTTCCCTCTACACACTGCTTTAAATGTGTCCCAGAGATTCTGGTATGTTGTATCTTTGTTCTCATTGGTTTCAAAGAACATATTTATTTCTGCCTTCATTTCGTTATGTACCCAGTAGTCATTCAGGAGTAGGTTGTTCAGTTTCCATGTAGTTGAGTGGTTTTGATTTTCTTAGTCCTGAATTCTAGTTTGATTGCACTGTGGTCTGAGAGACAATTTGTTATAATTTCTGCTCATTTACATTTGCTGAAGAGTGCTTTACTTCCAACTATGTGGTCAATTTTGGAATAAGTGTGATGTGGTGCTGAGAAGAATGTATATTCTGTTGATTTGGGGTGGAGAGTTCTGTAAGTGTCTATTAGGTCCGCTTGGTGCAGAGTTGAGATCAATTCCTGGATATCCTTGTTAACTTTCTGTCTTGTTGATCTGTCTAATGTTGACATTGGGATGTTAAAGTCTCCTGTTATTATTGTATGGGAGTCTAAGTCTCTTTGTAAGTCTCTAAGGACTTGCTTTATGAATTTGGGTGCTCCTGTATTGGGTGCATATATATTTAGGATAGTTAGCTCTTCCTGATGAATTGATCCCTTTACCATTATGTAATGGCTTTCTTTGTCTCTTTTGATCTTTGATGGTTTAAAGTTTGTTTTATCAGAGACTAGGATTGCAAGCCTTGCTTTTTTTTGTTTTCCATTTGCTTGGTAGATCTTCCTCCATGCCTTTATTTTGAGCCTATGTGTGTCTCTGCATGTGAGATGGGTCTCCTGAATACAGCAAACTGATGGGTCTTGACTCTTTACCCAATTTGCCAGTCTGTGTCTTTTAATTGGACCATTTAGTCCATTTACATTTAAGGTTAATATTGTTATGTGTGAACTTGATTCTATCATTATGATAGTAGCTGGTTATTTTGCTCGTTAGTTGATGCAGTTTCTTCCTAGCATCAATGTTCTTCACATTTTGGCATGTTTTTGCAATGGCTGGTACCGGTTGTTCCTTTCCATGTTTAGTGCTTCCTTTAGGATCTCTTGTAGGGCAGGCCTGGTGGTGACAAAATCTCTAAGCATTTGCTTGTGTGTAAAAGATTTTATTTCTCCTTCACTTATGAAACTTAGTTTGGCTGGTTATGAAATTCTGGGTTGAAAATTCTTTTCTTTAAGAATGTTGAATACTGGCCCCCACTCTCTTCTTGCTTGGAGAGTTTCTGCCAAGAGATCTGCTGTTAGTCTGATGGGCTTCCCTTTGTGGGTAACCCGACCTTTCTCTCTGACTGCCCTTAACATTTTCTTCTTCATTTCAACTTTGGTGAATCTGATAATTATGTGTCTTGGAGTTGCTCTTCTTGAGGAGTATCTTTGTGGCATTCTCTGTATTTCCTGAATTTGAATGTTGGCCTGCCTTACTAGTTTGGGGAAGTTCTCCTGGATGATATCCTGCAGAGTGTTTTCCAACTTGGTTCCATTTTCCCCATCACTTTCAGGCACACCAATCAGACGCAGGTTTGGTCTTTTCACATAATCCCATATTTCTTGGAGGCTTTGTTCATTTCTTTTTACTCTTTTTTCTCTACATTTCTCTTCTCGCTTCATTTCATTCATTTGATCTTCAATCACTGATAATCTTTCTTCCAGTTGATCGAGTCAGTTACTGAAGCTTGTGCATTTGTCACGTAGTTCTCGTGTCATGGTTTTCATCTCTATCAGTTCTTTTAAGGTCTCTCCTCATTGATTATTCTAGTTATCCATTCATCCATCCTTTTTTCAAGGTTTTTAGTTTCTTTGTGCTGGTTACATCGTTCCTCCTTTAGCTCTCAGAAGTTTGATCGACTGAAACCTTCTTCTCTCAACTCGTCAGAGTCATTCTCCGTCCAGCTTTGTTCCATTGCTGGCAATGAGCTGCATTCCTTCGGAGGGGGAGATGCGCTCTGATTTTTTGAATTTCCAGCTTTTCTGCACTGCTTTTTCCCCATCTTTGTGGTTTTATCTGCCTTTTGTCTTTGATGATGGTGACACACTGATGGGATTTTGGTGTGGGTGTCCTTTTTATTTGTTAGTTTTCCTTCCAACAGTCAGGACCCTCAGCTGCAGGTCTGTTGGAGTTTTTTTGAGGTCCACTCCAGACCCTGTTTGCCTGGGTATCAGCAGCACAGGCTGCAGAAGATAGGTTATTGCTGAAGAGCGAGCGTTGCTGTCTGATTCTTGCTCTGGAAGCTTCATATCCAGGTGTACCCAGCCGTGTGAGGTGTGATGTGTTGGTCCGCACCTAGTGGGGGATGTCTCCCAGTTAGACTACTCAGGGGTCAGGGACCCACTTGAGAAGGCAGTCTGTCGGTTCTCAGATCTCAACCTCCATGCTGGGAGAACCACTGCTCTCTTCAAAGCTCTCAGACAGGGACTTTTATATCTGCAGAGGTTTCTGCTGCTTTTTGTTTAGCTATGCCCTGTCCCCAGAGGTGAAGTCTACAGAGGCAGGCAGGCCTCCTTGAGCTGCAGTGGGCTCCACCCAATTCAAGCTTCCTGGCAGCTTTGTTTAACTACTTAAGCCTCAGTAATGGTGGGCGCCCTTCCCCTAGCCTCACTGCCACCTTGCAGTTAGATCTCCAACTGCTGTGCTTGCAATGAGGGAGGCTCCATGGGCACGGGACCCTCCAGCCCAGGTGTGGGACATAATCTCCTGGTGTGCCATTTGCTAAGACCCTTGGTAAAGCGCAGTATTAGGGTGGGAGTTACCCGATTTTCCAGGTGTTGTGTGTCTCACTTTCCCTTGGCTAGGAAAAGGAATTCCCTTCCCCCTTGCGCTTCCCAGGTGAGGTGATGCCTCGCCCTGCTTCAGCTCTCGCTGGTCAGGCTGCACCCGCAGACCAGCATCAACTGTCTGACACACCCCAGTGAGATGAATCCGGTACCTCAGTTGCAAATGCAGAAATCACCCATCTTCTGTGTTGCTCACGCTGGGAGTTGGAGGTTGGAGCTCTTCCTATTTGGCCATCTTGGGCACCACTCTATGTGGTCTCACTTTTACAACAGACTTAGGAGGAGCAATTAAGAAATAAACTACTGCCCGTGGTAAGCCACCAAAATGGAAGCAAAAGCATATTTATTAATTAGCACAATCTAAATTTTTTGAGAATATAGTCCTTATAATTTCTAAGTTATTTATTGTAGATTTATATATTACCTCCTTTTTCTTTATAACTCAATAGAAAACTTTGAACAAAATTAATGCAATTAGATAAGTAGCAATGTGGGAGAGAAGAGTTGATCAAGATTAAGGAATAGCAACAGTCACCTACTTACATGAGAGATGGCTACTAGGAGAAAATAAAAGTTCTGAACAAACACTTACACCAAATAACAATGATTAAATGTATAATGGACAATTACATTAAAAAGTCAGGGACAATCCTAATTTCTTGATGGGAAAATTGGCAGTGTTTCAAATATAAACAGGCATTTCCTCCACTATTTTTTCAAAAATATTAATTACTATAGCTCCTCACACTTACAAATATCTCTATCAAAATCAAAGGTTATTCCTTAGAATCCTGTGAAAATGCAGATATTATTGTTATCATCATTGTGATTTTTGTCATTCTAATAATTTCAGTTTCTAAACCAAGGATGTTAAACCTAAATAAAGCATATACTCAGGAAAAAAATAACATTTTTAATGTAAATTATTAATCCACACTTTTGACTTATCAAAGCCAACAAAGTAAAAGCAAATCAAGGCTACTACACAATGAATGTATTTGCCATTACTTATTATGAAAGCATGATATATAAAAAAGATGGTTCCACGAACAAGCTGTGTACGAACATGTGGAATTTAGTTCTCACCACTCCGTTTATTTATTCATTTGCTGAACAAACATGTAATGAACATCACCTTTGCTTCTGGCCCCGTAATCATCTTGCATTTGGGGGATCACTTTTCTTAAGTAATTTTGCTGAGCTGAAGATTGTTAAATCAATACTGCAAACACAACTTGTGTCCATGAAGAAGCAAACACTTCCGCCTTTATATTTAATCACAGCTACATGAACCATTAGACCGCCTTTTCTTCAGAACATCAAATTACAGTAAAACCTTTTCAATTTCAGCTTTGTTATATGAAATTATTATCAAGGTGGCAGGGCCAGAGCTGAAGTTTTAAGACAGGAGGTAGAAGCAAGAGAATAATATAAACAAGATTTGAAATGACACTCCTTAATAGAATAAATTCTAAAGCACTTAAGAGAAATTAATTTACATACATGCAATCAATTACAAGGGAAGAGAAAGCCAACATCATTACGGGAAGGTAAAGAAGACTCCAATTACAAATCAGGGCAATGCCCACCTGACCTCATGTAGAATACTGTTAGTCATAAATATATTCCACTGTATGAAATGAAGGTGGCAACTCTTCATTTATTTTACAAATATTCTAACACCCATACTAGAGCTGACCATTCTCTAAATTGTTCATTCTACTAAGGCTTTTGTGATCCTATTATTAAGAAATTTATTTTGTAATATTTTATTTTATTTCAGCATTTTACTAATTTGAGAAAACTAAAGACTCCTAGTTTTATAACTCAATATGGAAATAGTGTGTATAGTATCAACAAACTGACATCAAGAGGCAGGCCTCCAAAACGCCTTTTGATAAGCAGCCACCTTCAGTTAGAATTGTTCATTTCTTCCATTTACCTTCCCACTAATGTCCATCAGAATATCTACTGCACTGTAGCATGCGTGTGCATGGATGTGTGTGTTCATGCCTGACTAATGTCACTGTTAAGGTCTGTCCAACTATACCCAAGTTATGTGGTTCATAAAGGAAAACATCATGTCTAATCATAAGTTGTTCCTAAAATGTGCTATTATGCCTGGAATAAAGTGAAGGATTTAATAAATACTACTTGAATACACAAAAGAAGGAAGGAATGGAGGGATAAAAGGAGGAAAGATAGTACTTGCAAAACTATATAGGATGACTTATATAGGATAAGATGACATGAAACTAATAAATGAAAGAAAAGATACGTCACTTAAAAATCAGAAAACTAAAGCTCCTTTTTCTACTCTCCCAATTGGTTTAATTTCTTACAAATATAGAAATAAGGAAATGATTTTTAAAAAGAGATTTGACTTCATGTAATCCATGTTGAGTCAGGAAGAGCCCATATCATTAAATTCCCCCAGGTTACTAAATTTATGATTCTATGTTATGATGGGCTCACTGTCACCTCTGCCTTCTGGGCTCAAGTGATCCTCCCGCCTCAGCCTCCTGAGTAGCTAGGACCACAGGTATGGGCCACCAAGCTAGGCTAATTTTTGTATCTTCCGTAGAGATTGAGTTTCACTGTGTTGCCCAGGCTGGCCCTGAACTCCTAGACTCAAGCCATCCACCCACCTTGGCCTCCCAAAATGCTAGGATTACAGGAGTGAGCCACCACGTCTGGCCTTGTATTTCCCTTCTCTTAAAAGGAGATAGAGGTAAATTCTTCAGAGGGCTTTAATCCAGGAAATTTTAATTTAACTTCTCATCATGGAAATGCAAATCAAAGTAAACAGTCTATTAATATCACTAAGATCTTGTACTGCCTTTAATTATGCATTTCAGTGTTCACTTTAAACAGCAAGTAAACATCTTTTTAGATACTAGTAACAACCTGATGACCCGCCTTGACTTCCTAAGAACAGGAAGTTATTTTTAAATTTACATATTCAATAGGCACATACATTCACACACACTTATAGACAAACAAGTATAAGCAAAACTGAAAAAATTGGAATAAGATAGGTATGTGGTATCAATGTCACAATCTTGGTTGTGATATTATACCACAGTTTTACAAACTGACAACCATTGTTGGTAACTTGGCAAAGTGTATAAGGAATCTCCTTGGACTATTTCTTACAACTGCATGTGAATTTATAATTATCTCAATAATTATCCCTTTGGTGTCCATGGGGGATACATTCCAGGACCTCTGCAGGATACCAAAATCCGTACACATTCAAGTCCCACAGTAGGCCCTGAAGAACCTGTGAATACAAAAAGTCAGCCATCCCATGAATGCTGTATTTTCAGTCCACATTTGGCTGTGGATAGGGAACTCATCGATAGGGAGGGGCCAACTGAATTTATTGAAAAAATCTTGGAACCCATGAAGTCCAAACTTGCATTATTCAAGGGACAACTGTAAATATTTCAGTTAAGAATATAGATTCAGAAATTTGAGAACTCTTAAACTATTAATGTATAATTATCAAAACAATGCCAACCAAAAGGATTTAACACATCTCGCTATAGATAAAAATAATCAACAACTGAAGCAAATATAAAATCTATCACCTCAGGTTTCATACAATTGAAAGGGAAGAAATAATCCTGAGTACCTAATTATCTAATCCACTAAAGAAGTAAAAATGAACAAGACTGCATTTCTCTTTTAAATATGTATTGCATATTTGTAGAATATTAACTACAATATTGGTACTAGCAATCAATAAATTAATCACAAAGCTAGCAAAATAACTACTTTTCATATAAAAATTAATTACATAAATAATAAAGTATTCCCTCTTTGGATTCTGGTTTTATTTCTGCTGAGCCTGAAAAAGTAATTTGTGACAGTATCTTTTATTTTACTTATTTTCCCATATATGCAAAGACTTATCAATAATACTCATTATTAATCTTCAAATATTGCTTTATTTCTGGAAAAATAATTTTCTACATTTAAAAAAATTAGTAATTTCTTCAAAATGAAGGTGATTTAAATGGCATTTGGTGTCCATTTTCTCATCTGTTCCTTTTTATAAGATTCAGATGTTATACTAAGGCAGATAAAGTCATTACAATACTGCAATAAAATAGTCAAATGTGAGATATACAGTGCTGAAATGAATTTAATCTGCTATACTGTTTTAAATGGAAATATATTGTAAGATTATACATTTCCTCAAATGGCAACACAGATATTACTGCTCCCTGGTGAAAGATACTAAAATCTCCATTTATTTAGCTGGTGTAGGTATGGCCTTAGGTGTACACCTACAAGTGAATTAAATCTAATTGCTTATTTTCAGTTCCCTCAGAAAGTACTGCCTCTAAGCAAGATGTAAATGCATTTAAATGGGTATGTTCATCTGAAACTCTGTTCAATAAGTCAAGTGTTTCTTCCAATATAGAGATTCTTCTTTGATCCAGGATATTCATGATATTTCACTTAAAAGTACAGGCACAGCAGGGTGGAACTTAAAGAGAGTATGTTTTGAAGTCAGGTGGACATGGGTCTGAATTCCAGCCTTGCTATTTAACAACTGTGTGATAGTAGGATAGTTATTTAAACTGAAACTCAGGGTCCTCATTTATAAAAATGAGAGAAATAATACCTATCACACAGGATTCTTGTAACAATTAAATAGTATAATATGCATAACAGTTAAATAGTATGATACTATTTATAATATAAATAGTATAATATGCATATTAAATAGTATAATAGTATAATATGCATAATTATACTACAATTAAATAGTATAATATGCATGAGAAGGCCTAACCTAAAGCATACACTTAAAATATATTTCATCAGGGATAATATTAAAACTTTGCATAGGTTTGGTAGAGCAAAAATAATAGAGGAGGCCCTCCTTTCCTTGGTTTACAAACAAGCACCAGCTGCCTAATTTTGAGATGTGGGATCATGTTTTAACTATGGAAAAGAAAAACTCAAATCTTATAGGTCAGTCTGCAATAATAAAACTACCAAAACTGCCAGCTATATAAAACTGTTTCAAAGTCATGTAGTGGCACTAAGATGAAAATTATGCATAATTTAGAAAATAAATTCACATTCATAAACATTTTCTCAAGTTAAATAACTTGATGAAATGGAAGCAAAGGAAAAAATACTTCCAGCTGCAGTCTTCTGAATGTGGGACCTTGTTGCCGATTTCTTACTTTCAGCCATATGTTCGTATTTCATCTTTGTGATATTAGGAAAGTTTCACAGGAAAGAACTACAGAAGAGAGACAATGCAGTCTGCTGAAAATAATCCCTTGATACAGTCGCCACATTAACACTTAAACATGAAAATACGTGTTACATGGTTTATTTTAAGTGGACTGAGCATTTTAAAAACAGGGTCTGCAAACTGAGTTTTATGGAGAGGATTAAATCCAATATACTTTCATTTATTAAGAGAAAGCATGTTTCATTTAAATAGTTTTTAGAATTTTAGCATGCCATTTATTGATGATAAAACATATTGTTATTATCCATTTATCACATATCATAGCTAACATTTTGTAGTGCCTACTATGAGCCAGCTACTAAGCTAGCTGCCTTTCTTGCATTATCTCATTTGACTGTTATAAAAACCACAAGAAGCAGATTATTTTCACTTAGCAGATGGGAAGGCTAAGGCTTGATGACATTCAGTCATTAGTTCACAAAACCTAGATCAAGTAGCAGAGTCTGCATTGGGATACCTATGAATACGAAGTCCACTTGCTTAACATCCTCCAACAGAATCCCTCTGAATATCTTTCAGCTCTCCTAAAAGCTCTCATTAAAATGTATCACTGAATTGTTTTCTTATAACAATATTCTAAAAAATAGGCTTTCACCTTAAAATAAAATAGGTGGGGTATGAAAACACATAAAGAGACAGAGACGGGGAGAGACAGAAAAATTGAGAAAGCAAGAGTAAGAAAGAAAAAAGCAAAGAATCTGGATATAGTAATCCAAAGTAAGATTTAAAAGAAAATGCTGAGGAAAGCTGAATTTAATAAATAACACTTCTATAATAAGCTCTTCATATATTCTGCTTTTTAAAGCTGCATGAAGCCCAAATTCTTTGGACAGGTGAAGGAAACATGAATGAATAATAAAACAAACAATGGAATAGGTGACAAAGGCTAAAGATTTAAATTTTCTTCCAGGTATACTTACAGGATTTAACGTTTGTGAAATGACAGAAGTCTTCCACGATCTGACTGTACTGATACTGAACAACTTTCTGTTTAGGGCCCTGTGACTATCTCTTATACCAATATAATTATAACTTTGCAATAAAAAGAGGTATATAATAAATCCAAGGTTCTTTCCTCCAGCCTCACAAAGGTGCATGTAAATTGCTGGAGGTCAGTTTTATTGGTTTGTTTACTATCTATCATAGTCATGACACTACATAAAAATTGTCCTGTAGACAATAAATACATCTCAGGCAAAGCGTTACTTTTTTCCAAGATGTGTAGTCACTGCAATGAAACTGTGGCTCCAAATATGTAGTGTATTAAAATGCCTGTAGTAGAAAATGTTCAGAAAGACACCCCAATGATGTTTACTGTAAACAAATTACCATAGATTAGATGGTTCTGATATGTCTATACTCAGCAATTTCATGCATCATCTTCCCATTTTCAGGATCAAATTAAAGCTTTTCATAAAGTCAATTGAAATATGTAAAGTATATGTGTTAATATTTATGGTGTCTCAACAAAATGTCATTCATCTACCACCACAGTACAGAATACAGACATTTTGTGAGCAATACACGGTTGATGGTGAGCTTATAATATTATTGAGCTGTTCAGCAATCTCAAACTATCTCTTTGAGGTAGAAGAACATTCCTAGGAAGGGCTTCTGAAACAAAAGGGGCAATAAATCAAATATATAAATGCAATAAAACAATTGATGGGCCATGATTATGGGATCCAATTTAGCAAGGAGACTAGCAACTGAAAGAACTTTGAAGATCATTACTACTCCTGTGATTTTAGGAATTTATGGCAGTGATGACCTACTGTTTTATCCTAGGAAATAAAATCACAAGGTAGCAAGAGAAATATCCATAGCTGATACATTCTAGCTCAGGGGAAGATGCTTTCACTAGAGGAGACTTTTGACCACTGTGAAATGCCCATTTTATTGGATGCATTCCAGAACTCTCCTGCAGGTTCCAAAAGGGAGCCTTGGTCATATCATTCCTCTTTTCTGACACTCATTCTTCCCTGACTGCTCCCATGCTTTCATACAAGTCTCCCTAGCACTCATCATGCTAATGGTATGTGATCTTCTGGCTATCTTGTTCAACATTCACAACTTGAAAACAACACTTAAAGCCAACAATGTGTCCTGTGTTCATAAATGTGTCTTTTAAACATCTCAAGGAATTCTCATTGTTTGTAACATGGACAGAGACCCCATTATCTCGGTGCAAATAAAAGTAGTTCTTAACAGAAATCTGTTTTCTTTTTGAGCATTATGAAACGGCCTCTGACCTTCAACTTGAGGAGTACAGCATAAAAAAAAGATAAGATTCCACAGTAAACCATAAAAAATAGAAAGGGGACAAGAGGGAGAAGAGAAACTTACTAAAGAACATAAAAAATTTACTTAAAAACGAGTCTCTTCTCCTTAATATATTAGCAATCGCCTACCAATAATAATACCTTGAGATGAAAGAAAATTGATGATGTGGACAAAAAAACATAAATATTAAAACAGACCACATTCATTATTAAGTAGTAAAATTAAAATAGCAATATTCCCAATATGACCTGGTGTCTTCAGAAGTCAGGCTACAATTTATTCTTTTAGAACTTGGGGCAAAATAATACATAATTTATTCAAGGTCTATTACTACGTAGAATTTTTGTTTAAACTATAATGTGATTTCAAACTGCATCTTTGTTTAAGCCAGGGTTCATTAAAACTTTGAAATATTCCATAACTCTCTGGAACTCAAAGGTCTCTGTCAAGGCCGATTGCCTATGCAGACAAGTTCCTATCTCTAATTAAAATATTCACAAAGCTGTGTACACAGCCTGGCAGTATAAAAATAATGATTGTATGAAAAGTAAGATCAAATTCCTAATTTTGAAAACAGTCACAAAGGGTTAAAAATAATGTCATGGAGTGGTCATTTGGGAATACTGAAGTCCATGAACATAAATCTCCAGCATCCCATGTAATATGCTTATGAAAGACTCTAATCAGAAAGCAGACAGAGTTAAACTCTCCCTCCAGGGCTGAGCATCTGAAGCAAGCTGGGAGGCTATAATAATCCGATGAATTTAGACACTATAATTTTCTAAGAACCTCACAGTCCTTATAGGCCTGAGACTGACTTTACAATTGCTTTGAAATGCTCAAAAGATGCCCAGAAAAATCAAAGCAAAGGATTATTATCCAGAGAATCGAAACTGTAGACCATAACACAGAGGTCAGTTGGTTTCCAAAGCAAACAAAATACTCAATTTATATGATGGACTACATGCTGAAATCCTGTTTATTATATGCAACATACGAGTGAGTTTTTCAAACATTTCCCCAACAGTCTTCTCTGCTGATATTTGGTTTTAACTGTGGCTTTCACTCTACCCATTTAGGTTTAGAACTAATTTCGAAACATTGACTTCTAAGAGATGGGCACCAAATAGGACTGCTTCTAGTAGCATGCCTTAATAAAAATAAAAACCCCAACTGTGGTTCTGTATGTATGTTACATAGAAACACAAAGGTTACTTGGGAAACAGACTGTCTTTCCTTTATGAATTATTAAGCTTCTATGGAAATCTGGATCGTAACGTAAAGTAGTTATTTATTTAATGGGAAAGAGGCCAATGGCAAAGACATTTGGAATTTCCAGTCTATTTATTCCCCAATGATATGCCTTCATATGTTTGATTCAGGACCTTATTGGAACATTGCAGGGGAAATTAAAAGAGCCAAATGCTGTGTCTTAGGAGATACACCATGTATTTGGAGAATGCCATCTTATGGTCTCAATGTAAGTAGTGTCTGAAAACTTGGTGTTACTATAGACACATTTTTCTTTGGTCATTTGGATGAAAGCACACCCCTGACTCTCTCCAATATGTTCTCCACACCACAGCCAAAGCAATCATTTTCAAATTGTAAATATCATCATCTCCTCCAGTACTCACAAGCTCAAAATAATTTAATGTCTTCTCATGCCTCTTAAGTTAAAGGCAAAATTCTTTCATAATTCTTAAATGTCTGGCTGTTTCCTTGTTCCCTTGTTCTCCTGGTTTCAGCCACATGTATTTTCACTGAGCTGCTGTATGTACCAGGGACAATGCACAGCTGTTCCTCTGTCTAGATATTCTTCTGATTCTCTTTAATTAACTCCTATTCATCTTTAAGTTTAAAGCTTTCCCTCAAAAAAATTCTCCTCCTTTTATAGAACTTACCTTTTATTTGGGAAGACAGATAAAAACAAAGGAAGAGGAAGAGAAAGGAGGAAAGAAGGAAGAAAGGAAGGGAGGAAGGAAGGAAGAAAGGAAAGAAGGAAGGAAGGAAGGAGGGAAGGAGGGAAGAAGGGAAAGAGGGAG
>NC_045440.1:108943278-108955998 GCF_002776525.5 Piliocolobus tephrosceles | reverse complement strand
GAAGGAAGGAAGGAAGGAGGGAAGGAGGGAAGAAGGGAAAGAGGGAGGGAGGGAAGGAAGGAAGGAAGGAGGGAAGGAGAGAGGCAGGGCGGGAAGGAGAGAGTCAGGGAGGGAAGGAGAAAGGCAGGGATAGAAGGAAGGAAGGGAGGGACAGAGGAAGGAAGGAAGGAAGGGAGGGAGGGAGGGAGGGAAGGAGGGAAGGAGGGACGGGAAGAGGGAGGGAGGGAAAGGGCCTAAAGAATAATACTTGGAAATGTTCTACAGAGTTAGTATATAGGGTTCTCTGTTGTGTTAATCTTAAAAGACAAATTGAGATGGTAACCTGGTGTTAAGTTTTAAAATTCTTCAGGAATACCTTATATGTTTTCTTTATATAGTACTCTTCCAGATACATAAGAAACATTTTAATTGTTTTCTGAAGATTGCCCAAGAAGTCACACATTTCTCATCAATCAACAACTGTGAAAGAAATTTGGTGTCTTATCTCCTTGGTTACTCCTTACACATTTTGAAATGGAGCTTGACCACCCAGAGTGACTCCTATCTAAACTGTCACAGCTTTCATCAAAATCTATAAACATCTTCTCTTCTAAAACTGTCCTTTTGTGGCCAGTCCAATTGAACTATGTTTATGATAGGCAAGAGAAATATTATGTTTGCAGTCTACTTTACTCCACTGGGACTTAAGAGAAGCAGTTTCAGGTTACCTGTATTTTCATGTAAGGGTCTTTTTCAAGGTTTTGTTTGTGTTATATAACTATTGAGAGACATGTTCAAAGTTCATTTATTACTCTTACATATGAATCGGATTTGTTAATTCTACACATTCCAATTTTCTAGAGTATTATAAGAATTTATGATACAAAAAGCATCATTCTGAATACTGATGTAGTGATACAGACATTCCCTGCCACCCCGGGTGCGCTCACAAATCTTCTGATGTTGGGATTTTCAGCTACAGCCTTTGCTTCTTTCTGTCACAAAAATGTAATGCCACTGGTGATCTCTTTTACTTTCTAGTTTCTTCCATAGTTCTTGTAAACCTGCCATAATGAGTAAAAATTATGCCCAGCAGAGCAGGTACCTTGTACCCCCAATTACATCATTCACTGGGCACAGTCATGTAACAAGATGTGAAATACACAATCACTACATGTAGAACAAAAGGAATTTGTCAATGTTGTTGTATCTTTTTTATTCCAAAAGAAAGCTGACCCAAATAATTATGTATGAGGCAAGCACTCTATTCATTAACATGGGGGAAAACAGCATCACTTTGAAAGTAAAATCTTAACATTTGATTAGCTTTTTAAGACACGTAACTGTGATTTATTTTACAAGAATTAAGAATCATGTCTTACGGCTCTAGAGCAACACAACCCAAAAATTAATAGCAATTGAATTATTCAGTTTGTTCACATCTGACCTTCTATATTACTACTTGATGGCAGAAACAAATAATTTCCAAAAGTTATTCAATCCTGAACTTGCAACAGTATATCTAGAGATATTTGAAAATCTGGCTCTTAAAAAATCATGTAAGTTCTGGACTTACATTAATATATAAAATAAGGCAATCCTTTTGTAAATAATTTTTCTTCATAATTACATTGCATAAAACATAAATTTAATGTTGAAATTACCAACAGGGGCCAGGCGTGGCAGCTCATGCCTGTAATTTCAACAATTTGGGAGCCCGAGGCAGGTGGATTGCTTGAGCCCAGGAGTTTAAGACCAGCCTGGGCAACATGGTGAAACCCTGTCTCTACAAAAAAACACAAAAATTAGCCAGGTGTGGTGCTGTGCCCCTGTGGTCCCAGCTACTCTGGAGGCTGGTGTGAAAGGATAGCTTGAACCCAGGAGGCAAAGGTTGCAGTAAGCTGAGATCACACCACTACACTCCAGCCTGGGCAACGGAGCGAGACCCTGTCTCAGAAAAAGAAAAGAAATACCGACAGGAACAGTAATTGATTTGGATTTTTAAACGACCCATTACAGTAGCAGAAAAGTTCTTTGGATTTCATTTTTAGTTTAACTATTAATACTTTTAGAACTTAAGTAGTTTAAGTATTTTTATCTAGGCATCTTTAGTAAAAGTTTGGAAAATAGATGGTTATATCCTGCATATTTTTGTCAAAACAAAAAATTTCCCCATTTCAAAAATGATTCTGAAAGTATTTTCTCCTTCAGCAGTACTATAGGTTGAATTGTACCACCACTGCCAAAAGATATGTTGAAATCCTAACTCTCAGTACCTCAGGATGTCACACTCTTTGGAAACCGGGTCACTGCAGACGTAATTAATCTAAGAAGAGGTCATGCTGGAGTAGGGAGGGCCCTTAATCCAATATGACTAGTGTCCTTATAAGAAGATGGTCATGAGAAGACGACGACACACAGAGAATGCTATGTGATAATGAGGGCAAAAATTGGAATGATGCATCTACAGGCCAAGGAACCCTAAGGATTACCCGTAAATGACCAGAATCTAGGAAGAGGCAAGGAAGAATTCCCCTAAAGAGTTCAGAGGGACCATCGCCCTTCCAAAACCTTGATTTCACACTTCTAGCTTGCAGTATTAAAAAAGAATCGATTTCTGTTGTATTTTAGCCATCCATTTTGTTACAGCAGCCCTTGGAAACTAATACAAGAGGGCAATTAAGCACATATAAAGTGTGATGTAGCTCAATTAACATACTTTACCAACCTTCTTGCTGCCACCTTGGTAACCCGTATCATTGGAACACAGAAGTAACTTTTGTAAACATGTTCTCCATAATCCAGACCTCTAGCACTGTGAGAGCCAGATTCTTTAAGACAGTTATTTCTCAGAAAAAGAGTTTGAACCAAACATCACTTCATTAAATATATATTGAGCAATAACCATAGGATATTTACATAAAATGACATATAAAATTATGGACATCATTATATTTAAACATCAGTCTAACGTATTAGGCTGGCCTGCTTTCTGCAGACCTTACATTGTAGAGCTCAGTACCTAGTCCAGCATCTTGCATTTACTAGTGTCTTAATAAATGGTTACTGGCTGCTATGGACTGAATTGTGTCTCCTCCAAAATTCATATGTTGAAGCACTAACCCCTGATGTGACTTTATCTGGAGTAAGGGTCTTTAAGAGATAAATAAGGTGAAATGAAGTCATAAGGGTAGGCCCTAATCCAATATGATTTGTGTCCTAATAAGAGGAAGAGACTTCAGAAAGCACATACTCGCTGTCTCACATGTTCTCGCTCTCTCATGTTTACATACAGGAAAGGCCACATGTGGACACAGCAAGATGGTGGCCATTTGCAAGTCAGGAAGAAAGCCCTCACCAGAACTTGACCATGCTGTCACCCTGATCTTGGACTTCTAGCTTCCTGATCTGTGAAAAAACAAATTTCTGATGTTTAAGCCACCCAGTCTTTAGTTACGGCCGCCAGAACAGACAATACTTCAGTGAACTAACCGCTATCTGTGTTAAGGCTGGAGATCCAGAACAAAAGTATGTGACAGAACATCAAACTGTTGCCAGACTATTCCACCAAGGATGCTGAGATCTTCACAAAGATTATGAAAGTTTGGTCTTGCTGGTTCTATCGGATAACAATGGCTTTTACAAGACTACAGAAAGTCTCCCACTGGGGGCAGCTATCAGCACACCTCCTTTATAGCAGGGGCCAAAGACTGCAATTACCTTGCGAATTATAGTACATTTGTTAGCAAGCCAGTCCGATTTTTGATCAGATTTAAGAACGTAACAGGCATACTTTGGTCATGAAGTTCATCTTTTTAGACTTTTTAAATCAAGTATATTCATAAGTATATGAATTAAAATTTCAAAGTGGGAGGCCAAGGAGGGCAGATCACTTAAGGTTAGGAGCCTAAGATCAGCCTGGCCAACATGGTGAAAGCCCATCTCTACTAAAAATATAAAAATTAGCCAGGTGTGGTGGCATGCACCTGTAATCCCAGCTACTTGGGAGGCTGAGGCAGGAGAATTGCTTGATCCTGGGAGGCAGAGGTTGCAGTGAGCTGAGATCGCACTACTGCACTCCAGTCCAGGAGAAAGAGTGAGACTCCATCTCAAAAAAAAAAAAAAAAAAAAAAAAAATCAAAGTGGCATGTTTTCTGCATAAACTTAGCTTTTCTTCTTGCAATTCCCATTTTATTTGGTGAGTGATTTATTCCTAAGTAATGTGGGTTTACTTGATCCTGACTGAGAAGTGACTTCAAGAAATTCCAAAAAAAAAAAAAAAAAGCTGAGAGTTGCGTTGTTAGAAGAGCACATGAAAGTCAACCATGAATTTATGTCTGGGTTGCATTCATGTAGAAGCAACATGTTCAGTGTCACTCAGTGTACTGTGACAGTCACTAGACTTTAGCTCAGGAATATAGAGTAATTATAATAATATACATAGAGTATTTTGTAGTAATATTTGATGGCAAATTTATGTTCAAAATTCCCCTGGTGTTATGAACTAAACTGTGCCCCCCCATGAAAATGCATATGAAGTCCTAACCCCCAGTACCTCAGAATGTGACTGCATGTAGAAGTAGGGCATTTAAGGTAAGCAAGGTAAAATCAAGGAATATGGGTGAGCCCTAATCTAATAAGGCTGGTATCTTTGTGAGAAAAGGAGTTGAGGACACAGAGACACACAGAGGAAAGGCCATATGAAGACACCAGAAGAATATGACCATCTACAAGCCAGAGAGAGAGACTTCAGGATAAATCAACCCTTCCTACACCTTGATATCAGACTTTTAGCCTCCAGAATTGTGAGAAAATAAATTTCTGTTGTATAAGCCAGCCAGTCTGTGGGACTTGTTATGGAAGCTCTAGAAAACTAATACATCTTGGCTTTTTACTTTGTTTTCAAAAGCCCTAGAGTAGAATGAAAAAATAGGTTCAAAAATTTCTTTTCTTCAGACACTGAGGAGTCTTCTAAGAATTCGGGGCTGGCTTAGAGTTCTGGAATGAAAAGAGATGTGGCTGAATCTCATGGTATGTATTGTGTCCATACATAAAATATGGTGAAATGTGAGAGTTTGAATCTCCACTTCCTCTGATCTTTCCACAAGGCCATGATGAAAATTTTTGGTGCCATAAAATATAGTATAATAGTCTCAAATGCATTTTTCTTTCATGCTTTTAGAATTCCATTTACCCAATGTATGTTGCATGAATACTTGCTTTTATGACCTAATCATAATTTGTACACGATCTCTCCAAATAATCCACCCCATACTTGTCAATCTCCTGTCACCTGGTGTCAGGAAAATTAAAACTTTCAACTATTAATTCTTTTATTCTATCATAATGGAACGAAAACAGGTCAGAATGGTAAATAATGGTAAATATGTACAGCAACATTCATGCCTGTGTATAAAATGCTGAAATGCTTTCTCCCTTTCTCCCTTTTTTCCCTGACCTAGTCAATTCCTAATGACCCCTCAGAGTTTAGTTCAAATTCAACTTCCTTACAGCAGTCTCCCACGACTTCCCAAAGAGGTCAAGCCCTCTTATTGGGCTCTGGTAACATTATGATATCCTGTAAGTTTTCTTCATAGCCTTTTACGTTTGTTAGAAATACAGAATCTTAGAGCCCACCCCAGATCAACTGAAATACCCACTCATCCTTCAAGATCCAAGCTCAAAATACACCCCTCCCCATCAAGCCTTCCTTGATTCTCCCATCTGGGCTCAGGGCTTCCCCTGCAGCCCTCTGCATCCATTTCTAGAAGTACAGTCTATAAACTATGTTTTATTTACCTACTAGTTTACATTCTATCTCCCCTTCTGCAGAAACCTCCAGAGCAAGTACCATATCCATCTATCTTTGTCAACACAACACACAGTTTAAAAAACTGGCACACAGCAAGTACTGAAGAACTAGCTTCTAAAGCCATGAAACTGGAAATAAAGAAGTTGGATTAGCTGATTTTTAAGATCCTTTACAGTTCTAACATTGTATAAAGACATAATTCTAATGCTTCCATGAGATGCCACTTTTCTTCATGATTAAAACCAGGTTATATCTTTTTAAAACACAGAATGTGTCCCAGTCAGTCTAGGGGTCCTGAGACACTGCGTTTCCAATGAGCTCCCCTGTGGTGCTAACACTGGAACACTTTGAATCACAAGCTCTTAAAGTCTTGCATACATCTAAGAACCAGCTCTGGCTCCCTAAAATTCCAGTTTTACAAGCCTGTAACACCTTAAGTGTAGTAAAGCCTACAAACAGGGCATTCTGCCAGCACCTGGCCAAGGTTGGGGCCCCTTTAATAAGACTCGATCATTGGTTCAGCTCTGCTTTACGAGTTTCAATGCACAACTTAAAACAAAACTCTGCCCTTTTCAAATCTGCTCTTTTTTCTACATCCATACAGACATGTTTCTAAATCCATATAGTTATCCACTCTTTGAGTGAGAAAACAAAAGAACTCTGCTCTTTTGCTCTCCGTGTGTTTTTCAAATTTATACTTTTGTCCTAGACTAAAGGGTGACATCCCCCTTTCTCCAACCAATTGCCAGGTCGTCCTTGCCAAAGCGGAGGCTCTTTTAGAGTTTTAAGGAAAACACTTGAGAGTTCACAGATTGAATGTGGAGAATATGCTTTCAAAACGATGGCGTGGCTGCTCATGCTGCATCATACCTCATCCCTAGGAAGACCCATAGTAAGATTTCTGAGGTCTGAACTTGGCTCAGAGAGAGTAATCCTATTTTTGTTTATTTAACAAAAACTTTCATCCCACTACTTCTATGACCTGGGGCACTGTTCTATGCAATTTGCAAGTAGTCTTTCCTCGTTTGCTCAAAACAACCCTCTGAAATACATGCTGCTATCACTATTGGGAAGGTGAAGAAACTGAGGCACAGAGAGATTAAATAACTTGTGCAAGGTCTCCCAGATGGGAAATGGAGGCAACCTAACATATAAAGGACAGGAGGAGGCCCATGTTACAAGAAGAGAGACAGAGGGAGAGAAACCATATGCCCAGCTATGAATTTACAACCATTTTATTTCCCTGTACCCCAAACTGGACTGTATATAAGTGACAAAATTTGGTCTTAATCATAATTTTATAGAATTAGGAATGTAGGAATTACTATATTTGTTCTTATGATTATTTGATACCCCCAAATACAGATTTTGTTTTCCAGCAGCAAACTGGCGTTTTACCTAACCGTGTTGCTTCTTGGGTACGATTTTCTCCATTTTAATTGATCTCTCTTGAGATCACTATTCTCATTGTTTTTAAGAAGAGTCAATATTGCAACTTCAAATACAAATATAAAATTTTAAAAAAAGGAAGAGGTTAGTCAGGTAGTTTCTGTATTTAGTAGGAAAAAAATTATTTCAAACATATAAAAACAACCACACCCAGGAGTTTAGTATCTTCTCTTCACATCAGATTTGAGCATTTACCTGTGTCTAACATTTTTCTTGCGTTTTCTTCAAAGTAGACAATAACATGCAGTAAATAGTGTGAATAAACTCAAGTTTTCATTTTACTTCCTCATACTTTCTTGGATTTTATGGTTTTAACATGTATAGGAAGTTTCAATTAGCGTTAGATATAAGGTTCTGGAGGGATTGATTTTGTATATTAATTTGGAATATTTTGAAGAGCAGAGGCCAGGAGGGGGAAAAATTATCCCTAAAAAGCTACAATGTCAATTCAGTTAACTGTGGTAAGAAAGTCTAACGTTGAAAACAACAGCATTGTCCCCTCCATTGTCTATAAAAATATAATAAATTAATTTATCAGGAAATATTGGAGAGCTATAAATAACAGAGTTTACATATGGATGGACTTTACACCTGTGTGGGAATCATTCATTTCACAAACATTTATTGAGCACTTAGGCCAGGTAAGCTGATAAAAATATGTCCATGTATTATTTAAATACCATTGCAAATTGACCATCACTCAAAATGTAGGCCTCGATAATTTTATGTGCTTTATTTTAATTGCTGTGGATGCAGACTCCAATTATTATTAGGGTAGCTATCTTAAAAGTTCTTTATCTGGAGACATCACCACATTGGCTTGTCCTTTAGACAACTGGAACATATATTTTATACAACACATCTAAAGCAACTGAGAGGGATGTTAAATTCTACATGCTACGCCTATTTTCATTAAAATTACAAAATCAATTTAATCTTACAGAGGACATGGAAATCATATCACCTAACTGCCTAGTACTCTATATTTGAAAATTGAGTTGCACAATCCTTATTCCTATCGATTTGACATTGACCAAATCACCAGTCTGGTTTTTACACATGGAACATGCAGCTTGGAGAGCAAAAATCTCTTCTATCAAATAACTGTTTAATCCTAAATGAGCCTGTTATTTTCATAAAACAAAATAATCATGACATATTCATCAGGTGACTGGCATAGAATAGCCCCCTCACCTTTATCATCTTTTAAAATATCTTTCAAAATGTATTTGTTTTCAAATAAACTTGGTAAGTCTTATTTTCTCCAAAGCTTATAGACTGAATAAAGCTGATAGGTTAGAAGTAACTGTGCTGATGGCAACATTATACACTATTGATGGAACAACAGCAAAAGACTATTTGCATCCTAAGTAGTAGATGTGCTCCCAAAGAAATGCAATACAAAATTAAAACGAAATTTTAGTGAGGGTCTGTGTGTATGTTTCAGTTTGAGTGAGGTGCTTAAAAGAATAAGGGTCACAAACAGGTTTTAATTACACTGTAGAATTTTACAATTGGATAAATTTGGTGTCAGTTGCTGCAGAAGGTTGTGATTGAAAATTTTCCTGTGGAAGAAGAAATGTCACAGTATTTTGATAAGCGAGAGATGAACTTTTTTTTTCCCTTGTGCCATCAGCAAGACGAAAAGAACAAAATGCATCATTTATAACCCACAGCTCGACCATTATCTCCTGGTGAGACACTTGTTTTAAACACACAAGAATCTTTTTTTCTCCCTCTACAAAGTCTAGAGCTCTCAGTGAGGCTCCTTCTCCCTTAGAGCCATAAAAGAAAGTTGACACTTGTGTAGCCAAAGTTTCTAGGCAACCACATAAGGGCACTCGTACACCCTCCAGGTCACAGCCAGTTCTGAAGTACAGAGGAAGCATACGAACAGCATATGTCTCTTTGATCACAGATATCATCTAAAACTGATGCGGAGAGAAAATCCTGTTCTGCACCAAAGGCTTTACAGACTCTTTTTCTGACTTTGCCCACAGACTAAAGAAAGGGTACCTAGCTCAAATTATTGGCCTGAACACTTTTCAATGCTAAAATTGAATAGTCTGTGTGTGTGTGTGTGTGTGTGTGTGTGTGTGTGTGTGTGTGTGAGAGAGACAGAGAGAGAGAGAGAGAGAGAAACACACACACAAACACACACAAGAATGTTTCTATGATTGCCAGGGCCATGACGAATTAGATAAAGCAAAACAGAAAGGAGTGATAAGTATAGTTTAGGCATCTTTCACTTATTTACTCATTCACTCTGCAAATGTTCATGGAGAAAAAATGTTGGTACTGAGAATACCATTGAGAATCAAAGATCTCCCCTTCAGAATTTATGGTCATAAAAACCAACAATTACGACGACCTTAACCTATCCAGAAAAGGTTGTATTTTTGTATAGCATTTAATCTACTTTAGTAGACTTTCCAGCATTAACAGTTCTATCTCCCCAAAGTTCCTCAATTATGCAGTATAAGCACTTTCCTCTATATATATAGTGATTCTCAACAGAGTTGATACTTAACAAATAAGTGTTTAGACGCTATGGGTATCTTCATATGTTACTTGATACAGTAACTCTAGCTAGGTACAGCTCTAAATTGATGTAGTGAACAAAACAGATTTTAGAGACTTGCTCAGGGAGCAATCTGGGGAGAAGTCAGGACTTGCACATGGGCAGCTACATATAATCTACACACTTTCACTGTGATTCCGCCACTATTTTCCCAGTTGCTTTTGACCACAGAGGGCCTGAACATCATTACTCTCAGTTGATGCTGAGGCTACACATACACAACATACCACAAAAATAAATTCCTAACATGTCAAACAATCTGTTGATCATCTCTTCTAAATAACAAAGCAACTAAATGCCTGTGTTATTTTAGTGTCACAGTTCCCTGAAGGTCAGTCTGCAGAGAATTTCACCAACATAGTAACCACCACCAATGGCAAGGAGGTAAGGGGGTGCAGTAATTGTCAGATGCAATAGAGCAGAGAAGAAATTACTCTTTCAGAGGATTTACTTCAAAGCTCAGGATGCTGTGATTCTTGATGTCTAAAAAGGCATAACCTTAGTATATTCCTGGTTGGGCCACTGCATACTGACGATCCCACCACTGGTTGGGGAGGCATTGGGCGGGGGTGGGGGGGTAACACAAGAGCAGGGCGAGCAGTGTTTCTGCAGAATTGCTACCACAGTGTGGAAGACAAGCTAGTGGTTTGGAAATTGCTTGTCATTTTGTACTCCGGATCTACCTTTCTGCGTTTCCTAATAGACACCAAGTGATATCAAGCTTACATTCTCTGGGGTACTGGTATAAGTCTCACACATATGGATGTAAAAGTTTTATTAGCTTTTTTTGATCAATGTTTGAAAAACTTTCTTGAATATCCTTCTTCCAGAAATAGTATCTAACATTTCTTGACCATTTATTAGGTAGAATGTACTGTACTAAATATTTCCATTTTATCATCTCAAAAAAAATCTGTAAGATACGTAATTTTAAGCCCATTTCACAGAGGAAAAAACTGAATTAAAAGTAATTTGCTCAAAGTCAGAGCTAGGGCTAGAATAAGAACTAGACCTAGCATTTTATTCTATCAGACTACTGGGCTATATTTCCACTCATCATATTTACTGAGTGCCTAATGTATGACAGCCACTGAGCTACAGAGAAAGGCAGTATAGCTTCAGGGTTAAAAAGACAGGCTTTGCAATGGAACCCAGTCAGTTTCACACAAAAGCTTTCAACTTCCAAATGTGCACAGCTAAATACAGCCCATGAAAGTTACAATTTCAAATTGAAATAACAATAGCGGAACTCTACACACAAATACAAATTTTTTTTTTTTTTTTTGACAGAGAATTGCCCTGTTGCCTAGACTGGAGTGCAGTGGCACAACTTCCACCTCCTGGGTTCCAGCAATTCTCCTGCCTCAGCCTCCCAAGTAAGCTGGGATTACAGGTGTGCGCCACCATGTCCAGCTAATTTTTGTATTTTTAGTAGAGAAGGGGTTTCACCAGGTTGGCCAGGCTGGTCTCGAACTCCTGACCTCATGCTCCGTCCACCTCGGCCTCCCAAAGTGCTGGGATTACAGGCGTGAGCCACCGTGCCCAGCCATAAATATATTTTCAATGCTCATCTTAACAGAAGAATATACAGACAAACTCTGCTGATTTATAAATCACAATGTTGTAATTCTAATTTTCAAAGATGTATTATGTTCTAAGTAGAAAACAGCATTTAGTTTAATTACACGGTGAAAAGTTAAAAGATGTTGTTCTCCCAAACACCGTTCCTTACTTTTCCTTTTACATTTTTATGTAAGTAATGCCTGTTTATAGTCTTATAAAAATCATCCAAAACATATATTTTTGAAAAGGATAACTTTCCTTTTAAGCCTCCCTTATTCCACTTCTTTCACCAGAAGCCAGAGCTATTAACAATTTGAGGTCTCATATCATTTTATTTATTTCCAAATAGCAAGACCATTGATTAAATGACATTTGTTAAATAATTCATTCTAATTTGTTATTTCCATATGCATTTATTATACACCAAATACTTACATATGCATGAAACAATATCTGGATGAATTCTGTACCACTCTTTCACTTGTCTTTTTTTACACTATTATATCACCTAGTGACCTAATTATTGTACTTATATAATAGGTGTTTATATCCATAGAAGGCAAGTTCTTCCTTATTTTTTTGCTCTAGTTATTTGAAAGTTTTCGCTGGGCACGATGGCTCGTGCCTGTAATCCCAGCACTTTGAGAGGCCCAGGTGGGCGAATCACCTGAGGTCAGGAGTTCGAGACCAGCCTGACCATCATGGCGAAACCCAGTCTCCACTAAAAATACAAAATTAGCTGGGCATGGTGGCACATGCCTATAATCCCAGCTACTCAGGAGGCTGAGGCAGGAGAATCGCTTGAACTCAGGAGGCAGAGGTTGCAGTGAGCCCAGATTGCACCATTGCAGTCCAGCCTGGGCAACAAGAGTGAAACTCCATCTCAAAAAAAATAAATAAATAAATAAAATAAAAAGGAAGTTTCACATTGTATTATTATTCTTCAAATTCTTGCCTTTAAACTTTTAAGTTCCATATTTTTTCCCACAATTTTCTATCAATTCTATGACTTAAATGTAATTCCTTTTATATTTACATAATTTATTAAAGCCATTAATTAATACTGTGAAGATTGACTCATCCTTTCCCCCTTAATATATTCCTCTGAGCTAAGAGTTTCACTGAAATATTCTTATCCTTCAAAGCAGTTTTTTTCCTTGAAAATATCTGGAGCTGTATTATTGGTTTTCTGCTTCTAGGAGTACAGTTCTATTTCCTTTCTATCTTCTAGAAATTGCTCACAGTTTCTAGATTTACTGATGGCTGTCTTTCCTGTTTTCTGGATCACCATGTGTGTGTATGGAGGGGAAGTGTGCATGTGTGTGCATAAGTGTGT